>NC_092754.1:86827327-87156077 GCF_047496795.1 Chiloscyllium punctatum
CTGTCTCTCTCATCGCCCCTGGTCTCTTCCCCCTTCCCACACCCCCAGTCTCTCTCTCGCTCCCGGGCTTTCTCGCGCACAGTCTCTCTCGCCCCCCGGCCTGTCTCATTGCTCCCTGCCTCTCTCGCACCCAGCCTCCCTCGCTCCTGGTCTCTCTCGCTCCCGGTCTCTCTCTCTCGTCTCCAGTCACTCTCGGCCCCGGTCTCTCTTGACCCCACTTTCTCTCTCGCCCCCAATCTCTCTCATCGCCCCTGGTGTGTCTCGTCTCCCCCTGTCTCTCGCCCCTGGTCTCCCTCACCGCAGGTCTCTTTTGCATCCCGGTCTCTCTCGCCCCTGGTCTCTCTTGCCCCACCGGTCTATCTCGCCGCCCCCCCCCGGTCTCTCTCGTCCCCGGTCTCTCTCTCACATCCCCGGTCTATCTCGCCGCCCCCCCCGCCCCCGGTCTCTGTTGTCCCCGGTCTCTCTGTCTCACCCCCGGTCTCTCTCGCCCCTGGTCACTCTCACCCCCGGTCTCTCTCGTCACCCCGTCTCTCTTGCCCCTGGACTCTCTCTCGCCCCCGGTCTCTCTTCACCCCTGATCTCTCTCTCTCGCCCCCGGTATCTCTCGCTCCTGGTCTCTCTCGTCACCCCCTCCCTCTCACCCCTGGTCGCTTTCTCGCCCCCAGTCTCACTCTTGTCCCCTGTCTCTCTCGCCCCCTGGTCTCCCTTATTGTTCCCCAGTCTCTCTCGCCCCCGGTCTCTCTCGTTGTCCCTGGTCTCTCGTCACCCCCGGGTCTCTTTCCACTCCAATCTCTCTCGCCCCCGGAGACTTTCACCCCCCCGGTCTCTCTCACCCCCTGTCTCTCTCTCTCTCACCCCCGGTATCTCACCCCCGGTTTCTCTCGTCACCCCCTCCATCTCACTCTCGATCTCCTTCTCGTCCCCAGTCTCTCTTCACCCCCGGTCTCACTCTCTCGTCCCCATGCTCTCTCTCGCCCCCCTGCTCTCTCTTGCCCCCGGTCTCTATTGTCGCAATCGGTCTCTTGTCACCCCCGGTTCTCTCTCGTCCCCAGTCTCTCTCGCCCCCGGTCTCTCTCGTTGTCCCTGGTCTCTCGTCACCCCTGGGTCTCTCTCTATCCCAATCTCTCTCGCCCCCGGTGTCTTTCGCCCCCTCCCCCGGGTCTCTCTTGTTGCCCCCAGACTCTCGTCACCCCCAGTGTCTTGCCCCCGGTTTCTCGCCCACAGTCTCTCTTGTCCCTGGTCTGTCTTGTCGCTCACTGTCTCTCTCACACCCAGCCTGTCTCACTTCCCGGCCTCTCTCGTTCACAGTCTCTCTCTCGCCCCCGGTCACTCTCACCCCCAGTCTCTCTCAACCCCACTTTCTCTCTCCCCCGGTCTCTCTCGTCACCCCGGTCTCTCTCGTCTCCTCCTGTCTCTCACCCCCGGTCTCTCTCACCCCAGGTCTCTTTTGCACCCCGGTCTCTCTTGCCCCACCTGTCTCTCTCGCTCCCCACCCCGGTCTCTCTCGCACCCCGGTCTCTCTTCACCCCCTGTCTCTCTCTGTCTCTCGCTCCCGGTGTCTCTCGTCACCCCCTCTATCTCTCACCCCCGGTCTCTTTCTCGCCCTCTGTCTTTCTCACACCCTGGTGTCTCTCCCCCCCTGTCTTTCTCACCCCCGGTCTCTCTCACTCCCGGTCTGTCTCGTTGCCCCCTGTCCTTCTAGCCCCCCGGTCTCTCTCGCAAACCCCTCTCTCTCACCCCCCGGTCTCTCTTCACCCCCGGTCTCTCTCTCTCGCCTCCAGTCTCTCTCATCTCCGGTCGATCTTGTCACCCCCTCTCTCTCGCCCCCGGGCTCTCTTGCCCACAGTCTCTCTCACTCCCGGTCTGTCTCGTTGCCCCCTGTCCCTCTAGCCCCCCGGTCTCTCTTGCAAACCCCTCTCTCTCACCCCTCGGTCTCTCTTCACCCCTGGTCTCTCTCTCTCTCTCGCCTCCAGTCTCTCTCATCTCCGGTCTATCTTGTCACCCCCTCTCTCTCGCCCCCGGGCTCTCTTGCCCACAGTCTCTCTCACTCCCGGTCTGTCTCGTTGCCCCCTGTCCCTCTAGCCCCCCGGTCTCTCTCGCAAACCCCTCTCTCTCACACCCCGTCTCTCTTCACCCCCGGGCTCTCTCTCTCTCGCCTCCGGTCTCTCTCATCCCCGGTCTCTCTTGTCACTCTGTCTCTCTTGCCCCCGGGCTCTCTTTCGCCCTCGGTCTTTCTCACCCCCTGTCTGTCTCACCCCCGGTCTCTCTCTCACCCCTGGTCTCTCTCGCCCCCTGGTCTCTCTCTCACCCCCGGTCTCTCTCTCACCCCCGGTCTCTCTCTCACCCCCGGTCTCTCTCACTCACGGTCTCTCTCTCTCTCACCCCTGGTCTCTCTCTCATCTCCCCGGTCTCTCTCTCACCCCCGGTCTCTCTCACCCCCGGTCTCTCTCTCTCTCACCCCCAGTCTCTCTCACCTCTGGTCTCTCTCGTCCCCGGTCTCTCTCTCGCCCCCAGTCTCTCTCGCCCCCGGTCTCTCTCGCCCCCGGTCCCTCTCACCCCCGGTCTCTCTCTCTCACCCCCGGTCTCTCTCTCTCACCCCCGGTCTCTCTCACTCGCCCCCGGTCTCTCTCTCTCACCCCCGGTCTCTCTCACCTCTGGTCTCTCTCATCCCCGGTCTCTCTCTCTCACCCCCGGTCTCTCTCTCTCAAACCCGGGGTCTCTCTCCCCCGGTCTCTCTCACCCCCTGTCTCTCTCACCCCCGGTGTCTCTCGCCCCCGGTCTCTCTCTCTCACCCCCATCTCTCTCTCACCTCTGGTCTCTCTCGCCCCCGGTCTCTCTCACCCCCGGTCTCTCTCACCCCCGGTCTCTCTCGCCCCCGGTCTCTCTCACCCCCGGTCTCTCTCACCCCCGGTCTCTCTCATCCCCGGTCTCTCTTGTCACTCTGTCTC
Organism: Chiloscyllium punctatum; assembly: GCF_047496795.1. NCBI lineage: Eukaryota > Metazoa > Chordata > Chondrichthyes > Orectolobiformes > Hemiscylliidae > Chiloscyllium > Chiloscyllium punctatum. The sequence continues at coordinate 86,830,276 of NC_092754.1, forward strand.
TCTTGCCCCCGGGCTCTCTTTCGCCCTCGGTCTTTCTCACCCCCTGTCTGTCTCACCCCCGGTCTCTCTCTCACCCCCGGTCTCTCTCGCCCCCTGGTCTCTCTCTCACCCCCGGTCTCTCTCTCACCCCCGGTCTCTCTCTCACCCCCGGTCTCTCTCACTCACGGTCTCTCTCTCTCTCACCCCTGGTCTCTCTCTCATCACCCCCGGTCTCTCTCTCACCCCCGGTCTCTCTCACCCCCGGTCTCTCTCTCTCTCACCCCCAGTCTCTCTCACCTCTGGTCTCTCTCGTCCCCGGTCTCTCTCTCGCCCCCAGTCTCTCTCGCCCCCGGTCTCTCTCGCCCCCGGTCCCTCTCACCCCCGGTCTCTCTCTCTCACCCCCGGTCTCTCTCTCTCACCCCCGGTCTCTCTCACTCGCCCCCGGTCTCTCTCTCTCACCCCCGGTCTCTCTCACCTCTGGTCTCTCTCATCCCCGGTCTCTCTCTCTCACCCCCGGTCTCTCTCTCTCAAACCCGGGGTCTCTCTCCCCCGGTCTCTCTCACCCCCTGTCTCTCTCACCCCCGGTGTCTCTCGCCCCCGGTCTCTCTCTCTCACCCCCATCTCTCTCTCACCTCTGGTCTCTCTCGCCCCCGGTCTCTCTCGCCCCCGGTCTCTCTCACCCCCGGTCTCTCTCGCCCCCGGTCTCTCTCGCCCCCGGTCTCTCTCGCCCCCGGTCTCTCTCGCGCCCAGTCTCTCTCTCTCACCCCCGGTCTCTCTCACCCCCGGTCTCTCTCACCCCCGGTCTCTCTCTCTCACCCCCGTCTCTCTCTCACCTCTGGTCTCTCTCGCCCCCGGTCTCTCTCGCCCCCGGTCTCTCTCACCCCCGGTCTCTCTCGCCCCCGGTCTCTCTCGCCCCCGGTCTCTCTCACGCCCGCTCTCTCTCTCTCACCCCCGGTCTCTGCCTCTCACCCCCGGTCTCTCTCGCACCCGGTCTCTCTCGCCCCCGGTGTCTCTCACCCCCGGTCTCTCTCTCACCCCTGGTCTCTCTCGCCCCCGGTCTCTCTCGCCCCCGGTCTCTCTTGCCATCCATCTAACTCTCGTCGCTCCCAGTCTCTCGTCACCCCTGGGTCTCTCTCCACCCCAATCTATCTTGCCCCCAGTGTCTTTTGCCCCCCCCGGTCTCTCTTGCCTCCCCGGTCTCTCTTCGCTCCTTGTCTCTCTCTCTCGCCCCCGGTTTCGCTCACCCCTGGTCTCTTGTCATCCCCGGGTCTCTCTTGACCCCGGTCTCTGCCCCCCTCACTCCCTTGCCCCCGGTTTCTCTCTCGCCCCCAGTCTCTCTCTCGCCCCCAGTCTCTCTCTCGCCCCCATTCTCTCTCTCGTCCCCAGTATCTCTCTCGCCCCCAGTCTCTCTTTCGCCCCCGGTCTCTCTCTCACTCCCATTCTCTGTCTCGCCCCCAGTCTCTCCCTCGCCCCGAGTCTCTCTCTCGCCCCGAGTCTCTCTCTCGCCCCCGTTCTCTCTCTCACTCCCGTTCTCTGTCTCGCCCCCAGTCTCTCTCTCGCACCCAGTCTCTCTCTCGCCCCCAGTCTCTCCCTCACCCCCAGTCTCTCTCTCGCCCCTGGTTTCTCTCTCGCCCCCAGTCTCTCTCTCGCCACTAGTCTCTCTTTCACCCCCGGTTTCTCTCTCGCCCCCAGTCTCTCTCTGTCATCCCCTGTCTCTCTCTCGCTCCCGTTCTCTCTCTCTTGCCCCCAGTCTCTCTCTCGCCCCCGTTCTCTCTCTCACCCCCAGTCTCTCTCTCGCCCCCAGTCTCTCTCTCGCCCCCAGTCTCTCTCTCGTCCCCGGTCTCCCTCGCTCCAATTCTCTCTCTTGCCACCAGTTTCACTCTCGCCCCCAGTCTCTCTCTCGCCCCCAGTCTCTCTCTCGCTCCCGTTCTCTCTCTTGCCCCCGGTCTATCTCTCGCCCCCAGTTCCTCTCTCGCCCCTGGTTTCTCTCTCGCCCCCATTCTCTCTCTCGCTCCCATTCTCTCGCTTGCCCCGGTTTCTCTCTTGCCCCCGGTCTCCCACGCTCCAATTCTCTCTCTTGCCCCCAGTTTCTCTCTCACCCCCAATCTCTCTCTCGCCCCCGGTCTCTCTCTCTCACTCCAGTTCTCTGTCGCCCCCAGTTTCTCTCTCGCCCCCAGTCTCTCTCTCGCCCCCAGTCTCTCTCTCGCCCCCAGTCTCTCTCTCGTCCCCGGTCTCCCTCGCTCCGCTTCTCTCTCTTGCCCCCGATCTCTCTCTCGCTCCCGTTCTCTGTCTTGCCCCCGGTTTCTCTCTCGCCCCCCAGTCTCTCTCTCGCCCCTGGTTTCTCTCTCGCCCCCAGTCTCTGTCTCGACCCCAGTCTCTCTCTCGCCCCCAGTATCTCTCTCGCCCCCAGTCTCTCTCTCGCCCCCGGTCTCTCTCTCACACCCGTTCTCTGTCTCGCCCCCAGTCTCTCTCTCGCCCCTAGTTTCTCTCTCGCCCCCGTTCTCTCTCTCACCCCCGGTCTCTCTCGCCCCCAGTCTCTCTCTCGCCCCCGGTCTCTCGCTCGCCCCCGGTCTCTCTCTCACTCCCGTTCTCTGTCTCGCCCCCAGTCTCTCTCTCGCCCCCGGTTTCTCTCTCGCCCCCGTTCTCTCTCTCGCCCCCGGTCTCTCTCGCCCCCAGTCTCTCTCTCGCCCCCGGTCTCTCTATCGCCCCCAGTCTCTCTCTCTCCCCCAGTCTCTCTCTCGTCCCCGGTCTCCCTCGCTCCAATTCTCTCTCTTGCCCCCGGTCTCTCTCTCACTCCCGTTCTCTATCTCGCCCCCCCGGTCTCTCTCTCGCCCCTGGTGTCTCTCTCGCCCCCAGTCTCTCTCTCACACCCGTTCTCTCTCTCGCCCCCGGTTTCTATCTCGCCCCCAGTCTCTCTCTCACCCCCGTTCTCTCTCTCGTCCCCGGTCTCCCTCTCCCCCAGTCTCTCTCTCGCCCCCGGTTTCCCTCTCTTGCCCCCGTTCTCTCTCTCGCCCCCAGTCTCTCTCTCGCCCCAGTTCTCTCTCTCGCCCCGAGTCTCTCTCTCGCCCCCAGTTTCTCTCACACTCCCGTTCTCTGTCGAGTAACCGGTTTCCCTCTCACTCCCATTCTCTCTCTCGCCCCCAGTCTCTCTCTCGCCCCCAGTCTCTCTCTCGCCCCCGGTCTCTCTCTCACTCCCATTCTCTGTCTCGCCCCCAATTCTCTCTCTCACCCCCGGTTTCTCTCTCGCTCCCAGTCTCTCTCTGTCATCCCCTGTCTCTCTCTCGCTCCCGTTCTCTCTCTCTTGCCCCCAGTCTCTCTCTCGCCCCCGTTCGCTCTGTCGCCCCCAGTCTCTCTCTCGCCCCCAGTCTCTCTCTCGTCCTCGGTCTCCCTCGCTCCAATTCTCTCTCTTGCACCCGGTCTCTCTCTCGCCCCCAGTTTCTCTCTCGCCCCTGGTTTCTCTCTCGCCCCCATTCTCTCTCTCGCTCCCGTTCTCTCGCTTGCCCCGGTTTCTCTCTTGCCCCCGGTCTCCCTCGCTCCAATTCTCTCTCTTGCCCCCAGTTTCTCTCTCACCCCCAATCTCTCTCTCGCCCCCGGTCTCTCTCTCACTCCCGTTTTCTCTCGCCCCCAGTTTCTCTCTCGCCCCCAGGCTCTCTCTCGCTCCCGTTCTCTCTCCCACCCCCGGATTCTCTCTTACCCCCTGTCTCTCTCTCGCCCCCGTTCCCATCTCTTGCCCGCGGTTTCTCTCTCGTCCCCAGTCTCTGTCTCGCCCCTGGTTTCACTCTCACCCACAGTCTCTCTCTCGCACCCAGTATCTCTCTCGCCCCTGGTTTCTCTCTCACCCCCCCTTCTCTCTGTCACCCCCGCTCTCTCTCACCCCCGGTCTCTCTCTCGCCCCCGGTTTCTCTCTCGCCCCCAGTCTCTCTCTCGCCCCCAGTCTCTCTCTCGCCCCCAGTCTCTCTCTCGTCCCCGGTCTCCCTCGCTCCCGTTCTCTCTCTCGCTCCCGTTCTCTCTCTCGCCCCCGTTCTCTCTCTCGCTCCCGCTCTCTCTCTCGCCCCCGTTCTCTCTCTCGCCCCCGTTCTCTCTCTCGCTCCCGTTCTCTCTCTCGCTCCCGTTCTCTCTCTTGCCGCCGGTCTCTCTCTCGCCCCTAGTTTCTCTCTCGCCCCCATTCTCTCACTCGCTCCCATTCTCTCTCATGCCCCCGGTTTCTCTCTTGCCCCCGTTCTCTCTCTTGCCCCCGGTCTCTCTCTCGCTCCCGTTCTCTCTCGCCCCCAGTCTGTCTCTCGCCCCCAGTCTCTCTCTCGCCCCCATTTTCTCTTTCGCCTCCATTCTCTCTCTTGCCCCCGGTTTCTCTCTCGCCCCCCGGTCTCTCTCTTGCCCCTGGTCTCTCTCTCACCCCCAGTCTCTCTCTTGCCCCCAGTTTCTCTCGCGCCCCCAGTCTGTCTATCGTCCCCAGTCTCCCTCTCGCCCCCATTCTCTCTCTCGTCCCCATTCTCTCTCTTGCCCCCGGTTTCTCTCTCGCCCCCGGTCTCTCTCTTGCCCCTGGTCTCTCTCTCACCCTCAGTCTCTCTCTCACCCCCAGTTTCTCTCTCGCCCCCAGTCTCGCTCTCGCCCCCAGTCTCTCTCTCACCCCTGGTTTCTGTCTCACCCCCAGTCTCTCTCTCGCCCCCCGCTCTCTCTCACCCCCGGTCTCTCTCTCGCCCCTGGTTTCTCTCTCGCCCCCAGTCTCTCTCTCTCACCCCCAGTCTCTCTCTCGCTCCCAGTTTCTCTCTTGTCCCTGGTCTCTCTCTCACCCCCAGTCTCTCTCTCGCCCCTGGTTTCTCTCTCGCCCCCAGTCTCTCTCTCGCCCCAAGTCTCTCTCTTTCTCTCGCCCCTGGTCTGTCTCATCTCCCCGGTCTCTCTCTCTCTCGCCCCCAGTCTGTCTCATCACCTCGGTCTCTCTTTCTCTCTTGCCCCTGGTTTCTCTCTCGCCCCCAGTCTCTCTCTCTCTCTCGCCCACGGTCTGTTTCGTCACTCCTGGTCTATCGTCACCCCCGATCTCTCATCAACCCCGGTCTCCCTCGCTCCCGGTCTCCCTCGGCCTCAGTCTCTATCGTCCTTCGGTCTCCCTCTTCACCATTGGTCTCACTCACCCCCAGTCTCTCTCGCCCCCGGTCTCTCTCGCCCCTGGTCACTCGTCAAACCCGGTCTCTCTCGCTCCCAGTTTCTCTCGCCTCCCGTCTCTCTCGACACGCACAGTCTCTCTTCACCCCCTGTCTCTGTCGCCCCCGGTCTCTCTCTCACTCCCGTTCTCTGTCTCGCCCCCAGTCTCTCTCTCGCCCCTAGTTTCTCTCTCGCCCCCGTTCTCTCTCTCACCCCCAGTCTCTCTCGTCCCCAGTCTCTCTCACGCCACCGGTCTCTCGCTCGCCCCCGGTCTCTCTCTCACTCCCGTTCTCTGTCTCGCCCCAGTCTCTCTCTCGCCCCCGGTTTCTCTCTCGCCCCCGTTCTCTCTCTCGCCCCCGGTCTCTCTCGCCCCCCGTCTCTCTCTCGCCCCTGGTGTCTCTCTCGCCCCCAGTCTCTCTCTCGCCCCCATTCTCTCTCTCGTCCCCGGTCTCCCTCGCTCCAATTCTCTCTCTTGCCCCCGGTCTCTCTCTCACTCCCGTTCTCTATCTCACCCCCGGTCACTCTCTCGCCCCTGGTGTCTCTCTCGCCCCCAGTATCTCTTTCGCCCCCATTCTCTCTCTCGCCCCCGTTCTATCTCTCGCCCCCAGTCTCTCTCTCGCCCCCAGTCTCTCTCTCGTCCCCGGTCTCCCTTGCTCCAATTCTCTCTCTTGACCCCGGTCTCTCTCTCGCTCCCGTTCTCTCTCTTGCCCCCGGTTTCTCTCTTGCCCCCATTCTCTCTCTCGCTCCTGTTCTCTCTCTTGCCCCCGGTTTCTCTCTCTAGCCCCCGTTCTCTCTCGCCCCCAGTTTCTCTCTCGCCCCCAGTCTCTCTCTCACCCCCGTTCTCTCTCTCGCCCCCGGTTTCTCTCTCGCCCCCAGTCTTTCTCTCGCCCCCGGTTTCCCTCTCTTGCCCCCGTTCTCTCTCTCGCCCCCAGTCTCTCTCTCGCCCCCACTCTCTCTCTCACCCCCAGTCTCTCTCTCGCCCCCAGTTTCTCTCACACTCCCGTTCTCTCTCTCGTCCCTGGTTTCCCTCTCACTCCCATTCTCTCTCTCGCCGCCAGTCTCTCTCTCGCCCCCAGTCTCTCTCTCGCCCCCGGTCTCTCTCTCACTCCCATTCTCTGGCTCGCCCCCAGTCTCTCTCTCACCCCCAGTCTCTCTCTCGCTCCCGGTCTCTCTCTTGTCCCTGGTTTCTCTCTCACCCCCAGTCTCTCTCTCGCCCCCGCTCTCTCTCACCCCCGGTCTCTCTCTCGCCCCTGGTTTCTCTCTCGCCCCCAGTCTCTCTCTCTCACCCCCAGTCTCTCTCTCGCCCCCGGCCTCTCTCTTGTCCCTGGTCTCTCTCTCACCCCCAGTCTTTCTCTCGCCCCTGGTTTCTCTCTCGCCCCCAGTCTCTCTCTCGCCCCCAGTCTCTCTCTTTCTCTCGCCCCTGGTCTGTCTCATCTCCCCGGTCTCTCTCTCTCTCGCCCCCAGTCTGTCTCATCACCTCGGTCTCTCTCTCTCTCTCTTGCCCCTGGTTTCTCTCTCGCCCCCAGTCTCTCTCTCTCTCTCCCCCACGGTCTGTTTCGTCACTCCCGGTCTATCGTCACCCCCGATCTCTCATCAACCCCGGTCTCCCTCGCTCCCGGTCTCCCTCGGCCTCAGTCTCTATCGTCCTTCGGTCTCCCTCTTCACCATTGGTCTCACTCACCCCCAGTCTCTCTCGCCCCCAGTCTCTCTCGCCCCTGGTCACTCGTCAAACCCGGTCTCTCTCGCTCCCAGTTTCTCTCGCCTCCGGTCTCTCTCATCACCCACAGTCTCTCTTCACCCCCTGTCTCTGTCGCCTCCGGTCTCTCTCGTTTCCGATCACTCAGGTACCCCCACTGTCTCTCGCCCCCCGGTCTCTCTCACCCCCTGTCCCTTGTCACCCCCCGGTCTCTCTCGTCACTTCCTCTCTCTCTCACCCCCCGGTCTCCCTCATCTCTCCCGGTCTCTCTCTCACTGTCCCTGGTCTCTCTTGCCCTATCAGGTCCCTCTCGATCCCCGACTCTCTCGTCCCCGGCCTCTCTCACCATCCCTGGTCTCTCTTGCCTCCAGTCTCTCTTGTCGCCCCCAGTCTTGCGTCCCTCCCCGGTCTCTCTCGCCCACCCCGGTCTCTCATCGCCCCTGGTCTCTCGTCGCCCCCTGGTATCTCTCGCCTCCTGTCTCTCTCATCGCCCCTAGTCTCTTCCCCCTTCCCACATCCCCGGTCTCTCTCTCGTGCCCGGGCTCTCTCACCCCCGGTCTCTCTCGCCCCCAGTCTCTCTCTCGCCCCCGGTCACTCTCACCGCCGGTCTTTCTCACTCCCAGTTTCTTGTCACCCCCGGTTTCTCGCCCCCGGTCTCTCTTGCCCCCAGTCTCTCTCTCGCCCCCAGTCTCTCTCTAGCCCCTGGTCTCTCTCGCCACCTCCGGTCTCTCTCGCTCCCGTTCTCTCTCTTGCCCCCGGTTTCTCTCTCGCCCCCATTCTCTCACTCTCGCTCCCGTTCTCTCTCTTGCCCCCGGTTTCCCTCTCTTGCCCCCGTTCTCTCTCTCGCCCTCAGTCTCTCTCTCGCTCCCGTTCTCTCTCGCCCCCAGTCTCTCTCTCTCGCCCCCAGTCTCTCTCTCGCCCCCAGTCTCTCTCTCGCCCCCATTTTCTCTCTCACTCCCGTTCTCTCTCTCGCCCCCGGTCTCATTCTCGCTCCCGTTCTCTCTCGCCCCCAGTCTCTCTCTCGCCCCCAGTCTCTCTCTCACCCCTGGTTTCTGTCTCACCCCCAGTCTCTCTCTCGCCCCCGCTCTCTCTCACCCCCGGTCTCTCTCTCGCCCCTGGTTTCTCTCTCGCCCCCAGTCTCTCTCTCGCCCCAAGTCTCTCTCTTTCTCTCGCCCCTGGTCTGTCTCATCTCCCCGGTCTCTCTCTCTCTCGCCCCCAGTCTGTCTCATCAACTCGGTCTCTCTTTCTCTCTTGCCCCTGGTTTCTCTCTCGCCCCCAGTCTCTCTCTCTCTCTCGCCCACGGTCTGTTTCGTCACTCCTGGTCTATCGTCACCCCCGATCTCTCATCAACCCCGGTCTCCCTCGCTCCCGGTCTCCCTCGGCCTCAGTCTCTATCGTCCTTCGGTCTCCCTCTTCACCATTGGTCTCACTCACCCCCAGTCTCTCTCGCCCCCGGTCTCTCTCGCCCCTGGTCACTCGTCAAACCCGGTCTCTCTCGCTCCCAGTTTCTCTCGCCTCCGGTCTCTCTCGACACGCACAGTCTCTCTTCACCCCCTGTCTCTGTCGCCCCCGGTCTCTCTCTCACTCCCGTTCTCTGTCTCGCCCCCAGTCTCTCTCTCGCCCCTAGTTTCTCTCTCGCCCCCGTTCTCTCTCTCACCCCCAGTCTCTCTCGTCCCCAGTCTCTCTCACGCCACCGGTCTCTCGCTCGCCCCCGGTCTCTCTCTCACTCCCGTTCTCTGTCTCGCCCCCAGTCTCTCTCTCGCCCCCGGTTTCTCTCTCGCCCCCGTTCTCTCTCTCGCCCCCGGTCTCTCTCGCCCCCAGTCTCTCTCTCGCCCCTGGTGTCTCTCTCGCCCCCAGTCTCTCTCTCGCCCCCATTCTCTCTCTCGTCCCCGGTCTCCCTCGCTCCAATTCTCTCTCTTGCCCCCGGTCTCTCTCTCACTCCCGTTCTCTATCTCACCCCCGGTCACTCTCTCGCCCCTGGTGTCTCTCTCGCCCCCAGTCTCTCTTTCGCCCCCATTCTCTCTCTCGCCCCCGTTCTATCTCTCGCCCCCAGTCTCTCTCTCGCCCCCAGTCTCTCTCTCGTCCCCGGTCTCCCTTGCTCCAATTCTCTCTCTTGCCCCCGGTCTCTCTCTCGCTCCCGTTCTCTCTCTTGCCCCCGGTTTCTCTCTTGCCCCCATTCTCTCTCTCGCTCCTGTTCTCTCTCTTGCCCCCGGTTTCTCTCTCTAGCCCCCGTTCTCTCTCGCCCCCAGTTTCTCTCTCGCCCCCAGTCTCTCTCTCACCCCCGTTCTCTCTCTCGCCCCCGGTTTCTCTCTCGCCCCCAGTCTTTCTCTCGCCCCCGGTTTCCCTCTCTTGCCCCCGTTCTCTCTCTCGCCCCCAGTCTCTCTCTCGCCCCCAGTTTCTCTCACACTCCCGTTCTCTCTCTCGTCCCTGGTTTCCCTCTCACTCCCATTCTCTCTCTCGCCGCCAGTCTCTCTCTCGCCCCCAGTCTCTCTCTCGGCCCCGGTCTCTCTCTCACTCCCATTCTCTGTCTCGCCCCCAGTCTCTCTCTCACCCCCAGTCTCTCTCTCGCTCCCGGTCTCTCTCTTGTCCCTGGTCTCTCTCTCACCCCCAGTCTCTCTCTCGCCCCTGGTTTCTCTCTCACCCCCAGTCTCTCTCTCGCCCCCGCTCTCTCTCACCCCCGGTCTCTCTCTCGCCCCTGGTTTCTCTCTCGCCCCCAGTCTCTCTCTCTCACCCCCAGTCTCTCTCTCACCCCCGGCCTCTCTCTTGTCCCTGGTCTCTCTCTCACCCCCAGTCTTTCTCTCGCCCCTGGTTTCTCTCTCGCCCCCAGTCTCTCTCTCGCCCCCAGTCTCTCTCTTTCTCTCGCCCCTGGTCTGTCTCATCTCCCCGGTCTCTCTCTCTCTCGCCCCCAGTCTGTCTCATCACCTCGGTCTCTCTCTCTCTCTCTTGCCCCTGGTTTCTCTCTCGCCCCCAGTCTCTCTCTCTCTCTCCCCCACGGTCTGTTTCGTCACTCCCGGTCTATCGTCACCCCCGATCTCTCATCAACCCCGGTCTCCCTCGCTCCCGGTCTCCCTCGGCCTCAGTCTCTATCGTCCTTCGGTCTCCCTCTTCACCATTGGTCTCACTCACCCCCAGTCTCTCTCGCCCCCAGTCTCTCTCGCCCCTGGTCACTCGTCAAACCCGGTCTCTCTCGCTCCCAGTTTCTCTCGCCTCCGGTCTCTCTCATCACCCACAGTCTCTCTTCACCCCCTGTCTCTGTCGCCTCCGGTCTCTCTCGTTTCCGATCACTCAGGTACCCCCAGTGTCTCTCGCCCCCCGGTCTCTCTCACCCCCGGTCCCTTGTCACCCCCCGGTCTCTCTCGTCACTTCCTCTCTCTCTCACCCCCCGGTCTCCCTCATCTCTCCCGGTCTCTCTCTCACTGTCCCTGGTCTCTCTTGCCCTATCAGGTCCCTCTCGATCCCCGACTCTCTCGTCCCCGGCCTCTCTCACCATCCCTGGTCTCTCTTGCCTCCAGTCTCTCTTGTCGCCCCCAGTCTTGCGTCCCTCCCCGGTCTCTCTCGCCCACCCCGGTCTCTCATCGCCCCTGGTCTCTCGTCGCCCCCTGGTATCTCTCGCCTCCTGTCTCTCTCATCGCCCCTAGTCTCTTCCCCCTTCCCACACCCCCGGTCTCTCTCTCGTGCCCGGGCTCTCTCACCCCCGGTCTCTCTCGCCCCCAGTCTCTCTCTCGCCCCCGGTCACTCTCACCGCCGGTCTTTCTCACTCCCAGTTTCTTGTCACCCCCGGTTTCTCGCCCCCGGTCTCTCTTGCCCCCAGTCTCTCTCTCGCCCCCAGTCTCTCTCTCGCCCCCAGTCTCTCTCTAGCCCCTGGTCTCTCTCGCCACCTCCGGTCTCTCTCGCTCCCGTTCTCTCTCTTGCCCCCGGTTTCTCTCTCGCCCCCATTCTCTCACTCTCGCTCCCGTTCTCTCTCTTGCCCCCGGTTTCCCTCTCTTGCCCCCGTTCTCTCTCTCGCCCTCAGTCTCTCTCTCGCTCCCGTTCTCTCTCGCCCCCAGTCTCTCTCTCGCCCCCAGTCTCTCTCTCGCCCCCGTTCTCTCTCTCGCCCCCGGTTTCCCTCTCTTGCCCCCGTTCTCTCTCTCGCCCTCAGTCTCTCTCTCGCCCCCAGTATCTCTCTCGCCCCCATTTTCTCTCTCACTCCCGTTCTCTCTCTCGCCCCCGGTCTCTTTCTCGCTCCCGTTCTCTCTCGCCCCCAGTCTCTCTCTCGCCCCCAGTCTCTCTCTCGCCCCCGTTCTCTCTCTTGCCCCTGGTTTCTCTCTTGACCCCGTTCTCTATCTCGCCCCCGGTCTCTCTCTCGCTCCCGTTCTCTCCCGCCCCCAGTTTCTCTCTCGCCCCCAGTCTCTCTCTCGCCTCCAGTTTCTCTCTCACTCCCGTTCTCTCTCTCGCCCCCGGTTTCCCTCTCTTGCCCCCGTTCTCTCTCTCGCCCCCAGTCTCTCTCTCGCCCCCAGTATCTCTCTCGCCTCCAGTTTCTCTCTCACTCCCGTTCTCTCTCTAGACCCCGGTTTCCCTCTCACTCTCGTTGTCTCTCTCGCCCCCAGTCTCTCTCTCACCCCCGTTCTCTCTCTCGCCCCCGGTTTCTCTCTTGCCCCCGGTCTCTCTCTCGCCCCCGTTCCCTCTCTTGCCCCAGGTTTCTCTCTCACCCCCAGTCTCTCTCTCGCCCCCGGTTTCTCTCTCGCCCCCGGTCTCTCTCTCGCCCTTGGTTTCTCTCTCACCCCCATTCTCTCTCTCGCCCCCGTTCCTTCTCTTGCCCCCGATCTCTCTTTCACTCCCGTTCTCTCTCGCCCCCAGTCTCTCTCTCGCCTCCAGTTTCTCTCTCACTCCCGTCCTCTCTCTCGCCCCCAGTTTCTCTCTCGCTCCCAGTCTGTCTCTCGCCCCCAGTCTCTCTCTCGCCCCTCTTCTCTCTCTCCCCCCCATTCTCTCTCTTGCCCCTGGTGTCTCTCTCGCCCCCACTCTCTCTCTCGCCCCCAGTCTCTCTCTCACCGCTGGTTTCTCTCTCACCCCCAATCTCTCACTCGCCCCCGGTCTCTCTCTCGCCCCCAGTCTCTCTCTCGCCTCCAGTTTCTCTGTCACTCCCGTCCTCTCTCTCGCCCCCAGTTTCTCTCTCGCTCCCAGTCTGTCTCTCGCCCCCAGTCTCTCTCTCGCCCCCATTCTCTCTCTCGCCCCCGTTCTCTCTCTTGCCCCTGGTTTCTCTCTCGCCCCCCGGTCTCTCTCTTGCCCCTGGTGTCTCTCTCGCCCCCAGTCTCTCTCTCGCCCCCAGTCTCTCTCTCACCGCTGGTTTCTCTCTCACCCCCAATCTGTCTCTCGCCCCCGGTCTCTCTCTCACTCCCAGTCTCTCTCTTGCCCCAAGTCTCTCTCTCACCCCTGGTTTCTCTCTCACCCCCAGTCTCTCTCTCGCCCCCACTCTCTCTCACCCCCGGTCTTTCTCTCACCCCCGGTCTCTCTCTCGCCCCCGGTTTGTCTCTCGCCCCCAGTCTCTCTCTCTCACCCCCAGTCTCTCTCTCGCCCCCGGTTTCTCTCTCGCCCCCAGTCTCTCTCTCGCCCCTGGCTTCTCTCTCGCCCCCAGTCTCTCTCTCGCCCCCAGTCTCTCTCTCTCTCTTGCCCCTGGTTTCTCTCTCGCCCCCAGTCTCTCTCTCTCTCTCGCCCCCAGTCTGTTTCATCACTCCTGGTCTATCGTCACCCCCGGTCTCTCATCAACCCCGGTCTCCCTTGCTCCCGATCTCCCTCGGCCTCAGTCTCTATCGTCCTTCGGTCTCTCTCTTCACCATTGGTCTCACTCACCCCCAGTCTCTCTCGCCCCCCGTCTCTCTCGCCCCTGGTGACTCGTCAAACCCGGTCTCTCTCACTCCCAGTTTCTCTTGCCTCCAGTCTCTCTCGTCACCCACAGTCTCTCGTCACCCCCTATCTCTGTCACCTCCGGTCTCTCTCGTTCCCGATCACTCAGGTACCCCCAGTGTCTCTCGCCCCCCGGTCTCTCTCACCCCCGGTCCCTTGTCACCCCCCGGTCTCTCTCGTCACTTCCTCTCTCTCTCACCCCCCGGTCTCCCTCATCTCTCCCGGTCTCTCTCTCACTGTCCCTGGTCTCTCTTGCCCTATCAGGTCCCTCTCGATCCCCGACTCTCTCGTCCCCGGCCTCTCTCACCGTCCCTGGTCTCTCTTGCCTCCAGTCTCTCTTGTCGCCCCCTGTCTTGCGTCCCTCCCCGGTCTCTCTCGCCCACCCCGGTCTCTCATCGCCCCTGGTCTCTCTCGCGTCCTGTCTCTCTCATCGCCCCTGGTCTCTAACCCCTTCCCACACCCCCGGTCTCTCTCTCGCGCCCGGGCTTTCTCGCGCACAGTCTCTCTCGCCCCCCGGCCTGTGTCATTGCTCCCTGCCTCTCTCGCACCCAGCCTCTCTCGCTCCTGGTCTCTCTCGCTCCCGGTCTCTCTCTCTCATCCCCAGTCACTCTCGGCCCCGGTCTCTCTTGACCCCACTTGCTCTCTCGCCCCCAATCTCTCTCATCGCCCCTGGTGTGTCTCGTCTCCCCCTGTCTCTCGCCCCTGGTCTCCCTCACCGCAGGTCTCTTTTGCATCCCGGTCTCTCTCGCCCCTGGTCTCTCTTGCCCCACCGGTCTATCTCGCCGCCCCCCCCCGGTCTCTCTCGTCCCCGGTCTCTCTCTCTCACATCCCCGGTCTATCTCGCTGCCCCCCCCCCCCCCCGGTCTCTGTTGTCCCCGGTCTCTCTGTCTCACCCCCGGTCTCTCTCGCCCCTGGTCACTCTCACCCCCGGTCTCTCTCGTCACCCCTTCTCTCTTGCCCCTGGACTCTCTCTCGCCCCCGGTCTCTCTTCACCCCTGATCTCTCTCTCTCGCCCCCGGTATATCTCGCTCCTGGTCTCTCTCGTCACCCCCTCCCTCTCACCCCTGGTCGCTTTCTCGCCCCCAGTCTCACTCTTGTCCCCTGTCTATCTCGCTCCCTGGTCTCCCTTATTGTTCCCCAGTCTCTCTCGCCCCCGGTCTCTCTCGTTGTCCCTGGTCTCTCGTCACCCCCGGGTCTCTCTCCACTCCAATCTCTCTCGCCCCCGGAGACTTTCACCCCCCCGGTCTCTCTCACCCCCTGTCTCTCTCTCTCTCACCCCCAGTATCTCACCCCCGGTTTCTCTCGTCACCCCCTCCATCTCACTCTCGATCTCCTTCTCGTCCCCAGTCTCTCTTCACCCCCGGTCTCACTCTCTCGTCCCCATGCTCTCTCTCGCCCCCCTGCTCTCTCTTGCCCCCGGTCTCTATTGTCGCAATCGGTCTCTTGTCACCCCCGGTTCTCTCTCGTCCCCAGTCTCTCTCGCCCCCGGTCTCTCTCGTTGTCCCTGGTCTCTCGTCACCCCTGGGTCTCTCTCTATCCCAATCTCTCTCGCCCCCGGTGTCTTTCGCCCCCTCCCCCGGGTCTCTCTTGTTGCCCCCAGACTCTCGTCACCCCAGTGTCTTGCCCCGGGTTTCTCGCCCACAGTCTCTCTTGTCCCTGGTCTGTCTTGTCGCTCACTGTCTCTCTCACACCCAGCCTGTCACACTTCCCGGCCTCTCTCGTTCACAGTCTCTCTCACGCCCCCGGTCACTCTCACCCCCAGTCTCTCTCAACCCCACTTTCTCTCTCCCCCGGTCTCTCTCGTCACCCCGGTCTCCCTCGACTCCTCCTGTCTCTCACCCCCGGTCTCTCTCACCCCAGGTCTCTTTTGCACCCCGGTCTCTCTTGCCCCACCTGTCTCTCTCGCTCCCCACCCCGGTCTCTCTCGCACCCCGGTCTCTCTTCACCCCCTGTCTCTCTCTGTCTCTCGCTCCCGGTCTCTCTCGTCACCCACTGTATCTCTCGCACCCCGGTCTCTCTTCACCCCCTGTCTCTCTCTGTCTCTCGCTCCCAGTCTCTCTCGTCACCCCCTCTATCTCTCACCCCCGCTCTCTTTCTCGCCCTCCGTCTTTCTCACCCCCTGGTGTCTCTCCCACTCCTGTCTTTCTCACCCCCGGTCTCTCTCACTCCCGGTCTGTCTCGTTGCCCCCTGTCCCTCTAGCCCCCCGGTCTCTCTCGCAAACCCCTCTCTCTCACCCCCCGGTCTCTCTTCACCCCCGGTCTCTCTCTCTCGCCTCCAGTCTCTCTCATCTCCGGTCGATCTTGTCACCCCCTCTCTCTCGCCCCCGGGCTCTCTTGCCCACAGTCTCTCTCACTCCCGGTCTCTTTCGTTGCCCCCTGTCCCTCTAGCCCCCCGGTCTCTCTCGCAAACCCCTCTCTCTCACACCCCGTCTCTCTTCACCCCCGGGCTCTCTCTCTCTCGCCTCCGGTCTCTCTCATCCCCGGTCTCTCTTTTCACTCTGTCTCTCTTGCCCCCGGGCTCTCTTTCGCCCCCGGTCTCTCTCACCCCCTGTCTCTCTCACCCCCGGTCTCTCTCTCTCACCCCCGGTCTCTCTCGCCCCCTGGTCTCTCTCTCACCCCCGGTCTCTCTCTCACCCCCGGTCTCTCTCTCACCCCCGGTCTCTCTCTCACCCCCGGTCTCTCTCACTCACGGTCTCTCTCTCTCTCACCCCCGGTCTCTCTCTCATCACCCCCGGTCTCTCTCTCACCCCCGGTCTCTCTCACCCCCGGTCTCTCTCTCTCACCCCCAGTCTCTCTCACCTCTGGTCTCTCTCGTCCCCGGTCTGTCTCGCCCCCGGTCCCTCTCACCCCCGGTCTCTCTCTCTCACCACCGGTCTCTCTCTCTCACCCCCGGTCTCGCTCTCTCACCCCTGGTCTCTCTCACCTCCGGTCTCTCTCGCCCCCGGTCTCTCTCTCTCACCCCCGGTCTCTCTCAACCCCGGTCTCTCTCACCCCCGGTCTCTCTCGCCCCCGGTCTCTCTCTCTCACCCCCGTCTCTCTCTCACCTCTGGTCTCTCTCGCCCCCGGTCTCTCTCTCTCACCCCCGTCTCTCTCTCACCCCCGTCTCTCTCTCACCTCTGGACTCTCTCGCCCCCGGTCTCTCTCGCCCCCGGTCTCTCTCTCTCACCCCCGTCTCTCTCTCACCTCTGGTCTCTCTCGCCCCCGGTCTCTCTCGCCCCCGGTATCTCTCACCCCCGGTCTCTCTCGCCGCCGGTCTCTCTCGCCCCCGGTCTCTCTCGCCCCCGGTCTCTCCCTCTCACCCCCGGTCTCTCTCGCACCCGGTCTCTCTCGCCCCCGGTCTCTCTCGCCCCCGGTGTCTCTCACCCCCGGTCTCTCTCTCACCCCTGGTCTCTCTCGCCCCCGGTCTCTCTCGCCTCCGGTCTCTCTTGCCATCCATCTCTCTCTCGTCGCTCCCAGTCTCTCGTCACCCCTGGGTCTCTCTCCACCCCAATCTATCTTGCCCCAGTGTCTTTTGCCCCCCCGGTCTCTCTTGCCTCCCCCGGTCTCTCTTCGCTCCTGGTCTCTCTCTCTCTTGCCCCCGGTTTCGCTCACCCCTGGTCTCTTGTCATCCCCGGGTCTCTCTTGACCCCGGTCTCTGCCCCCCTCACTCCCTTGCCCCCGGCCTCTAGTGTCGCCCCCAGTCTCTCGTCGCCCCTGATCACTCGTCATCCCCGGTCTCTCACCCCGGTCACCATCTCGCCACGGTCACACTCACACTCCCAGTCTGTCTCATCGCCCCAGTCTCTCTTGTCAACCCCTCTCTCTTGCCCCCTCGGTTTCTCATCACCGCTGGTCTCACGCTCGCGGTCTCTCTCGCTCCCGGTCTCTCATCACCCCCGTTCTCTTGCGCCCCGGTTGCTCTCAGCCCCCCTTTGTCTCTCGTCACTCCTGGTCTCTCTCGCCCCCCGGTCTGTCTCACCCCCAGTCTCTCTCACCCCCGCTCTCTCGCCCCCCGGTCTCTCTCGCCCCCAGTCTCTCTCACCCCCTCTCTCTCACCCCCCGGTCTCTCTCGTCCCAAGTCTCTCTCCTCCCCTCGCCCCCGTCTCTTGTCGCCTCTGGTCTCTCTCGCGTCTGGTTTCTCTCGTTGCCCCTGATCTCTTGTCAACCCCGGTCTCTCACTCCTGAACTTTCTCGCGTCCAGTCTCTCTTTCGCCCCCGGTCTGTCTCGTCACCCCCCCGTCTCTCTCTTCACCCCCCATCTCTCTCTTCACCCCATGTCTCTCTCTTCACCCCATGTCTCTCTCTCTCTCACCGCGGTTTCTCTCATCACCACCAGTCTTTCCCGTCGCCCCCGGTCGCTCTCGTCGCCCCCGATTTCTCTTGCTCCCCGGACTCTCACGTCACCCCCGGTCTCTGACTCTCTCGGCCCTGGACTCTCACGTCACCCCCGGTCTCTGTCTCTCTCGGCTCCGGTCTCTCGCGTCGCCCCACCCCACCGGGTACCTCTCGTTGCCCATGGTCTCTCTCGTCACCCCCGGTCTCTCTCGCGCCACCAGGTCTCTCTCACCCCACGGTGTCTCGCCCTGGTTTCTCTCGTTGCCCCCGGTCTCTTTCACCCTCTGGTCTCTAATCAGCCCCGGTCTCAGGTCACCCCCGGTCTCTCGCCCCCGATCTCTCTCGCCCCCGATCTCTCTCGTCCTGGGTCTCTCTTGTCACTCCTTCTCTCTCGTCCCCAGTCTTTCTTGCCCCCGGCCACTGACTCACACCCGGCCTGTCTCGCACCCAGTCTCTCTCGCTCCCCCCATCTCTCTCGCCCCCGGTCTCTCTTGTTGCCCCCAGTCTCTCGTCACCCCCAGCATCTCGCCCTCGATCTCACTTGCACCTGGCCTCACTCGCTCCCCACTCTCTCTCGGCTCCAGTCTCTCTCTCGCCCCCGGTCCCCCTTGCCCTCCCAGTCCCTGTCGTCACTCCAGGTCACTCTCGTCACCCCCAGTCTCTCTCTTCACCCCATGTCTCTCTTGACCCCGGTCTCTCTTGCCCCCGGTATCTCTCTTGCCCCCGGTCTCTTTTGCCCCCGTTATCTCTCTCACCCGGTCTCTTGTCACTCCCTGTGTCTCACCTCCTGTCTCTCTTGCCCCCGGTCTCTCTTGCCCCCAGTCTCTCACGCCTCCAGTCTCTTTCTTGCCCCCGGTCTCTCTCGCCTCCGGTCTCTCTCTCACCGCTGGTCTCTCTCTCCCTCGGTCTCTCTTGCCTCCGGTCTCTCTCTTGCCCCCGGTCTCTCTCACCCCTGGTCTCTCTTGCCCCCGGTCTCTCTCTTGCCCCCGGTCTCTCTCTCGCCCCCGGTCTCTCTCTCCCTCGGTCTCTCTCGCCTCCGGTCTCTCTCTTGCCCCCGTTCTCTCTTGCCCCCGGTCTCTCTCGCCTCCAGTCTCTCTCTTGCCCCCGGTCTCTCTCGTCTCCGGTCTCTCTCTCCCTCGGTCTCTCTTGCCTCCGGTCTCGCTCTTGCCCCCGGTCTCTCTCGCCCCCGGTCTCTCTCTCCCTCGGTCTCTCTTGCCTGCGGTCTCTCTCTTGCCTCCGGTCTCTCTCTTGCCTCCGGTCTCTCTCTCCCTCGGTCTCTCTCGCCTCCGGTCTCTCTCTTGCCCCCGGTCTCTCTCTCCCTCGGTCTCTCTCTCCCTCGGTCTCTCTTGCCTCCGGTCTCTCTCTCCCTCGGTCTCTCTCTCGCCCCCAGTGTCTCTCTCCCTCGGTCTCTCTCGCCTCCGGTCTCTCTCTTGCCCCCGGTCTCTCTCGCCTCCGGTCTCTCTCTCCCTCGGTCTCTCTCTCGCCTCCAGTCTCTCTCTCCCTCAGTCTCTCTCGCCTTTGGTCTCTCTCTTGCCCCCGGTCTCTCTCGCCTCCGGTCTCTCTCTTGCCACCGTTCTCTCTCGCCTCCGGTCTCTCTCTTGCCCCCGGTCTCTCTCGCCTCCGGTCTCTCTCTTGCCCCCGGTCTCTCTCTTGACCCCTGTATCTCTCTCCCTCGGTCTCTCTTGCCCCCGGTCTCTCTTGCCCCCGGTCTCTCTCGTCTCCGGTCTCTCTCTTGCCCCCGGACACTCTCGCCCCCGGTCTCTCTCATCCCAGTATCTCTCGTCATCCCCTTTCTCTTGCCCCCGGTCTCTCTTGTCACCCCTGGTCTCTTGTCACCCCCGATGTCTCGCCCCCAGTCTCTCTCGCACCTGGTCTCTCTTGCCTCCAGTCTCTCTCACCCTCCTGGTCTCTGTCGTCACACCCAGCCACTCTCGTCACCCCCAGTCTCTCTCGTCCTCGGTCTCTCTCATTGCCGCCGGACTCTTGTCACTCCCTCTCTCTCTCTCTCGTCCCAGTCACTCTCGTCACCGCCGGTCTTTCCCATCGCGCCCATTCTCTCACGTCGCCCCCGATCTCTCTCGCCCCTGAACTCTCTCGTCCACGATCTCTCACGTCGCCCCCGTTCTCTCACGTCGCCCCCGATCTCTCTCGCCCCCCATCACTCTCGCCCCTGGACTCTCTCGTCCCCGATCTCTCACGTCGCCCCCGTTCTCTCATGTCGCCCCAGATCTCTCCCGCTCCCGGTCTCTCTCGCCCCTGGACTCTCTCGTCCCCGTTCTCTCACGTCGTCCCTGGTCTCTCGTCGCCCCCGATCTCTCTCGCCCCCGATCACTCTCGCCCCTGGACTCTCTCTACCCGGTCTCTCTCGTTGCTCCCGGTATCTCTCGCCCCCGGATTCTCTCGCCCCAGTCTCTCACGTCTCCCCCGGTCTCTCTTATCTCCCCCGGTCTCTCTCGCCCCCGGACTCTCTCGCCCCTGGTCTCTGTCTCGCCCCCGGTCTCTCTCGCCCCTGGTCACTCTCTTTGCCACCCCGGTCTCTCTCGCCCCCAATCTCTCTCGCCCCCGGTCTCTCTCTTTGCCCCCCCAGTCTCTCTCTCGCCCCCGGTCTCTCTCTTTGCCTCCCCCGGTCTCTCTCGCCCCCGGTCTCTCTCTTTGCCCCCCCCCGGTCTCTCTCGCCCCCGGTCTCTCTCTTTGCCCCCCCAGGTCTCTGTCGCCCCCGGTCTCTCTCTTTGCCACCCCGGTCTCTCTCACCCCCAAGCTCTCTCGCCCCCGGTCTCTCTCTTTGCCCCCCAGTATCTCTCTTGCCCCCGGTCTCTCTCTTTGCTCCCCCCGGTCTCTCATGCCCCCGGTCTCTCTCTTTGCCCCCCCCCCGGTCTCTCTCGCCCCCGGTCTCTCCCTTTGCCCCCCCAGGTCCCTCTCGCCCCCGGTCTCTCTCTTTGTCCCCCCCGGTCTCTCTCTCGCCCCCGGTCTCTCTCTTTGCCCCCCCGGTCTCTCTCGGCCCCGGTCTCTCTCTTTGCCACCCCCGGTCTCTCTCGCCCCCGGTCTCTCTCTTTGCTCCTCACCCCCGGTCTCTCTCACCCTGGTCACTTTCTTTGCCCGCCCCGGTCTCTCTCGCCCCTGGTCAATTTCTTTCCCCCCCCCCGGTCTCTCTTGCCGCCCCCGGGATCTCTCGACCACGGTCGCTCTCTTTGCCCCCCCCAGTCTCTCTCACCCCCGGTCTCTCTCTTTGCCCCCCCCCAGTCTCTCTCACCCCCAGTCTCTCTCGCCCCCGGTGTCTCTCTTTGCCCCCCACCCCCAGTCTCTATCACCCCAGTCTCTCTCCTTGCCCCCCCCCGTTCTCTCTCACCCCCGGTCTCTGTCTTTATCCCCCCCCAGTCTCACTCACCCCCGGTCTCTCTCTTTATCCCCCCCCCCAGTCTCTCTCACCCCGGTCTCTCTCACCCACGGTGTCTGTTGCCACCCCAGTCTCTCTCTTTGCCCCCGCGGTCTCTCTCACCCCCGGTCTCTTTCGCCACCCCCGTTTTCTATCTCGCCGCCCCTGGTCTCTCTCACCCCTGGTCTCTCTCTTTGTCCTCCTGGTCTCTATCACCCACAGACTCTCTCGCCGCCCCCGGTCTCTCTCACCCCCGGTCTCTCTCTTTTCCCCCCTGGTCTCTCTCGCCCCCGGTCTCTCTCGCCCCCGGTCTCTTTCGCCACCCCCGTTCTCTATCTCGCCGCCCCTGGTCTGTCTCACCCCTGGTCTCTCTCTTTGC
Source organism: Chiloscyllium punctatum (assembly GCF_047496795.1). Classification (NCBI taxonomy): domain Eukaryota; kingdom Metazoa; phylum Chordata; class Chondrichthyes; order Orectolobiformes; family Hemiscylliidae; genus Chiloscyllium; species Chiloscyllium punctatum. The sequence goes on from NC_092754.1 coordinate 86,851,036, forward strand.
CACCCCCCCCCGGTCTCTCTCACCCCCGGTCTCTCTCTTTGCCCCCCTGGTCTCTCTCGCCCCTGGTCTCTCTCACCCCTGGTCTCTCTCGCCGCCCCCGGTCTCTCTCGCACCCCCCCCGGTCTCTCTCGCCCCTGGTCTCTCTCTGCCCCCCGCCCCGGTCTCTCTCGCCCCTGGTCTCTCTCTTTGCACCCCCCGGTCTCTCTCGACCCCGGTCTCTCTCTTTGCACCCCCCGGTCTCTCTCGCCCCCAGTCTCTCTCGCCCCCCCCAGTCTCTCTCGCCCCCCCCCGTCTCTCTCGCCACCCCCTGGTCTCTCTCACCCCCCCGGTGTCTCTCGCTCCCGGTCTCTCTCGCCCCCGGTCTCTCTCGCTCCAGTTCTCTCTCTCCCCCGGTCTCTCTCGCCACCCCCCCTCGGTGTCTCTTGCCACCCCAGTCTCTCTCTTTGCCCCCGCGGTCTCTCTCACCCCCGGTCTCTTTCGCCACCCCCGTTCTCTATCTCACCGCCCCTGGTCTCTCTCACCCCCGGTCTCTCTCTTTGTCCCCCTGGTCTCTCTCACCCCCAGTCTCTCTCGCCGCCCCCAGTCTCTCTCACCCCCGGTCTCTCTTTTCCCCCCTGGTCTCTCTCACCCGCGGTCTCTCTCACCCCCGGTCTCTTTCGTCACCCCCGTTCTCTATCTCGCCGCTCCCGGTCCCTCTCACCCCTGGTCTCTCTCTTTGACCCCCTGGTCTCTCTCGGCCCCGGTGTCTCTCGCCTCCAATCTCTCTCTTTTCCCCTTGGTCTCTATTGTCCCTGGTCTCTCTCGCCCCCCGGTCTCTCTCTTTGTCCCCCTGGTCTCGATCAACCCCATTCTCTCTCTTTGTTCCCCCCGGTCTCTCTCTCTGCACCCCGGTCTCACTCGCCCCCGGTCTTTTTTTTTCCCCCCGGTCTCTCTTGCCCCCGGTCTCTCTCTTTGCCCCCTGGTCTCTATTGTCCCTGGTCTCTCTCGCCCCCCGGTCTCTCTCTTTGCTCCCTTGGTCTCTCTCGGCCCCAGTCTCTCTCAATTCCACCCTGGTCTCTCTTGCTCCCCATCGCTCTCGCCCCCGTTCTCACTCACCCCCGGTCTGTCTCTTTAAACCCCGGCCTCTCTCGTCACCCCCGGTCTCTCTCACCCCCGGTCTCTCTCACCCCCAGTCTCTCTCGCCCCCGGTCTCTCTCGCTGCCCCCCCGGTCTCTCTCGCTCTGAGCCTTTCTCGCCGCCCCCTGTCTTTCTCGCCCCCGGTCTCTCTCGCCTCCAATCTCTCTCTTTGCCCCCTTGGTCTCTCTCACCCCCGGTCTCTCTCTTTGCCACCCCGCTCTCTCTTGCCCTCGGTCTCTCTCTTTGACCCCTCGATCTCTCTCGCCCCCGGTCTCTCTCTTTGCCCCCCTCGGTCTCTCTCACCCCCAGTCTCTCTTGCCACCCCCAGTCTCTCTCGCCGCCCCCCGTTCTCTCTCGCCCCCAGTCTCTTTCTTGCGCCTGGTCTCTCTCTTTGCCCCCCCCCTCCAGTCTCTCTCACCCCCAGTCTCGCTTGCCGCCCCCAGTCTCTCTCACCCCCGGTCTCTCTCTTTGCCCCCCCCGGTCTCTCTCACCCCCGGTCTCTCTCTTTGCCCCCCTGGTCTCTCTCGCCACTGGTCTCTCTCACCCCTGGTCTCTTTCGCCCCCCCCCCTCGGTGTCCTCTCGCTCCCGGTCTCTCTCTTTGCCCCCGCGGTCTCTCTCGCCCCTGGTCTCTCTCGCCCCTGGTCTCTCTCACCGCCCCCGGTCTCTCTCGCACCCCCCCAGTCTCTCTCGCCCCTGGTCTCTCTCTCCCCCCCCACCCCGGTCTCTCTCGCCCCTGGTCTCTCTCTTTGCACCCCCCGGTCTCTCTCGACCACGGTCTCTCTCTTTGCACCCCCCGGTCTCTCTCGCCCCCAGTCTCTCTCGCCCCCCACAGTCTCTCTCGCCCCACCCCCGGTCTCTCTCGCCACCCCCCCGGTCTCTCTCGCCCCCGGTCTCTCTCGCTCCCGTTCTCTCTCGCACCCGGTCTCTCTCACCCCCGGTCTCTCTCGTCCCCGGTCTCTCTCACCCCCGGTCTCTCTCACCCCCAGTCTCTCTCGGCCCGGTCTCTCTCGCCCCTGGTCTCTCTCTTTTCCACCCCACTCTCTCTTGCCCCCAGTCTCTCTCTTTGCCCCCCCGGGCTCTGTCGCCCCCGGTCTCTCACTTTGCGCCCCCCCCGGTCTCTCTCGCCCCCGGTCTCTCACTTTGCCCCCCCCGGTCTCTCTCGCTCCCGGTCTCTCTCGCCCTTGGTTACTCTCTTTGCCACCCCGGTCTCTCTCGTCCCCGGTCTCTCTCTCGTCCCCGGTCTTTCTCGTCCCCGATCTCTCTCGTCCCCGGTCTTTCTCGTCCCCGGTCTCTCTCGCCCCTGGTCTCTCTCTCGCCCGCGGTCTCTCTCGCCCCTGGTCTCTCTCGCCCCTGGTCACTCTCTTTGCCACACCGGTCTCTCTCGCCCCCAAATCTCTCTCACCCCCAGTCTCTCTCACCCCCAGTCTCTCTCGCCCCCGGTCTCTCTCGCCCCTGGTCTCTCTCTTTGCCACCCCACTCTCTCTTGCCCCCAGTCTCTCTCTTTGCCCCCCCGGGCTCTGTCACCCCCGGTCTCTCACTTTGCCCCCCCCCCGGTCTCTCTCGCCCCCGGTCTCTCACTTTGCCCCCCCCGGTCTCTCTCGCTCCCGGTCTCTCTCTTTGCCCCCCCCCCCCCCGGTCTCTCTCTCGCCCCCGGTCTCTCTCGCCCTTGGTTACTCTCTTTGCCACCCCAGTCTCTCTTGCCCCCAGTCTCTCTCTTTGCCCCCCCCGGTCTCTCTCTTTGCCCCCACCAGTCTCTCTCACCCCCGGTCTCTCTCTTTGCCCCCCCCGGTCTGTCTCTTTGCCCCCCCCCCGGTCTCTCTCTCTCACCCCCGGTCTCTATCGCTCCTGGTTACTCTCTTTGCCACCCCGGTCTCTCTCGTCCCCGGACTCTCTCTCGTCCCCGGTCTTTCTCGTCCCCGGTCTTTCTCGTCCACAGACTCTCTCGCCCCCGATCTCTCTCGCCACCCCGGTCTCTCTCGTCTCCGGTCTCTCTCTCGTCCCCGGTCTCCCTCACTCCCGTTCTCTCTTGCCCCCTGTCTCTCTCTCGCCCCTGGTTTCTCTCTCGCCCCCATTCTCTTTCTTGCTCCCGTTCTCTCTCTTGCCCCCGGTTTTTCTCTTGCCCCCGTTCTCTCTCTCACCCCCGGTCTCTCTCTCACTCCCATTCTCTCTCGCCCCCAGTCTCTCTCTCGCCTCCAGTTTCTCTCTCACTCCCGTTCTCTTTCTTGCCCCTGGTTTCTCTCTCGCCCCCCGGTCTCTCTCTTGCCCCTGGTGTCTCTCTCGCCCCCAGTCTCTCTCTCGCCCCCAGTTTCTCTCTCACCCCCAGTCTCTCTCTCGTCCCCAGTCTCTCTCTCACCGCTGGTTTCTCTCTCACCCCCAATCTCTCTCTCGCCCCCGGTCTCTCTCTCACTCCCGTTCTCTCTCGCCCCCAGTCTCTCTCTCGCCCCCATTCTCTCTCTTGCCCCCAGTCTCTCTCTCACCCCTGGTTTCTCTCTCACCCCCAGTCTCTCTCTCGCCCCCACTCCCTCTCACCCCCGGTCTTTCTTTCACCCCCGGTCTCTCTCTCGCCCCCGGTTTGTCTCTCGCCCCCAGTCTCTCCCTCTCACCCCCAGTCTCTCTCTCGCCCCCGGTTTCTCTCTCGCCCCCAGTCTCTCTCTCGCCCCTGGCTTCTCTCTCGCCCCCAGTCTGTCTCATCACCTCGGTCTCTCTCTCTCTCTTGCCCCTGGTTTCTCTCTCGCCCCCAGTCTCTCTCTCTCTCTCGCCCCCGGTCTGTTTCATCACTCCTGGTCTATCGTCACCCCCGGTCTCTCATCAACCCCATTCTCCCTCGCTCCCGATCTCCCTCGGCCTCAGTCTCTATCGTCCTTCGGTCTCTCTCTTGACCATTGGTATCACTCACCCCCAGTCTCTCTCGCCCCCCGTCTCTCTCGCCCCTGGTGACTCGTCAAACGCGGTCTCTCTCACTCCCAGTTTCTCTCGCCTCCGGTCTCTCTCGTCACCCACAGTCTCTCTTCACCCCCTGTCTCTGTCGCCTCCGGTCTCTCTCGTTCCCGATCACTCAGGTACCCCCAGTCTCTCTCGCCCCCCGGTCTCTCTCACCCCCGGTCCCTTGTCACCCCCCGGTCTCTCTCGTCACTTCCTCTCTCTCTCACCTCCCGGTCTCCCTCATCTCTCCCGGTCTCTCTCTCACTGTCCCTGGTCTCTCTTGCCCTATCAGGTCCCTCTCGATCCCCGACTCTCTCGTCCCCGGCCTCTCTCACCGTCCCTGGTCTCTCTTGCCTCCAGTCTCTCTTGTCGCCCCCTGTCTTGCGTCCCTCCCCGGTCTCTCTCGCCCACCCCGGTCTCTCATCGCTCCTGGTCTCTCGTCGCCCCCTGGTCTCTCTCGCGTCCTGTCTCTCTCATCGCCCCTGGTCTCTTCCCCCTTCCCACACCCCCAGTCTCACTCTCGCCCCCCGGCCTGTCTCATTGCTCCCTGCCTCTCTCGCACCCAGCCTCTCTCGCTCCTGGTCTCTCTCGCTCCCGGTCTCTCTCTCTCATCCCCAGTCACTCTCGGCCCCGGTCTCTCTTGACCCCACTTTCTCTCTCGCCCCCAATCTCTCTCATCGCCCCTGGTGAGTCTCGTCTCCCCCTGTCTCTCGCCCCTGGTCTCCCTCACCGCAGGTCTCTTTTGCATCCCGGTCTCTCTCGCCCCTGGTCTCTCTTGCCCCACCGGTCTATCTCGCCGCCCACCCCCCCCGGTCTCTCACATCCCCGGTCTATCTCGCCGCCCCCCCCCCCCAGGTCTCTGTTGTCCCCGGTCTCTCTGTCTCACCCCCGGTCTCTCTCGCCCCTGGTCACTCTCACCCCCGGTCTCTCTCGTCACCCCGTCTCTCTTGCCCCTGGACTCTCTCTCGCCCCCGGTCTCTCTTCACCCCTGATCTCTCTCTCTCGCCCCCGGTATCTCTCGCTCCTGGTCTCTCTCGTCACCCCCTCCCTCTCACCCCTGGTCGCTTTCTCGCCCCCAGTCTCACTCTTGTCCCCTGTCTCTCTCGCCCCCTGGTCTCCCTTATTGTTCCCCAGTCTCTCTCGCCCCCGGTCTCTCTCGTTGTCCCTGGTCTCTCGTCACCCCCGGGTCTCTCTCCACTCCAATCTCTCTCGCCCCCGGAGACTTTCACCCCCCCGGTCTCTCTCACCCCCTGTCTCTCTCTCTCTCACCCCCGGTATCTCACCCCCGGTTTCTCTCGTCACCCCCTCCATCTCACTCTCGATCTCCTTCTCGTCCCCAGTCTCTCTTCACCCCTGGTCTCACTCTCTCGTCCCCATGCTCTCTCTCGCCCCCCTGCTCTCTCTTGCCCCCGGTCTCGATTGTCGCAATCGGTCTCTTGTCACCCCCGGTTCTCTCTCGTCCCCAGTGTCTCTCGCCCCCGGTCTCTCTCGTTGTCCCTGGTCTCTCGTCACCCCTGGGTCTCTCTCTATCCCAATCTCTCTCGCCCCCGGTGTCTTTCGCCCCCTCCCCCGGGATTCTCTTGTTGCCCCCAGTGTCTTGCCCCCGGTTTCTCGCCCACAGTCTCTCTTGTCCCTGGTCTGTCTTGTCGCTCACTGTCTCTCTCACACCCAGCCTGTCTCACTTCCCGGCCTCTCTCGTTCACAGTCTCTCTCTCGCCCCCGGTCACTCTCACCCCCAGTCTCTCTCAACGCCACTTTCTCTCTCCCCCGGTCTCTCTCGTCACCCCGGTCTCTCTCGTCTCCTCCTGTCTCTCACCCCCGGTCTCTCTCACCCCAGGTCTCTTTTGCACCCCGGTCTCTCTTGCCCCACCTGTCTCTCTCGCTCCCCACCCCGGTCTCTCTCGCACCCCGGTCTCTCTTCACCAACTGTCTCTCTCTGTCTCTCGCTCCCGGTCTCTCTCGTCACCCCCTCTATCTCTCACCCCCGGTCTCTTTCTCGCCCTCCGTCTTTCTCACCCCCTGGTGTCTCTCCCCCCCTGTCTCTCTCACCCCCAGGCTCTCTCTTGCCCCCACTCCCTCTCACCCCCGGTCTTTCTCTCACCCCCGGTCTCTCTCTCGCCCCCGGTTTGTCTCTCGCCCCCAGTCTCTCCCTCTCACCCCCAGTCTCTCTCTCGCCCCCGGTTTCTCTCTCGCCCCCAGTCTCTCTCTCGCCCCTGGCTTCTCTCTCGCCCCCAGTCTGTCTCATCACCTCGGTCTCTCTCTCTCTTGCCTCTGGTTTCTCTCTCGCCCCCAGTCTCTCTCTCTCTCTCGCCCCCGGTCTGTTTCATCACTCCTGGTCTATCGTCACCCCCGGTCTCTCATCAACCCCGTTCTCCCTCGCTCCCGATCTCCCTCGGCCTCAGTCTCTATCGTCCTTCGGTCTCTCTCTTGACCATTGGTATCACTCACCCCCAGTCTCTCTCGCCCCCCGTCTCTCTCGCCCCTGGTGACTCGTCAAACGCGGTCTCTCTCACTCCCAGTTTCTCTCGCCTCCGGTCTCTCTCGTCACCCACAGTCTCTCTTCACCCCCTGTCTCTGTCGCCTCCGGTCTCTCTCGTTCCCGATCACTCAGGTACCCCCAGTCTCTCTCGCCCCCCGGTCTCTCTCACCCCCGGTCCCTTGTCACCCCCCGGTCTCTCTCGTCACTTCCTCTCTCTCTCACCTCCCGGTCTCCCTCATCTCTCCCGGTCTCTCTCTCACTGTCCCTGGTCTCTCTTGCCCTATCAGGTCCCTCTCGATCCCCGACTCTCTCGTCCCCGGCCTCTCTCACCGTCCCTGGTCTCTCTTGCCTCCAGTCTCTCTTGTCGCCCTCTGTCTTGCGTCCCTCCCCGGTCTCTCTCGCCCACCCCGGTCTCTCATCGCTCCTGGTCTCTCGTCGCCCCCTGGTCTCTCTCGCGTCCTGTCTCTCTCATCGCCCCTGGTCTCTTCCCCCTTCCCACACCCCCAGTCTCACTCTCGCCCCCCGGCCTGTCTCATTGCTCCCTGCCTCTCTCGCACCCAGCCTCTCTCGTCCCCGATCTTTCTCGTCCCCGATCTCTCTCACCCCTGGTCTCTCTCTTTGCCACCCCAGTCTCTCTTGCCCCCAGTCTCTCTCTTTGCCCCCCCCGGTCTCTCTCTTTGCCCCCACCAGTCTCTCTCACCCCCGGTCTCTCTCTTTGCCCCCCCCGGTCTGTCTCTTTGCCCCCCCCCGGTCTCTCTCTCTCACCCCCGGTCTCTATCGCTCCTGGTTACTCTCTTTGCCACCTCGGTCTCTCTCGTCCCCGGACTCTCTCTCGTCCCCGGTCTTTCTCGTCCCCGGTCTTTCTCGTCCACAGACTCTCTCGCCCCCGATCTCTCTCGCCACCCCGGTCTCTCTCGTCTCCGGTCTCTCTCTCGTCCCCGGTCTCCCTCACTCCCGTTCTCTCTTGCCCCCTGTCTCTCTCTCGCCCCTGGTTTCTCTCTCGCCCCCATTCTCTTTCTTGCTCCCGTTCTCTCTCTTGCCCCCGGTTTTTCTCTTGCCCCCGTTCTCTCTCTCACCCCCGGTCTCTCTCTCACTCCCATTCTCTCTCGCCCCCAGTCTCTCTCTCGCCTCCAGTTTCTCTCTCACTCCCGTTCTCTTTCTTGCCCCTGGTTTCTCTCTCGCCCCCCGGTCTCTCTCTTGCCCCTGGTGTCTCTCTCGCCCCCAGTCTCTCTCTCGCCCCCAGTTTCTCTCTCACCCCCAGTCTCTCTCTCGTCCCCAGTCTCTCTCTCACCGCTGGTTTCTCTCTCACCCCCAATCTCTCTCTCGCCCCCGGTCTCTCTCTCACTCCCGTTCTCTCTCGCCCCCAGTCTCTCTCTCGCCCCCATTCTCTCTCTTGCCCCCAGTCTCTCTCTCACCCCTGGTTTCTCTCTCACCCCCAGTCTCTCTCTCGCCCCCACTCCCTCTCACCCCCGGTCTTTCTTTCACCCCCGGTCTCTCTCTCGCCCCCGGTTTGTCTCTCGCCCCCAGTCTCTCCCTCTCACCCCCAGTCTCTCTCTCGCCCCCGGTTTCTCTCTCGCCCCCAGTCTCTCTCTCGCCCCTGGCTTCTCTCTCGCCCCCAGTCTGTCTCATCACCTCGGTCTCTCTCTCTCTCTTGCCCCTGGTTTCTCTCTCGCCCCCAGTCTCTCTCTCTCTCTCGCCCCCGGTCTGTTTCATCACTCCTGGTCTATCGTCACCCCCGGTCTCTCATCAACCCCATTCTCCCTCGCTCCCGATCTCCCTCGGCCTCAGTCTCTATCGTCCTTCGGTCTCTCTCTTGACCATTGGTATCACTCACCCCCAGTCTCTCTCGCCCCCCGTCTCTCTCGCCCCTGGTGACTCGTCAAACGCGGTCTCTCTCACTCCCAGTTTCTCTCGCCTCCGGTCTCTCTCGTCACCCACAGTCTCTCTTCACCCCCTGTCTCTGTCGCCTCCGGTCTCTCTCGTTCCCGATCACTCAGGTACCCCCAGTCTCTCTCGCCCCCCGGTCTCTCTCACCCCCGGTCCCTTGTCACCCCCCGGTCTCTCTCGTCACTTCCTCTCTCTCTCACCTCCCGGTCTCCCTCATCTCTCCCGGTCTCTCTCTCACTGTCCCTGGTCTCTCTTGCCCTATCAGGTCCCTCTCGATCCCCGACTCTCTCGTCCCCGGCCTCTCTCACCGTCCCTGGTCTCTCTTGCCTCCAGTCTCTCTTGTCGCCCCCTGTCTTGCGTCCCTCCCCGGTCTCTCTCGCCCACCCCGGTCTCTCATCGCTCCTGGTCTCTCGTCGCCCCCTGGTCTCTCTCGCGTCCTGTCTCTCTCATCGCCCCTGGTCTCTTCCCCCTTCCCACACCCCCAGTCTCACTTTCGCCCCCCGGCCTGTCTCATTGCTCCCTGCCTCTCTCGCACCCAGCCTCTCTCGCTCCTGGTCTCTCTCGCTCCCGGTCTCTCTCTCTCATCCCCAGTCACTCTCGGCCCCGGTCTCTCTTGACCCCACTTTCTCTCTCGCCCCCAATCTCTCTCATCGCCCCTGGTGAGTCTCGTCTCCCCCTGTCTCTCGCCCCTGGTCTCCCTCACCGCAGGTCTCTTTTGCATCCCGGTCTCTCTCGCCCCTGGTCTCTCTTGCCCCACCGGTCTATCTCGCCGCCCACCCCCCCCGGTCTCTCACATCCCCGGTCTATCTCGCCGCCCCCCCCCCCCAGGTCTCTGTTGTCCCCGGTCTCTCTGTCTCACCCCCGGTCTCTCTCGCCCCTGGTCACTCTCACCCCCGGTCTCTCTCGTCACCCCGTCTCTCTTGCCCCTGGACTCTCTCTCGCCCCCGGTCTCTCTTCACCCCTGATCTCTCTCTCTCGCCCCCGGTATCTCTCGCTCCTGGTCTCTCTCGTCACCCCCTCCCTCTCACCCCTGGTCGCTTTCTCGCCCCCAGTCTCACTCTTGTCCCCTGTCTCTGTCGCCCCCTGGTCTCCCTTATTGTTCCCCAGTCTCTCTCGCCCCCGGTCTCTCTCGTTGTCCCTGGTCTCTCGTCACCCCCGGGTCTCTCTCCACTCCAATCTCTCTCGCCCCCGGAGACATTCACCCCCCCGGTCTCTCTCACCCCCTGTCTCTCTCTCTCTCACCCCCGGTATCTCACCCCCGGTTTCTCTCGTCACCCCCTCCATCTCACTCTCGATCTCCTTCTCGTCCCCAGTCTCTCTTCACCCCTGGTCTCACTCTCTCGTCCCCATGCTCTCTCTCGCCCCCCTGCTCTCTCTTGCCCCCGGTCTCGATTGTCGCAATCGGTCTCTTGTCACCCCCGGTTCTCTCTCGTCCCCAGTGTCTCTTGCCCCCGGTCTCTCTCGTTGTCCCTGGTCTCTCGTCACCCCTGGGTCTCTCTCTATCCCAATCTCTCTCGCCCCCGGTGTCTTTCGCCCCCTCCCCCGGGATTCTCTTGTTGCCCCCAGTGTCTTGCCCCCGGTTTCTCGCCCACAGTCTCTCTTGTCCCTGGTCTGTCTTGTCGCTCACTGTCTCTCTCACACCCAGCCTGTCTCACTTCCCGGCCTCTCTCGTTCACAGTCTCTCTCTCGCCCCCGGTCACTCTCACCCCCAGTCTCTCTCAACCCCACTTTCTCTCTCCCCCGGTCTCTCTCGTCACCCCGGTCTCTCTCGTCTCCTCCTGTCTCTCACCCCCGGTCTCTCTCACCCCAGGTCTCTTTTGCACCCCGGTCTCTCTTGCCCCACCTGTCTCTCTCGCTCCCCACCCCGGTCTCTCTCGCACCCCGGTCTCTCTTCACCCCCTGTCTCTCTCTGTCTCTCGCTCCCGGTCTCTCTCGTCACCCCCTCTATCTCTCACCCCCGGTCTCTTTCTCGCCCTCCGTCTTTCTCACCCCCTGGTGTCTCTCCCCCCCTGTCTTTCTCACCCCCGGTCTCTCTCACTCCCGGTCTGTCTCGTTGCCCCCTGTCCCTCTAGCCCCCCGGTCTCTCTCGCAAACCCCTCTCTCTCACCCCCCGGTCTCTCTTCACCCCCGGTCTCTCTCTCTCGCCTCCAGTCTCTCTCATCTCCGGTCGATCTTGTCACCCCCTCTCTCTCGCCCCCGGGCTCTCTTGCCCACAGTCTCTCTCACTCCCGGTCTGTCTCGTTGCCCCCTGTCCCTCTAGCCCCCCGGTCTCTCTTGCAAACCCTTCTCTCTCACCCCTCGGTCTCTCTTCACCCCTGGTCTCTCTCTCTCTCGCCTCCAGTCTCTCTCATCTCCGGTCTATCTTGTCAACCCCTCTCTCTCGCCCCCGGGCTCTCTTGCCCACAGTCTCTCTCACTCCCGGTCTGTCTCGTTGCCCCCTGTCCCTCTAGCCCCCCGGTCTCTCTCGCAAACCCCTCTCTCTCACACCCCGTCTCTCTTCACCCCCGGGCTCTCTCTCTCTCGCCTCCGGTCTCTCTCATCCCCGGTCTCTCTTGTCACTCTGTCTCTCTTGCCCCCGGGCTCTCTTTCGCCCTCGGTCTTTCTCACCCCCTGTCTCTCTCACCCCCGGTCTCTCTCTCACCCCCGGTCTCTCTCGCCCCCTGGTCTCTCTCTCACCCCCGGTCTCTCTCTCACCCCCGGTCTCTCTCTCACCCCCGGTCTCTCTCTCACCCCCGGTCTCTCTCACTCACGGTCTCTCTCTCTCTCACCCCTGGTCTCTCTCTCATCACCCCCGGTCTCTCTCTCACCCCCGGTCTCTCTCACCCCAGGTCTCTCTCTCTCACCCCCAGTCTCTCTCACCTCTGGTCTCTCTCGACCCCGGTCTCTCTCTCGCCCCCAGTCTCTCTCGCCCCCGGTCTCTCTCGCCCCCGGTCCCTCACACCCGCGGTCTCTCTCTCTCACCCCAGGTCTCTCTCTCTCACCCCCAGTCTCTCTCACCTCTGGTCTCTCTCGACCCCGGTCTCTCTCTCGCCCCCAGTCTCTCTCGCCCCCGGTCTCTCTCGCCCCCGGTCCCTCTCACCCGCGGTCTCTCTCTCTCACCCCCGGTCTCTCTCTCTCACCCCCGGTCTCTCTCTCTCACCCCCGGTCTCTCTCTCTCAAACCCGGGGTCTCTCTCCCCCGGTCTCTCTCACCCCCGGTCACTCTCACCCCCGGTCTCTCTCGCCCCCGGTCTCTCTCTCTCTCACCCCCGTCTCTCTCTCTCACCTCTGGTCTCTCTCGCCCCCGGTCTCTCACGCCCCGGTCTCTCTCACCCCCGGTCTCTCTCGCCCCCGGTCTCTCTCGCCCCCGGTCTCTCTCGCCCCCGGTCTCTCTCTCTCACCCCCGGTCTCTCTCACCCCCGGTCTCTCTCGCCCCCGGTCTCTCTCTCTCACCCCCGTCTCTCTCTCACCTCTGGTCTCTCTCGCCCCCGGTCTCTCTCGCCCCCGGTCTCTCTCACCCCCGGTCTCTCTCGCCCCCGGTCTCTCTCGCCCCCGGTCTCTCTCACGCCCGGTCTCTCTCTCTCACCCCCGGTCTCTCCCTCTCACCCCTGGTCTCTCTCGCACCCGGTCTCTCTCGCCCCCGGTGTCTCTCACCCCCGGTCTCTCTCTCACCCCTGGTCTCTCTCGCCCCCGGTGTCTCTCGCCCCCGGTCTCTCTTGCCATCCATCTCTCTCTCGTCGCTCCCAGTCTCTCGTCACCCCTGGGTCTCTCTCCACCCCAATCTATCTTGCCCCCAGTGTCTTTTGCCCCCCCGGTCATCTTGCCTCCACCGGTCTCTCTTCGCTCCTTGTCTCTCTCTCTCGCCCCCGGTTTCGCTCACCCCTGGTCTCTTGTCATCCCCGGGTCTCTCTTGACCCCGGTCTCTGCCCCCCTCACTCCCTTGCCCCCGGTTTCTCTCTCGCCCCCAGTCTCTCTCTCGCCCCCGGTTTCCCTCTCTTGCCCCCGTTCTCTCTCTCGCCCCCAGTCTCTCTCTCGCCCCCATTCTCTCTCTCGCCCCCAGTCTCTCTCTCGCCTCCAGTTTCTCTCTCACTACCGTTCTCTCTCTTGCCCCCGGTTTCTCTCTCGCCCCCAGTCTCTCTCTCGCCCCCGGTTTCCCTCTCTTGCCCCCGTTCTCTCTCTCGCCCCCGGTCTCTCTCTCACTCCCGTTCTCTCTCGCCCCCAGTCTCTCTCTCGCCTCCAGTTTCTCTCTCACTCCCGTTCTCTCTCTTGCCCCTGGTTTCTCTCTCGCCCCCCGGTCTCTCTCTTGCCCCTGGTGTCTCTCTCGCCCCCAGTCTCTCTCTCGCCCCCAGTTTCTCTCTCACCCCCAGTCTCTCTCTCGTCCCCAGTCTCTCTCTCACCGCTGGTTTCTCTCTCACCCCCAATCTCTCTCGTCGCCCCCTGGTCTCTCTCGCGTCCTGTCTCTCTCATCGCCCCTGGTCTCTTCCCCCTTCCCACACCCCCAGTCTCACTCTCGCCCCCCGGCCTGTCTCATTGCTCCCTGCCTCTCTCGCACCCAGCCTCTCTCGCTCCTGGTCTCTCTCGCTCCCGGTCTCTCTCTCTAATCCACAGTCACTCTCGGCCCCGGTCTCTCTTGACCCCACTTTCTCTCTCGCCCCCAATCTCTCTCATCGCCCCTGGTGAGTCTCGTCTCCCCCTGTCTCTCGCCCCTGGTCTCCCTCACCGCAGGTCTCTTTTGCATCCCGGTCTCTCTCGCCCCTGGTCTCTCTTGCCCCACCGGTCTATCTCGCCGCCCCCCCCCCCGGTCTCTCACATCCCCGGTCTATCTCGCCGCCCCCCCCCCCAGGTCTCTGTTGTCCCCGGTCTCTCTGTCTCACCCCCGGTCTCTCTCGCCCCTGGTCACTCTCACCCCCGGTCTCTCTCGTCACCCCGTCTCTCTTGCCCCTGGACTCTCTCTCGCCCGCGGTCTCTCTTCACCCCTGATCTCTCTCTCTCGCCCCCGGTATCTCTCGCTCCTGGTCTCTCTCGTCACCCCCTCCCTCTCACCCCTGGTCGCTTTCTCGCCCCCAGTCTCACTCTTGTCCCCTGTCTCTCTCGCCCCCTGGTCTCCCTTATTGTTCCCCAGTCTCTCTCGCCCCCGGTCTCTCTCGTTGTCCCTGGTCTCTCGTCACCCCCGGGTCTCTCTCCACTCCAATCTCTCTCGCCCCCGGAGACTTTCACCCCCCCGGTCTCTCTCACCCCCTGTCTCTCTCTCTCTCACACCCGGTATCTCACCCCCGGTTTCTCTCGTCACCCCCTCCATCTCACTCTCGATCTCCTTCTCGTCCCCAGTCTCTCTTCACCCCTGGTCTCACTCTCTCGTCCCCATGCTCTCTCTCGCCCCCCTGCTCTCTCTTGCCCCCGGTCTCTATTGTCGCAATCGGTCTCTTGTCACCCCCGGTTCTCTCTCGTCCCCAGTCTCTCTCGGCCCCGGTCTCTCTCGTTGTCCCTGGTCTCTCGTCACCCCTGGGTCTCTCTCTATCCCAATCTCTCTCGCCCCCGGTGTCTTTCGCCCCCTCCCCCAGGGACTCTCTTGTTGCCCCCAGTGTCTTGCCCCCGGTTTCTCGCCCACAGTCTCTCTTGTCCCTGGTCTGTCTTGTCGCTCACTGTCTCTCTCACACCCAGCCTGTCTCACTTCCCGGCCTCTCTCGTTCACAGTCTCTCTCTCGCCCCCGGTCACTCTCACCCCCAGTCTCTCTCAACCCCACTTTCTCTCTCCCCCGGTCTCTCTCGTCACCCCGGTCTCTCTCGTCTCCTCCTGTCTCTCACCCCCGGTCTCTCTCACCCCAGGTCTCTTTTGCACCCCGGTCTCTCTTGCCCCACCTGTCTCTCTCGCTCCCCACCCCGGTCTCTCTCGCACCCCGGTCTCTCTTCACCCCCTGTCTCTCTCTGTCTCTCGCTCCCGGTCTCTCTCGTCACCCCCTCTATCTCTCACCCCCGGTCTCTTTCTCGCCCTCCGTCTTTCTCACCCCCTGGTGTCTCTCCCCCCCTGTCTTTCTCACCCCCGGTCTCTCTCACTCCCGGTCTGTCTCGTTGCCCCCTGTCCCTCTAGCCCCCCGGTCTCTCTCGCAAACCCCTCTCTCTCACCCCCCGGTCTCTCTTCACCCCCGGTCTCTCTCTCTCGCCTCCAGTCTCTCTCATCTCCGGTCGATCTTGTCACCCCCTCTCTCTCGCCCCCGGGCTCTCTTGCCCACAGTCTCTCTCACTCCCGGTCTGTCTCGTTGCCCCCTGTCCCTCTAGCCCCCCGGTCTCTCTTGCAAACCCCTCTCTCTCACCCCTCGGTCTCTCTTCACCCCTGGTCTCTCTCTCTCTCGCCTCCAGTCTCTCTCATCTCCGGTCTATTTTGTCACCCCCTCTCTCTCGCCCCCGGGCTCTCTTGCCCACAGTCTCTCTCACTCCCGGTCTGTCTCGTTGCCCCCTGTCCCTCTAGCCCCCCGGTCTCTCTCGCAAACCCCTCTCTCTCACACCCCGTCTCTCTTCACCCCCGGGCTCTCTCTCTCTCGCCTCCGGTCTCTCTCATCCCCGGTCTCTCTTGTCACTCTGTCTCTCTTGCCCCCGGGCTCTCTTTCGCCCTCGGTCTTTCTCACCCCCTGTCTCTCTCACCCCCGGTCTCTCTCTCACCCCCGGTCTCTCTCGCCCCCTGGTCTCTCTCTCACCCCCGGTCTCTCTCTCACCCCCGGTCTCTCTCTCACCCCCGGTCTCTCTCTCACCCCCGGTCTCTCACTCACGGTCTCTCTCTCTCTCACCCCTGGTCTCTCTCTCATCACCCCCGGTCTCTCTCTCACCCCCGGTCTCTCTCACCCCAGGTCTCTCTCTCTCACCCCCAGTCTCTCTCACCTCTGGTCTCTCTCGACCCCGGTCTCTCTCTCGCCCCCAGTCTCTCTCGCCCCCGGTCTCTCTCGCCCCCGGTCCCTCTCACCCGCGGTCTCTCTCTCTCACCCCCGGTCTCTCTCTCTCACCCCCGGTCTCTCTCACCTCTGGTCTCTCTCACCCCCGGTCTCTCTCTCTCACCCCCGGTCTCTCTCTCTCAAACCCGGGGTCTCTCTCCCCCGGTCTCTCTCACCCCCGGTCACTCTCACCCCCGGTCTCTCTCGCCCCCGGTCTCTCTCTCTCTCACCCCCGTCTCTCTCTCTCACCTCTGGTCTCTCTCGCCCCCGGTCTCTCACGCCCCGGTCTCTCTCACCCCCGGTCTCTCTCGCCCCCGGTCTCTCTCGCCCCCGGTCTCTCTCGCCCCCGGTCTCTCTCTCTCACCCCCGGTCTCTCTCACCCCCGGTCTCTCTCGCCCCCGGTCTCTCTCTCTCACCCCCGTCTCTCTCTCACCTCTGGTCTCTCTCGCCCCTGGTCTCTCTCGCCCCCGGTCTCTCTCACCCCCGGTCTCTCTCGCCCCCGGTCTCTCTCGCCCCCGGTCTCTCTCACGCCCGGTCTCTCTCTCTCACCCCCGGTCTCTCCCTCTCACCCCTGGTCTCTCTCGCACCCGGTCTCTCTCGCCCCCGGTGTCTCTCACCCCCGGTCTCTCTCTCACCCCTGGTCTCTCTCGCCCCCGGTGTCTCTCGCCCCCGGTCTCTCTTGCCATCCATCTCTCTCTCGTCGCTCCCAGTCTCTCGTCACCCCTGGGTCTCTCTCCACCCCAATCTATCTTGCCCCCAGTGTCTTTTGCCCCCCCCGGTCATCTTGCCTCCACCGGTCTCTCTTCGCTCCTTGTCTCTCTCTCTCGCCCCCCGGTTTCGCTCACCCCTGGTCTCTTGTCATCCCGGGGTCTCTCTTGACCCCGGTCTCTGCCCCCCTCACTCCCTTGCCCCCGGTTTCTCTCTCGCCCCCAGTCTCTCTCTCGCCCCCGGTTTCCCTCTCTTGCCCCCGTTCTCTCTCTCGCCCCCAGTCTCTCTCTCGCCCCCATTCTCTCTCTCGCCCCCAGTCTCTCTCTCGCCCCCAGTCTCTCTGTCGCCCCCGGTCTCTCTCTCACTCCCATTCTCTGTATCGCCCCCAGTCTCTCTCTCGCCCCGAGTCTCTCTCTCGCCCCGAGTCTCTCTCTCGCCCCCGTTCTCTCTCTCACTCCCGTTCTCTGTCTCGCCCCCAGTCTCCCTCTCGCACCCAGTCTCTCTCTCGCCCCCAGTCTCTCCCTCACCCCCAGTCTCTCTCTTGCCCCTGGTTTCTCTCTCGCCCCCAGTCTCTCTCTCGCCACTAGTCTCTCTTTCACCCCTGGTTTCTCTCTCGCCCCCAGTCTCTCTCTGTCATCCCTGTCTCTCTCTCGCTCCCGTTCTCTCTCTTGCCCCCGGTCTATCTCTCGACCCCATTCCTCTCTCGCCCCTGGTTTCTCTCTCGCCCCCATTCTCTCTCTCGCTCCCATTCTCTCGCTTGCCCCGGTTTCTCTCTTGCCCCCGGTCTCCCACGCTCCAATTCTCTCTCTTGCCCCCAGTTTCTCTCTCACCCCCAATCTCTCTCTCGCCCCCGGTCTCTCTCTCACTCCCGTTCTCTCTCGCCCCCAGTTTCTCTCTCGCCCCCAGTCTCTCTCTCGCCCCCAGTCTCTCTCTCGTCCCCGGTCTCCCTCGCTCCAATTCTCTCTCTTGCCCCCGATCTCTCTCTCGCTCCCGTTCTCTGTCTTGCCCCCGGTTTCTCTATCACCCCCGTTCTCTCTCTCACCCCCGGTCTCTCTCGCCCCCAGTCTCTCTCTCGCCCCCGGTTTCTCTCTCGCCCCCGTTCTCTCTCTCGCCCCCGGTCTCTCTCGCCCCCAGTCTCTCTCTCGCCCCCGTTCTCTCTCTCGCCCCCAGTCTCTGTCTCGCCCCCAGTCTCTCTCTCGTCCCCTGGTCTCCCTCGCTCCAATTCTCTCTCTTGCCCCCGGTCTCTCTCTCACTCCCGTTCTCTATCTCGCCCCCCGGTCTCTCTCTCGCCCCTGGTGTCTCTCTCGCCCCCAGTCTCTCTCTCACCCCCGTTCTCTCTCTCGCCCCCGGTTTCTCTCTCGCCCCCAGTCTCTCTCTCACCCCCGTTCTCTCTCTCGTCCCCGGTCTCCCTCGCCCCCAGTCTCTCTCTCGCCCCCGGTTTCCCTCTCTTGCCCCCGTTCTCTCTCTCGCCCCCAGTCTCTCTCTCGCCCCAGTTCTCTCTCTCGCCCCGAGTCTCTCTCTCGCCCCCAGTTTCTCTCACACTCCCGTTCTCTCTCGAGTAACCGGTTTCCCTCTCACTCCCATTCTCTCTCTCGCCCCCAGTCTCTCTCTCGCCCCCAGTCTCTCTCTCGCCCCCGGTCTCTCTCTCACTCCCATTCTCTGTCTCGCCCCCAATTCTCTCTCTCGCCCCCGGTTTCTCTCTCGCCCCCAGTCTCTCTCTGTCATCCCCTGTCTCTCTCTCGCTCCCGTTCTCTCTCTCTTGCCCCCAGTCTCTCTCTCGCCCCCGTTCTCTCTCTCGCCCCCAGTCTCTCTCTCGCCCCCAGTCTCTCTCTCGTCCCCGGTCTCCCTCGCTCCAATTCTCTCTCTTGCCCCCGGTCTCTCTCTCGCCCCCAGTTTCTCTCTCGCCCCTGGTTTCTCTCTCGCCCCCAGTCTCTCTCTCGCCCTCGCTCTCTCTCACCGCTGGTCTCTCTCTCGCCCCTGGTTTCTCTCTCGCCCACAGTCTCTCTCTCTCACCCCCAGTCTCTCTCTCGCTCCCGGTTTCTCTCTTGTCCCTGGTCTCTCTCTCACCCCCAGTCTCTCTCTCGCTCCCGGTTTCTCTCTTGTCCCTGGTCTCTCACTCACCCCCAGTCTCTCTCTCGCCCCTGGTCTCTCTCTCACCCCCAGTCTCTCTCTCGCCCCTGGTTTCTCTCTCGCCCCCAGTCTCTCTCTCGCCCCCAGTCTCTCTCTTTCTCTCGCACCCGGTCTGTCTCATCTCCCCGGTCTCTCTCTCTCTCGCCCCCAGTCTGTCTCATCACCTCGGTCTCTCTCTCTCTTGCCCCTGGTTTCTCTCTCGCCCCCAGTCTCTCTCTCTCTCTCGCCCACGGTCTGTTTCGTCACTCCTGTTCTATCGTCACCCCCGATCTCTCATCAACCCCGGTCTCCCTCGCTCCCGGTCTCCCTCAGCCTCAGTCTCTATCGTCCTTTGGTCTCCCTCTTCACCATTGGTCTCACTCACCCCCAGTCTCTCTCGCCCCCGGTCTCTCTCGCCCCCTGGTCACTCGTCAAAACCGGTCTCTCTCGCTCCCAGTTTCTCTCGCCTCCGGTCTCTCTCGTCACCCACAGTCTCTCTTCACCCACTGTCTCTGTCGCCCCCGGTCTCTCTTTCACTCCCGTTCTCTGTCTCGCCCCCAGTCTCTCTCTCGCCCCTAGTTTCTCTCTCGCCCCCGTTCTCTCTCTCGCCCCCGGTCTCTCTCGCCCCCAGTCTCTCTCTCGCCCCTGGTCTCTCTCTCGCCCCCACTCTCTCTCTCGCCCCCAGTCTCTCTCTCGTCCCCGGTCTCCCTCGCTCCAGTTCTCTCTCTTGCCCCTGGTCTCTCTCTCACTCCCGTTCTCTATCTCGCCCCCGGTCTCTCTCTCGCCCCTGGTGTCTCTCTCGCCCCCAGTCTCTCTCTCGACCCCAGTCTCTCTCTCGCCCCCAGTCTCTCTCTCGTCCCCGGTCTCCCTTGCTCCAATTCTCTCTCTTGCCCCCGGTCTCTCTCTCGCTCCCGTTCTCTCTCTTGCCCCCGGTTTCTCTCTTGCCCCCATTCTCTCTCTCGCTCCTGTTCTCTCTCTTGCCCCCAGTTTCTCTCTCTAGCCCCCGTTCTCTCTCGCCCCCAGTTTCTCTCTCGCCTCTAGTCTCTCTCTCACCCCCGTTCTCTCTCTCGCCCCCGGTTTCTCTCTCGCCCCCAGTCTTTCTCTCGCCCCCGGTTTCCCTCTCTTGCCCCCGTTCTCTCTCTCGCCCCCAGTCTCTCTCTCGCCCCCACTCTCTCTCTCACCCCCAGTCTCTCTCTCGTCCCCGGTCTCCCTCGCTCCAATTCTCTCTCTTGCCCCCGGTCTCTCTCTCGCCCCCAGTTTCTCTCTCGCCCCTGGTTTCTCTCTCGCCCCCATTCTCTCTCTCGCTCCCGTTCTCTCGCTTGCCCCGGTTTCTGTCTTGCCCCCGGTCTCCCTCGCTCCAATTCTCTCTCTTGCCCCCAGTTTCTCTCTCACCCCCAATCTCTCTCTCGCCCCCGGTCTCTCTCTCACTCCCGTTCTCTCTCGCCCCCAGTTTCTCTCTCGCCCCCAGGCTCTCTCTCGCCCCCGTTCTCTCTCCCACCCCCGGATTCTCTCTTACCCCCTGTCTCTCTCTCGCCCCCGTTCCCTCTCTTGCCCCCGGTTTCTCTCTCGTCCCCCGTCTCTCTCTCGCCCCTGGTTTCACTCTCACCCACAGTCTCTCTCTCGCCCCCAGTCTCTCTCTCGCCCCTGGTTTCTCTCTCACCCCCCGTTCTCTCTGTCACCCCCGCTCTCTCTCACCCCCGGTCTCTCTCTCTCCCCGGTTTCTCTCTCGCCCCCAGTCTCTCTCTCGCCTCCAGTCTCTCTCTCGCCCCCAGTCTCTCTCTCGCCCCCAGTCTCTCTCTCGTCCCCGGTCTCCCTCGCCCCCGTTCTCTCTCTCGCTCCCATTCTCTCTATCGCCCCCGTTCTCTCTCTCGCCCCCGTTCACTCTCTCGCTCCCGTTCTCTCTCTCGCTCCCGTTCTCTCCCTTGCCCCCGGTTTCTCTCTCGCCCCCAGTCTCTCTCTCGCCCCCGGTTTCCCTCTCACTCCCGTTCTCTCTCGCCCCCAGTTTCTCTCTCACCCCCAATCTCTCTCTCGCCCCCGGTCTCTCTCTCACTCCCGTTCTCTCTCGCCCCCAGTTTCTCTCTCGCCCCCAGGCTCTCTCTCGCCCCCGTTCTCTCTCCCACCCCCGGATTCTCTCTTACCCCCTGTCTCTCTCTCGCCCCCGTTCCCTCTCTTGCCCCCGGTTTCTCTCTCGTCCCCGGTCTCTCTCTCGCGCCTGGTTTCACTCTCACCCACAGTCTCTCTCTCGCCCCCAGTCTCTCTCTCGCCCCTGGTTTCTCTCTCACCCCCCGTTCTCTCTGTCACCCCCGCTCTCTCTCACCCCCGGTCTCTCCCTCGCCCCCGGTTTCTCTCTCGCCCCCAGTCTCTCTCTCGCCCCCAGTCTCTCTCTCAGCCCCAGTCTCTCTCTCGCCCCCAGTCTCTCTCTCGTCCCCGGTCTCCCTCGCTCCCGTTCTCTCTCTCGCTCCCATTCTCTCTCTCGCCCCCGTTCTCTCTCTCGCTCCCGTTCTCTCTCTCGCCCCCGTTCTCTCTCTCGCCCCCGTTCTCTCTCTCGCTCCCGTTCTCTCTCTCGCTCCCGTTCTCTCTCTTGCCGCCGGTCTCTCTCTCGCCCCTAGTTTCTCTCTCGCCCCCATTCTCTCACTCGCTCCCATTCTCTCTCATGCCCCCGGTTTCTCTCTTGCCCCCGTTCTCTCTCTTGCCCCCGGTCTCTCTCTCGCTCCCGTTCTCTTTGCACCCGGTGATTCTCTTGCCCCCATTCTCTCTCTCGCCCCCGATCTCTCTCTCGCTCCCGTTCTCTCTCGCCCCCAGTCTGTCTCTCGCCCCCAGTCTCTCTCTCGCCCCCATTCTCTCTCTCGCCTCCATTCTCTCTCTTGCCCCCGGTTTCTCTCTCGCCCCCCGGTCTCTCTCTTGCCCCTGGTCTCTCTCTCACCCCCAGTCTCTCTCTTGCCCCCAGTTTCTCTCTCGCCCCCAGTCTGTCTATCGTCCCCAGTCTCTCTCTCGCCCCCATTCTCTCTCTCGCCCCCGTTCTCTCTCTTGCCCCCGGTTTCTCTCTCGCCCCCGGTCTCTCTCTTGCCCCTGGTCTCTCTCTCACCCCCAGTCACTCTCTCACCCCCAGTTTCTCTCTCGCCCCCAGTCTCTCTCTCGCCCCCAGTCTCTCTCTCACCCCTGGTTTCTCTCTCACCCCCAGTCTCTCTCTCGCCCCCGCTCTCTCTCACCGCCGGTCTCTCTCTCGCCCCTGGTTTCTCTCTCGCCCACAGTCTCTCTCTCTCACCCCCAGTCTCTCTCTCGCTCCCGGTTTCTCTCTTGTCCCTGGTCTCTCTCTCACCCCCAGTCTCTCTCTCGCTCCCGGTTTCTCTCTTGTCCCTGGTCTCTCTCTCACCCCCAGTCTCTCTCTCGCCCCTGGTCTCTCTCTCACCCCCAGTCTCTCTCTCGCCCCTGGTCTCTCTCTCACCCCCAGTCTCTCTCTCGCCCCTGGTTTCTCTCTCGCCCCCAGTCTCTCTCTCGCCCCCAGTCTCTCTCTTTCTCTCGCACCCGGTCTGTCTCATCTCCCCGGTCTCTCTCTCTCTCCCTCCCCCAGTCTGTCTCATCACCTCGGTCTCTCTCTCTCTTGCCCCTGGTTTCTCTCTCGCCCCCAGTCTCTCTCTCTCTCTCGCCCACGGTCTGTTTCGTCACTCCTGTTCTATCGTCACCCCCGATCTCTCATCAACCCCGGTCTCCCTCGCTCCCGGTCTCCCTCAGCCTCAGTCTCTATCGTCCTTTGGTCTCCCTCTTCACCATTGGTCTCACTCACCCCCAGTCTCTCTCGCCCCCGGTCTCTCTCGCCCCCTGGTCACTCGTCAAAACCGGTCTCTCTCGCTCCCAGTTTCTCTCGCCTCCGGTCTCTCTCGTCACCCACAGTCTCTCTTCAACCACTGTCTCTGTCGCCCCCGGTCTCTCTTTCACTCCCGTTCTCTGTCTCGCCCCCAGTCTCTCTCTCGCCCCTAGTTTCTCTCTCGCCCCCGTTCTCTCTCTCGCCCCCGGTCTCTCTCGCCCCCAGTCTCTCTCTCGCCCCTGGTCTCTCTCTCGCCCCCACTCTCTCTCTCGCCCCCAGTCTCTCTCTCGTCCCCGGTCTCCCTCGCTCCAATTCTCTCTCTTGCCCCTGGTCTCTCTCTCACTCCCGTTCTCTATCTCGCCCCCGGTCTCTCTCTCGCCCCTGGTGTCTCTCTCGCCCCCAGTCTCTCTCTCGACCCCAGTCTCTCTCTCGCCCCCAGTCTCTCTCTCGCCCCCAGTCTCCCTCTCGCCCCCGGTCTCTCTCTCACTCCCATTCTCTGTCTCGCCCCCAGTCTCTCTCTCGCCCCCAGTCTCTCTCTCGCCCCCAGTCTCTCTCTCGCCCCTGGCTTCTCTCTCGCCCCCAGTCTCTCTCTCGCCACTAGTCTCTCTTTCACCCCCGGTTTCTCTCTCGCCCCCAGTCTCTCTCTGTCATCCCCTGTCTCTCTCTCGCTCCCGTTCTCTCTCTCTTGCCCCCAGTCTCTCTCTCGCCCCCGTTCTCTCTCTCACTCCCATTCTCTGTCTCGCCCCCAGTCTCTCTCTCGCCCCGAGTCTCTCTCTCGCCCCGAGTCTCTCTCTCGCCCCCGTTCTCTCTCTCACTCCCGTTCTCTGTCTCGCCCCCAGTCTCTCTCTCGCACCCAGTCTCTCTCTCGCCCCCAGTCTCTCCCTCACCCCCAGTCTCTCTCTCGCCCCTGGTTTCTCTCTCGCCCCCAGTCTCTATCTCGCCACTCGTCTCTCTTTCACCCCCGGTTTCTCTCTCGCCCCCAGTCTCTCTCTGTCATCCCCTGTCTCTCTCTCGCTCCCGTTCTCTCTCTCTTGCCCCCAGTCTCTCTCTCGCCCCCGTTCTCTCTCTCGCCCCCAGTCTCTCTCTCGCCCCCAGTCTCTCTCTCGTCCCCGGTCTCCCTCGCTCCAATTCTCTCTCTTGCACCCGGTCTCTCTCTCGCCCCCAGTTTCTCTCTCGCCCCTGGTTTCTCTCTCGCCCCCATTCTCTCTCTCGCTCCCATTCTTTCGCTTGCCCCGGTTTCTCTCTTGCCCCCGGTCTCCCTCGCTCCAATTCTCTCTCTTGCCCCCAGTTTCTCTCTCACCCCCAATCTCTCTCTCGCCCCCGGTCTCTCTCTCACTCCCGTTCTCTCTCGCCCCCAGTTTCTCTCTCGCCCCCAGGCTCTCTCTCGCCCCCGTTCTCTCTCCCACCCCCGGATTCTCTCTTACCCCCTGTCTCTCTCTCGCCCCCGTTCCCTCTCTTGCCCCCGGTTTCTCTCTCGTCCCCGGTCTCTCTCTCGCCCCTGGTTTCACTCTCACCCACAGTCTCTCTCTCGCCCCCAGTCTCTCTCTCGCCCCTGGTTTCTCTCTCACCCCCCGTTCTCTCTGTCACCCCCGCTCTCTCTCACCCCCGGTCTCTCTCTCGCCCCCGGTTTCTCTCTCGCCCCCAGTCTCTCTCTCGCCTCCAGTCTCTCTCTCGCCCCCAGTCTCTCTCTCGCCCCCAGTCTCTCTCTCGTCCCCGGTCTCCCTCGCCCCCGTTCTCTCTCTCGCTCCCATTCTCTCTCTCGCCCCCGTTCTCTCTCTCGCCCCCGTTCACTCTCTCGCTCCCGTTCTCTCTCTCGCTCCCGTTCTCTCCCTTGCCCCCGGTTTCGCTCTCGCCCCCAGTCTCTCTCTCGCCCCTGGTTTCTCTCTCACCCCCCGTTCTCTCTGTCACCCCCGCTCTCTCTCACCCCCGGTCTCTCTCTCGCCCCCGGTTTCTCTCTCGCCCCCAGTCTCTCTCTCGCCTCCAGTCTCTCTCTCGCCCCCAGTCTCTCTCTCGTCCCCGGTCTCCCTCGCCCCCGTTCTCTCTCTCGCTCCCATTCTCTCTCTCGCCCCCGTTCTCTCTCTCGCTCCCGTTCTCTCTCTCGCCCCCGTTCTCTCTCTCGCCCCCGTTCTCTCTCTCGCTCCCGTTCTCTCTCTCGCTCCCGTTCTCTCTCTTGCCGCCGGTCTCTCTCTCGCCCCTAGTTTCTCTCTCGCCCCCATTCTCTCACTCGCTCCCATTCTCTCTCATGCCCCCGGTTTCTCTCTTGCCCCCGTTCTCTCTCTTGCCCCCGGTCTCTCTCTCGCTCCCGTTCTCTTTGCCCCCGGTGATTCTCTTGCCCCCATTCTCTCTCTCGCCCCCGGTCTCTCTCTCGCTCCCGTTCTCTCTCGCCCCCAGTCTGTCTCTCGTCCCCAGTCTCTCTCTCGCCCCCATTCTCTCTCTCGCCTCCATTCTCTCTCTTGCCCCCGGTTTCTCTCTCGCCCCCCGGTCTCTCTCTTGCCCCTGGTCTCTCTCTCACCCCCAGTCTCTCTCTTGCCCCCAGTTTCTCTCTCGCCCCCAGTCTGTCTATCGTCCCCAGTCTCTCTCTCGCCCCCATTCTCTCTCTCGCCCCCGTTCTCTCTCTTGCCCCCGGTTTCTCTCTCGCCCCCGGTCTCTCTCTTGCCCCTGGTCTCTCTCTCACCCCCAGTCACTCTCTCACCCCCAGTTTCTCTCTCGCCCCCAGTCTCTCTCTCGCCCCCAGTCTCTCTCTCACCCCTGGTTTCTCTCTCACCCCCAGTCTCTCTCTCGCCCCCGCTCTCTCTCACCGCCGGTCTCTCTCTCGCCCCTGGTTTCTCTCTCGCCCACAGTCTCTCTCTCTCACCCCCAGTCTCTCTCTCGCTCCCGGTTTCTCTCTTGTCCCTGGTCTCTCTCTCACCCCCAGTCTCTCTCTCGCTCCCGGTTTCTCTCTTGTCCCTGGTCTCTCTCTCACCCCCAGTCTCTCTCTCGCCCCTGGTCTCTCTCTCACCCCCAGTCTCTCTCTCGCCCCTGGTTTCTCTCTCGCCCCCAGTCTCTCTCTCGCCCCCAGTCTCTCTCTTTCTCTCGCACCCGGTCTGTCTCATCTCCCCGGTCTCTCTCTCTCTCCCTCCCCCAGTCTGTCTCATCACCTCGGTCTCTCTCTCTCTTGCCCCTGGTTTCTCTCTCGCCCCCAGTCTCTCTCTCTCTCTCGCCCACGGTCTGTTTCGTCACTCCTGTTCTATCGTCACCCCCGATCTCTCATCAACCCCGGTCTCCCTCGCTCCCGGTCTCCCTCAGCCTCAGTCTCTATCGTCCTTTGGTCTCCCTCTTCACCATTGGTCTCACTCACCCCCAGTCTCTCTCGCCCCCGGTCTCTCTCGCCCCCTGGTCACTCGTCAAAACCGGTCTCTCTCGCTCCCAGTTTCTCTCGCCTCCGGTCTCTCTCGTCACCCACAGTCTCTCTTCAACCACTGTCTCTGTCGCCCCCGGTCTCTCTTTCACTCCCGTTCTCTGTCTCGCCCCCAGTCTCTCTCTCGCCCCTAGTTTCTCTCTCGCCCCCGTTCTCTCTCTCGCCCCCGGTCTCTCTCGCCCCCAGTCTCTCTCTCGCCCCTGGTCTCTCTCTCGCCCCCACTCTCTCTCTCGCCCCCAGTCTCTCTCTCGTCCCCGGTCTCCCTCGCTCCAATTCTCTCTCTTGCACCTGGTCTCTCTCTCACTCCCGTTCTCTATCTCGCCCCCGGTCTCTCTCTCGCCCCTGGTGTCTCTCTCGCCCCCAGTCTCTCTCTCGCCCCCAGTCTCTCTCTCGTCCCCAGTCTCTCTCTCGTCCCCGGTCTCCCTTGCTCCAATTCTCTCTCTTGCCCCCGGTCTCTCTCTCGCTCCCGTTCTCTCTCTTGCCCCCGGTTTCTCTCTTGCCCCCATTCTCTCTCTCGCTCCTGTTCTCTCTCTTGCCCCCAGTTTCTCTCTCTAGCCCCCGTTCTCTCTCGCCCCCAGTTTCTCTCTCGCCTCTAGTCTCTCTCTCACCCCCGTTCTCTCTCTCGCCCCCGGTTTCTCTCTCGCCCCCAGTCTTTCTCTCGCCCCCGGTTTCCTTCTCTTGCCCCCGTTCTCTCTCTCGCCCCCAGTCTCTCTCTCGCCCCACTCTCTCTCTCACCCCCAGTCTCTCTCTCGCCCCCAGTTTCTCTCACACTCCCGTTCTCTCTCTAGTCCCTGGTTTCCCTCTCACTCCCATTCTCTCTCTCGCCCCCATTCTCTCTCTCGCCCCCAGTCTCCCTCTCGCCCCCGGTCTCTCTCTCACTCCCATTCTCTGTCTCGCCCCCAGTCTCTCTCTCGCCCCCAGTCTCTCTCTCGCCCCCAGTCTCTCTCTCGCCCCTGGCTTCTCTCTCGCCCCCAGTCTCTCTCTCGCCACTAGTCTCTCTTTCACCCCCGGTTTCTCTCTCGCCCCCAGTCTCTCTCTGTCATCCCCTGTCTCTCTCTCGCTCCCGTTCTCTCTCTCTTGCCCCCAGTCTCTCTCTCGCCCCCGTTCTCTCTCTCACTCCCATTCTCTGTCTCGCCCCCAGTCTCTCTCTCGCCCCGAGTCTCTCTCTCGCCCCGAGTCTCTCTCTCGCCCCCGTTCTCTCTCTCACTCCCGTTCTCTGTCTCGCCCCCAGTCTCTCTCTCGCACCCAGTCTCTCTCTCGCCCCCAGTCTCTCCCTCACCCCCAGTCTCTCTCTCGCCCCTGGTTTCTCTCTCGCCCCCAGTCTCTATCTCGCCACTAGTCTCTCTTTCACCCCCGGTTTCTCTCTCGCCCCCAGTCTCTCTCTGTCATCCCCTGTCTCTCTCTCGCTCCCGTTCTCTCTCTCTTGCCCTCAGTCTCTCTCTCGCCCCCGTTCTCTCTCTCGCCCCCAGTCTCTCTCTCGCCCCCAGTCTCTCTCTCGTCCCCGGTCTCCCTCGCTCCAATTCTCTCTCTTGCACCCGGTCTCTCTCTCGCCCCCAGTTTCTCTCTCGCCCCTGGTTTCTCTCTCGCCCCCATTCTCTCTCTCGCTCCCATTCTTTCGCTTGCCCCGGTTTCTCTCTTGCCCCCAGTCTCCCTCGCTCCAATTCTCTCTCTTGCCCCCAGTTTCTCTCTCACCCCCAATCTCTCTCTCGCCCCCGGTCTCTCTCTCACTCCCGTTCTCTCTCGCCCCCAGTTTCTCTCTCGCCCCCAGGCTCTCTCTCGCCCCCGTTCTCTCTCCCACCCCCGGATTCTCTCTTACCCCCTGTCTCTCTCTCGCCCCCGTTCCCTCTCTCACCCCCCGTTCTCTCTGTCACCCCCGCTCTCTCTCACCCCCGGTCTCTCTCTCGTCCCCGGTTTCTCTCTCGCCCCCAGTCTCTCTCTCGCCCCAAGTCTCTCTCTCGCCCCCAGTCTCTCTCTCGCCCCCAGTCTCTCTCTCGTCCCCGGTCTCCCTCGCTCCCGTTCTCTCTCTTGCTCCCGTTCTCTCTCTCGCCCCCGTTCTCTCTCTCGCCCCCGTTCTCTCACTCGCTCCCGTTCTCTCTCTCGCTCCCGTTCTCTCTCTTGCCGCCGGTCTCTCTCTCGCCCCTAGTTTCTCTCTCGCCCCCATTCTCTCACTCGCTCCCATTCTCTCTCATGCCCCCGGTTTCTCTCTTGCCCCCGTTCTCTCTCTTGCCCCCGGTCTCTCTCTCGCTCCCGTTCTCTCTTGCCCCCGGTGATTCTCTTGCCCCCATTCTCTCTCTCGCCCCCGGTCTCTCTCTCGCTCCCGTTCTCTCTCGCCCCCAGTCTCTCTCTCGCCCCCAGTCTCTCTCTCGCCCCTGGTCTCTCTCTCACCCCCAGTCTCTCTCTCGCCCCTGGTTTCTCTCTCGCCCCCAGTCTCTCTCTCTCTCTCGCCCACGGTCTGTTTCGTCACTCCTGTTCTATCGTCACCCCCGATCTCTCATCAACCCCGGTCTCCCTCGCTCCCGGTCTCCCTCAGCCTCAGTCTCTATCGTCCTTTGGTCTCCCTCTTCACCATTGGTCTCACTCACCCCCAGTCTCTCTCGCCCCCGGTCTCTCTCGCCCCCTGGTCACTCGTCAAAACCGGTCTCTCTCGCTCCCAGTTTCTCTCGCCTCCGGTCTCTCTCGTCACCCACAGTCTCTCTTCACCCACTGTCTCTGTCGCCCCCGGTCTCTCTTTCACTCCCGTTCTCTGTCTCGCCCCCAGTCTCTCTCTCGCCCCTAGTTTCTCTCTCGCCCCCGTTCTCTCTCTCGCCCCCGGTCTCTCTCGCCCCCAGTCTCTCTCTCGCCCCCGGTCTCTCTCTCGCCCCCACTCTCTCTCTCGCCCCCAGTCTCTCTCTCGTCCCCGGTCTCCCTCGCTCCAATTCTCTCTCTTGCCCCTGGTCTCTCTCTCACTCCCGTTCTCTATCTCGCCCCCGGTCTCTCTCTCGCCCCTGGTGTCTCTCTCGCCCCCAGTCTCTCTCTCGCCCCCATTCTCTCTCTCGCCCCCGTTCTCTCTCTCGCCCCCAGTCTCTCTCTCGCCCCCAGTCTCTCTCTCGTCCCCGGTCTCCCTTGCTCCAATTCTCTCTCTTGCCCCCGGTCTCTCTCTCGCTCCCGTTCTCTCTCTTGCCCCCGGTTTCTCTCTTGCCCCCATTCTCTCTCTCGCTCCTGTTCTCTCTCTTGCCCCCGGTTTCTCTCTCTAGCCCCCGTTCTCTCTCGCCCCCAGTTTCTCTCTCGCCTCTAGTCTCTCTCACCCCCGTTCTCTCTCTCGCCTCCGGTTTCCCTCTCGCCCCCAGTCTTTCTCTCGCCCCCGGTTTCCCTCTCTTGCCCCCGTTCTCTCTCTCGCCCCCAGTCTCTCTCTCGCCCCCACTCTCTCTCTCACCCCCAGTCTCTCTCTCGCCCCCAGTTTCTCTCACACTCCCGTTCTCTCTCTAGTCCCTGGTTTCCCTCTCACTCCCATTCTCTCTCTCGCCCCCAGTCTCTCTCTCGCCCCCAGTCTCCCTCTCGCCCCCGGTCTCTCTCTCACTCCCATTCTCTGTCTCGCCCCCAGTCTCTCTCTCGCCCCCAGTCTCTCTCTCGCCCCCAGTCTCTCTCTCGCCCCTGGTTTCTCTCTCGCCCCCAGTCTCTCTCTCGCCACTAGTCTCTCTTTCACCCCCGGTTTCTCTCTCGCCCCCAGTCTCTCTCTGTCATCCCCTGTCTCTCTCTCGCTCCCGTTCTCTCTCTCTTGCCCCCATTCTCTCTCTCGCTCCTGTTCTCTCTCTTGCCCCCAGTTTCTCTCTCTAGCCCCCGTTCTCTCTCGCCCCCAGTTTCTCTCTCGCCTCTAGTCTCTCTCTCACCCCCGTTCTCTCTCTCGCCCCCAGTCTCTCTCTCGCCCCCACTCTCTCTCTCACCCCCAGTCTCTCTCTCGCCCCCAGTTTCTCTCACACTCCCGTTCTCTCTCTAGTCCCTGGCTTCCCTCTCACTCCCATTCTCTCTCTCGCCCCCAGTCTCTCTCTCGCCCCCAGTCTCCCTCTCGCCCCCGGTCTCTCTCTCACTCCCATTCTCTGTCTCGCCCCCAGTCTCTCTCTCGCCCCCAGTCTCTCTCTCGCCCCCAGTCTCTCTCTCGCCCCCAGTCTCTCTCTCGCCCCTGGCTTCTCTCTCGCCCCCAGTCTCTCTCTCGCCACTAGTCTCTCTTTCACCCCCGGTTTCTCTCTCGCCCCCAGTCTCTCTCTGTCATCCCCTGTCTCTCTCTCGCTCCCGTTCTCTCTCTCTTGCCCCCAGTCTCTCTCTCGCCCCCGTTCTCTCTCTCACTCCCATTCTCTGTCTCGCCCACAGTCTCTCTCTCGCCCCGAGTCTCTCTCTCGCCCCGAGTCTCTCTCTCGCCCCCGTTCTCTCTCTCACTCCCGTTCTCTGTCTCGCCCCCAGTCTCTCTCTCGCACCCAGTCTCACTCGCCCCCAGTCTCTCCCTCACCCCCAGTCTCTCTCTCGCCCCTGGTTTCTCTCTCGCCCCCAGTCTCTCTCTCGCCACTAGTCTCTCTTTCACCCCCAGTTTCTCTCTCGCCCCCAGTCTCTCTCTGTCATCCCCTGTCTCTCTCTCGCTCCCGTTCTCTCTCTCTTGCCCCCAGTCTCTCTCTCGCCCCCGTTCTCTCTCTCGCCCCCAGTCTCTCTCTCGCCCCCAGTCTCTCTCTCGTCCCCGGTCTCCCTCGCTCCAATTCTCTCTCTTGCACCCGATCTCTCTCTCGCCCCCAGTTTCTCTCTCGCCCCTGGTTTCTCTCTCGCCCCCATTCTCTCTCTCCCTCCCATTCTTTCGCTTGCCCCGGTTTCTCTCTTGCCCCCGGTCTCCCTCGCTCCAATTCTCTCTCTTGCCCCCAGTTTCTCTCTCACCCCCAATCTCTCTCTCGCCCCCGGTCTCTCTCTCACTCCCGTTCTCTCTCGCCCCCAGTTTCTCTCTCGCCCCCAGGCTCTCTCTCGCCCCCGTTCTCTCTCCCACCCCCGGATTCTCTCTTACCCCCTGTCTCTCTCTCGCCCCCGTTCCCTCTCTCACCCCCCGTTCTCTCTGTCACCCCCGCTCTCTCTCACCCCCGGTCTCTCTCTCGCCCCCGGTTTCTCTCTCGCCCCCAGTCTCTCTCTCGCCCCCAGTCTCTCTCTCGCCCCCAGTCTCTCTCTCGCCCCCAGTCTCTCTCTCGTCCCCGGTCTCCCTCGCTCCCGTTCTCTCTCTTGCTCCCGTTCTCTCTCTCGCCCCCGTTCTCTCTCTCGCCCCCGTTCTCTCACTCGCTCCCGTTCTCTCTCTCGCTTCCGTTCTCTCTCTTGCCGCCGGTCTCTTCTCGCCCCTAGTTTCTCTCTCGCCCCCATTCTCTCACTCGCTCCCATTCTCTCTCATGCCCCTGGTTTCTCTCTTGCCCCCGTTCTCTCTCTTGCCCCCGGTCTCTCTCTCGCTCCCGTTCTCTCTTGCCCCCGGTGATTCTCTTGCCCCCATTCTCTCTCTCGCCCCGGGTCTCTCTCTCGCTCCCGTTCTCTCTCGCCCCCAGTCTCTCTCTCGCCCCCAGTCTCTCTCTCGCCCCTGGTCTCTCTCTCACCCCCAGTCTCTCTCTCGCCCCTGGTTTCTCTCTCGCCCCCAGTCTCTCTCTCGCCCCCAGTCTCTCTCTTTCTCTCGCACCCGGTCTGTCTCATCTCCCCGGTCTCTCTCTCTCTCGCCCCCAGTCTCTCTCTCTCTCTCGCCCACGGTCTGTTTCGTCACTCCTGTTCTATCGTCACCCCCGATCTCTCATCAACCCCGGTCTCCCTCGCTCCCGGTCTCCCTCAGCCTCAGTCTCTATCGTCCTTTGGTCTCCCTCTTCACCATTGGTCTCACTCACCCCCAGTCTCTCTCGCCCCCGGTCTCTCTCGCCCCCTGGTCACTCGTCAAAACCGGTCTCTCTCGCTCCCAGTTTCTCTCGCCTCCGGTCTCTCTCGTCACCCACAGTCTCTCTTCACCCACTGTCTCTGTCGCCCCCGGTCTCTCTTTCACTCCCGTTCTCTGTCTCGCCCCCAGTCTCTCTCTCGCCCCTAGTTTCTCTCTCGCCCCCGTTCTCTTTCTCGCCCCCGGTCTCTCTCGCCCCCAGTCTCTCTCTTGCCCCCGGTCTCTCTCTCGCCCCCACTCTCTCTCTCGCCCCCAGTCTCTCTCTCGTCCCCGGTCTCCCTCGCTCCAATTCTCTCTCTTGCCCCTGGTCTCTCTCTCACTCCCGTTCTCTATCTCGCCCCCGGTCTCTCTCTCGCCCCTGGTGTCTCTCTCGCCCCCAGTCTCTCTCTCGCCCCCATTCTCTCTCTCGCCCCCGTTCTCTCTCTCGCCCCCGTTCTCTCTCTCGCCCCCAGTCTCTCTCTCGTCCCCGGTCTCCCTTGCTCCAATTCTCTCTCTTGCCCCCGGTCTCTCTCTCGCTCCCGTTCTCTCTCTTGCCCCCGGTTACTCTCTTGCCCCCATTCTCTCTCTCGCTCCTGTTCTCTCTCTTGCCCCCGGTTTCTCTCTCTAGCCCCCGTTCTCTCTCGCCCCCAGTTTCTCTCTCGCCTCTATTCTCTCTCTCACCCCCGTTCTCTCTCTCGCCCCCGGTTTCTCTCTCGCCCCCAGTCTTTCTCTCGCCCCCGGTTTCCCTCTCTTGCCCCCGTTCTCTCTCTCGCCCCCAGTCTCTCTCTCGCCCCCACTCTCTCTCACCCCCAGTCTCTCTCTCGCCCCCAGTTTCTCTCACACTCCCGTTCTCTCTCTAGTCCCTGGTTTCCCTCTCACTCCCATTCTCTCTCTCGCCCCCAGTCTCTCTCTCGCCCCCAGTCTCCCTCTCGCCCCCGGTCTCTCTCTCACTCCCATTCTCTGTCTCGCCCCCAGTCTCTCTCTCGCCCCCAGTCTCTCTCTCGCCCCCAGTCTCTCTCTCGCCCCTTGTTTCTCTCTCGCCCCCCGTCTCTCTCTCGCCACTAGTCTCTCTTTCACCCCCGGTTTCTCTCTCGCCCCCAGTCTCTCTCTGTCATCCCCTGTCTCTCTCTCGCTCCCGTTCTCTCTCTCTTGCCCCCAGTCTCTCTCTCGCCCCCGTTCTCTCTCTCACTCCCATTCTCTGTCTCGCCCCCAGTCTCTCTCTCGCCCCGAGTCTCTCTCTCGCCCCGAGTCTCTCTCTCGCCCCCGTTCTCTCTCTCACTCCCGTTCTCTGTCTCGCCCCCAGTCTCTCTCTCGCACCCAGTCTCTCTCTCGCCCCCAGTCTCTCATTCACCCCCAGTCTCTCTCTCGCCCCTGGTTTCTCTCTCGCCCCCAGTCTCTCTCTCGCCACTAGTCTCTCTTTCACCCCCGGTTTCTCTCTCGCCCCCAGTCTCTCTCTGTCATCCCCTGTCTCTCTCTCGCTCCCGTTCTCTCTCTCTTGCCCCCAGTCTCTCTCTCGCCCCCGTTCTCTCTCTCACCCCCAGTCTCTCTCTCGCCCCCAGTCTCTCTCTCGTCCCCGGTCTCCCTCGCTCCAATTCTCTCTCTTGCACCCGGTCTCTCTCTCGCCCCCAGTTTCTCTCTCGCCCCTGGTTTCTCTCTCGCCCCCATTCTCTCTCTCCCTCCCATTCTTTCGCTTGCCCCGGTTTCTCTCTTGCCCCCGGTCTCCCTCGCTCCAATTCTCTCTCTTGCCCCCAGTTTCTCTCTCACCCCCAATCTCTCTCTCGCCCCCGGTCTCTCTCTCACTCCCGTTCTCTCTCGCTCCCAGTTTCTCTCTCGCCCCCAGGCTCTCTCTCGCCCCCGTTCTCTCTCCCACCCCCGGATTCTCTCTTACCCCCTGTCTCTCTCTCGCCCCCGTTTCCTCTCTCACCCCCCGTTCTCTCTGTCACCCCCGCTCTCTCTCACCCCCGGTCTCTCTCTCGCCCCCGGTTTCTCTCTCGCCCCCAGTCTCTCTCTCGCCCCCAGTCTCTCTCTCGCCCCCAGTCTCTCTCTCGCCCCCAGTCTCTCTCTCGTCCCCGGTCTCCCTCGCTCCCGTTCTCTCTCTTGCTCCCGTTCTTTCTCTCGCCCCAGTTCTCTCTCTCGCCCCCGTTCTCTCACTCGCTCCCGTTCTCTCTCTCGCTCCCGTTCTCTCTCTTGCCGCCGGTCTCTCTCTCGCCCCTAGTTTCTCTCTCGCCCCCATTCTCTCACTCGCTCCCATTCTCTCTCATGCCCCCGGTTTCTCTCTTGCCCCCGTTCTCTCTCTTGCCCCCGGTCTCTCTCTCGCTCCCGTTCTCTCTTGCCCCCGGTGATTCTCTTGCCACCATTCTCTCTCTCGCCCCCGGTCTCTCTCTCGCTCCCGTTCTCTCTCGCCCCCAGTCTGTCTCTCGCCCCCAGTCTCTCTCTCGCCCCCATTCTCTCTCTCGCCTCCATTCTCTCTCTTGCCCCCGGTTTCTCTCTCGCCCCCCGGTCTCTCTCTTGCCCCTGGTCTCTCTCTCACCCCCAGTCTCTCTCTTGCCCCCAGTTTCTCTCTCGCCCCCAGTCTGTCTATCGTCCCCAGTCTCTCTCTCGCCCCCATTCTCTCTCTCGCCCCCGTTCTCTCTCTTGCCCCCGGTTTCTCTCTCGCCCCCGGTCTCTCTCTTGCCCCTGGTCTCTCTCTCACCCCCAGTCTCTCTCTCACCCCCAGTTTCTCTCTCGCCCCCAGTCTCTCTCTCTCACCCTCAGTGTCTCTCTCGCTCCCGGTCTCTCTCTTGTCCCTGGTCTCTCTCTCACCCCCAGTCTCTCTCTCGCCCCTGGTTTCTCTCTCACCCCCAGTCTCTCTTTCGCCCCCGCTCTCTCTCACCCCCGGTCTCTCTCTCGCCCCTGGTTTCTCTCTCGCCCCCAGTCTCTCTCTCTCACCCCCAGTCTCTCTCTCGCCCCCGGCCTCTCTCTTGTCCCTGGTCTCTCTCTCACCCCCAGTCTCTCTCTCGCCCCTGGTTTTCTCTCGCCCCCAGTCTCTCTCTCGCCCCCAGTCTCTCTCTTTCTCTCGCACCCGGTCTGTCTCATCTCCCCGGTCTCTCTCTCTCTCGCCCCCAGTCTGTCTCATCACCTCGGTCTCTCTCTCTCTTGCCCCTGGTTTCTCTCTCGCCCCCAGTCTCTCTCTCTCTCTCGCCCACGGTCTGTTTCGTCACTCCTGTTCTATCGTCACCCCCGATCTCTCATCAACCCCGGTCTCCCTCGCTCCTGGTCCCCCTCGGCCTCAGTCTCTATCGTCCTTCGGTCTCCCTCTTCTCCATTGGTCTCACTCACCCCCAGTCTCTCTCGCCCCCGGTCTCTCTCGCCCCTGGTCACTCGTCAAACCCGGTCTCTCTTGCTCCCAGTTTCTCTCGCCTCCGGTCTCTCTCGTCACCCACAGACTCTCTTCACCCCCTGTCTCTGTCGCCCCCGGTCTCTCTCTCACTCCCGTTCTCTGTCTCGCCCCCAGTCTCTCTCTCGCCCCTAGTTTCTCTCTCGCCCCCGTTCTCTCTCTCACCCCCGGTCTCTCTCGCCCCCAGTCTCTCTCACGCCCCCGGTCTCTCGCTCGCCCCCGGTCTCTCTCTCACTCCCGTTCTCTGTCTCGCCCCCAGTCTCTCTCTCGCCCCCGGTTTCTCTCTCGCCCCCGTTCTCTCTCTCGCCCCCGGTCTCTCTCGCCCCCAGTCTCTCTCTCAACCCCGGTCTCTCTCTCGCCTCCAGTCTCTCTCTCACCCCTGTTCTCACTCTCACCCCCAGTCTCTCTCTCGCCCCCAGTCTCTCTCTCGCCTCCAGTTTCTCTCTCACTCCCGTTCTCTCTCTCGCCCCCGGTTTCCCTCTCTTGCCCCCGTTCTCTCTCTCGCCCCCAGTCTCTCTCTCGCCCCCAGTATCTCTATCGCCTCCAGTTTCTCTCTCACTCCCGTTCTCTCTCTAGTCCCCGGTTTCCCTCTCACTCCCGTTGTCTCTCTCGCCCCCAGTCTCTCTCTCACCCCCGTTCTCTCTCTCGCCCCCGGTTTCTCTCTTGCCCCCCGTCTCTCTCTCGCCCCCATTCTCTCTCTCGCCCCCGTTCTCTCTCTTGCCCCTGGTTTCTCTCTCGCCCCCCGGTCTCTCTCTCGCCCTTGGTTTCTCTCTCACCCCCATTCTCTCTCTCGCCCCCGTTCCTTCTCTTGCCCCCGATCTCTCTCTCACTCCCATTCTCTCTCGCCCCCAGTCGCTCTCTCTCCTCCAGTTTCTCTCTCACTCCCGTCCTCTCTCTCGCCCCCAGTTTCTCTCTCGCTCCCAGTCTGTCTCTCGCCCCCAGTCTCTCTCTCGCCCCCATTCTCTCTCTCGCCCCCGTTCTCTCTCTTGCCCCTGGTTTCTCTCTCGCCCCCCGGTCTCTCTCTTGCCCCTGGTGTCTCTCTCGCCCCCAGTCTCTCTCTCGTCCCCAGTCTCTCTCTCACCGCTGGTTTCTCTCTCACCCCCAATCTCTCTCTCGCCCCCGGTCTCTCTCTCACTCCCGTTCTCTCTCGCCCCCAGTCTCTCTCTCGCCCCCATTCTCTCTCTCGCCCCCAGTCTCTCTTTCGCCCCCAGTCTCTCTCTCACCCCCAGTCTCTCTCTCGCCTCCAGTTTCTCTCTCGCTCCCAGTCTCTCTCTTGCCCCCAGTCTCTCTCTCACCCTTGGTTTCTCTCTCACCCCCAGTCTCTCTCTCGCCCCCACTCTCTCTCACCCCCGGTCTTTCTCTCACCCCCGGTCTCTCTCTCGCCCCCGGTTTGTCTCTCGCCCCCAGTCTCTCTCTCTCACCCCCAGTCTCTCTCTCGCCCCCGGTTTCTCTCTCGCCCCCAGTCTCTCTCTCGCCCCTGGCTTCTCTCTCGCCCCAGTCTCTCTCTCGCCCCCAGTCTCTCTCTCTCTCTTGCCCCTGGTTTCTCTCTCGCCCCCAGTCTCTCTCTCTCTCTCGCCCCCAGTCTGTTTCATCACTCCTGGTCTATCGTCACCCCCGGTCTCTCATCAACCCCGGTCTCCCTTGCTCCCGATCTCCCTCGGCCTCAGTCTCTATCGTCCTTCGGTCTCTCTCTTGACCATTGGTATCACTCACCCCCAGTCTCTCTCGCCCCCCGTCTCTCTCGCCCCTGGTGACTCGTCAAACCCGGTCTCTCTCGCTCCCAGTTTCTCTTGCCTCGAGTCTCTCTCGTCACCCACAGTCTCTCGTCACCCCCTATCTCTGTCACCTCCGGTCTCTCTCGTTCCCGATCACTCAGGTACCCCCAGTGTCTCTCGCCCCCCGGTCTCTCTCACCCCCGGTCCCTTGTCACCCCCCGGTCTCTCTCGTCACTTCCTCTCTCTCTCACCCCCCGGTCTCCCTCATCTCTCCCGGTCTCTCTCTCACTGTCCCTGGTCTCTCTTGCCCTATCAGGTCCCTCTCGATCCCCGACTCTCTCGTCCCCGGCCTCTCTCACCGTCCCTGGTTTCTCTTGCCTCCAGTCTCTCTTGTCGCCCCCTGTCTTGCGTCCCTCCCCGGTCTCTCTCGCCCACCCCGGTCTCTCATCGCCCCTGGTCTCTCTCGCGTCCTGTCTCTCTCATCGCCCCTGGTCTCTTCCCCCTTCCCACACCCCCGGTCTCTCTCTCGCGCCCGGGCTTTCTCGCGCACAGTCTCTCTCGCCCCCCCGGCCTGTGTCATTGCTCCCTGCCTCTCTCGCACCCAGCCTCTCTCGCTCCTGGTCTCTCTCGCTCCCGGTCTCTCTCTCTCATCCCCAGTCACTCTCGGCCCCGGTCTCTCTTGACCCCACTTTCTCTCTCGCCCCCAATCTCTCTCATCGCCCCTGGTGTGTCTCGTCTCCCCCTGTCTCTCGCCCCTGGTCTCCCTCACCGCAGGTCTCTTTTGCATCCCGGTCTCTCTCGCCCCTGGTCTCTCTTGCCCAACCGGTCTATCTCTCCGCCCCCCCCCCGGTCTCTCTCGTCCCCGGTCTCTCTCTCTCACATCCCCGGTCTATCTCGCCGCCCCCCCCCCCGGTCTCTGTTGTCCCCGGTCTCTCTGTCTCACCCCCGGTCTCTCTCGCCCCTGGTCACTCTCACCCCCGGTCTCTCTCGTCACCCCGTCTCTCTTGCCCCTGGACTCTCTCTCGCCCCCGGTCTCTCTTCACCCCTGATCTCTCTCTCTCGCCCCCGGTATCTCTCGCTCCTGGTCTCTCTCTTCACCCCCTCCCTCTCAACCCTGGTCGCTTTCTCGCCCCCAGTCTCACTCTTGTCCCCTGTCTCTCTCGCCCCCTGGTCTCCCTTATTGTTCCCCAGTCTCTCTCGCCCCCGGTCTCTCTCGTTGTCCCTGGTCTCTCGTCACCCCCGGGTCTCTCTCCACTCCAATCTCTCTCGCCCCCGGAGACTTTCACCCCCCCGGTCTCTCTCACCCCCTGTCTCTCTCTCTCTCACCCCCGGTATCTCACCCCCGGTTTCTCTCGTCACCCCCTCCATCTCACTCTCGATCTCCTTCTCGTCCCCAGTCTCTCTTCACCCCTGGTCTCACTCTCTCGTCCCCATGCTCTCTCTCGCCCCCCTGCTCTCTCTTGCCCCCGGTCTCGATTGTCGCAATCGGTCTCTTGTCACCCCCGGTTCTCTCTCGTCCCCAGTTTCTCTCGCCCCCGGTCTCTCTCGTTGTCCCTGGTCTCTCGTCACCCCTGGGTCTCTCTCTATCCCCATCTCTCTCTCGCCCCCGGTGTCTTTCGCCCCCTCCCCCGGGTCTCACTTGTTGCCCCCAGACTCTCGTCACCCCCAGTGTCTTGCCCCGGGTTTCTCGCCCACAGTCTCTCTTGGCCCTGGTCTGTCTTGTCGCTCACTGTCTCTCCCACACCCAGCCTGTCTCATTTCCCGGCCTCTCTCGTTCACAGTCTCTCTCTCGCCCCCGGTCACTCTCACCCCCAGTCTCTCTCAACCCCACTTTCTCTCTCCCCCGGTCTCTCTCGTCACCCCGGTCTCCCTCGTCTCCTCCTGTCTCTCACCCCCGGTCTCTCTCACCCCAGGTCTCTTTTGC
This sequence comes from Chiloscyllium punctatum, assembly GCF_047496795.1. Taxonomy (NCBI): domain Eukaryota; kingdom Metazoa; phylum Chordata; class Chondrichthyes; order Orectolobiformes; family Hemiscylliidae; genus Chiloscyllium; species Chiloscyllium punctatum. The sequence continues at coordinate 86,889,263 of NC_092754.1, forward strand.
ACACCGGTCTCTCTTGCCCCACCTCTCTCTCTCGCTCCCCACCCCGGTCTCTCTCACACACCGGTCTCTCTTCACCCCCTGTCTCTCTCTGTCTCTCGCTCCCAGTCTCTCTCGTCACCCCCTCTATCTCTCACCCCCGGTCTCTTTCTCGCCCTCCGTCTTTCTCACCCCCTGGTGTCTCTCCCCCCCTGTCTTTCTCACCCCCAGTCTCTCTCACTCCCGGTCTGTCTCGTTGCCCCCTGTCCCTCGAGCCCCCCGGTCTCTCTCGCAAACCCCTCTCTCTTACCCCCCGGTCTCTCTTCACCCCCGGTCTCTCTCTCTCACCTCCAGTCTCTCTCATCTCCGGTCGATCTTGTCACCCCCCTCTCTCTCGCCCCCGGGCTCTCTTGCCCACAGTCTCTCTCACTCCCGGTCTGTCTCGTTGCCCCCTGTCCCTCTAGCCCCCCGGTCTCTCTCGCAAACCCCTCTCTCTCACACCCCATCTCTCTTCACCCCCGGGCTCTCTCTCTCTCGCCTCCGGTCTCTCATCCCCGGTCTCTCATGTCACTCTGTTTCTCTTGCCCCCGGGCTCTCTTTCGCCCTCGGTCTTTCTCACCCCCTGTCTCTCTCACCCCCGTCTCTCTCTCACCTCTGGTCTCTCTCGCCCCTGGTCTCTCTCGCCCCCGGTCTCTCTCACCTCTGGTCTCTCTCGCCCCCGGTCTCTCTCTCTCACCCCCGTCTCTCTCTCACCCCCGTCTCTCTCTCACCTCTGGTCTCTCTCGCCCCCGGTCTCTCTCGCCCCCGGTCTCTCTCACCCCCGGTCTCTCTCGCCCCCGGTCTCTCTCGCCCCCGGTCTCTCTCACCCCCGGTCTCTCTCGCCCCCGGTCTCTCTCGCCCCCGGTCTCTCTCGCCCCCGGTCTCTCCCTCTCACCCCCGGTCTCTCTCGCACCCGGTCTCTCTCGCCCCCGGTCTCTCTCGCCCCCGGTGTCTCTCACCCCTGGTCTCTCTCGCCCCCGGTCTCTCTCGCCCCCGGTGTCTCTTGCCATCCATCTCTCTCGTCGCTCCCAGTCTCTCGTCACCCCTGGGTCTCTCTCCACCCCAATCTATCTTGCCCCCAGTGTCTTTTGACCCCCCGGTCTCTCTTGCCTCCCCCGGTCTCTCTTCGCTCCTGGTCTCTCTCTCTCGCCCCCGGTTTCGCTCACCCCTGGTCTCTTGTCATCCCCGGGTCTCTCTTGACCCCGGTCTCTGCCCCCCTCACTCCCTTGCCCCCGGTCTCTAGTGTCGCCCCCAGTCTCTCGTCGCCCCTGATCACTCGTCATCCCCGGTCTCTCACCCCGGTCACCATCTCGCCACGGTCACACTCACACTCCCAGTCTGTCTCATCGCCCCAGTCTCTCTTGTCAACCCCTCTCTCTTGCCCCCTCGGTTTCTCATCACCGCTGGTCTCATGCTCGCGGTCTCTCTCCCTCCCGGTCTCTCATCACCCCCGTTCTCTTGCGCCCCGGTTGCTCTCAGCCCCCCCTTGTCTCTCGTCACTCCTGGTCTCTCTCGCCCCCCGGTCTGTCTCGCCCCCAGTCTCTCTCACCCCCGCTCTCTCGCCCCCCGGTCTCTCTCGCCCCCAGTCTCTCTCACCCCCTCTCTCTCACCCCCCGGTCTCTCTCGTCCCAAGTCTCTCTCCTCCCCTCACCCCCGTCTCTTGTCGCCTCTGGTCTCTCTCGCGTCTGGTTTCTCTCGTTGTCCCTGATCTCTTGTCAACCCCGGTCTCTCACTCCTGAACTTTCTCGCGTCCAGTCTCTCTCGACGCCCCCGGTCTCTCTCTCGCCCCCTGTCTCTCTTTTGCGACAGTCTCTCTTTCGCCCCCGGTCTGTCTCGTCACCCCCCCGTCTCTCTCTTCACCCCCCATCTCTCTCTTCACCCCATGTCTCTCTCTTCACCCCATGTCTCTCTCTCTCTCACCGCGGTTTCTCTCATCACCACCAGTCTTTCCCGTCGCCCCCGGTCGCTCTCGTCGCCCCCGATTTCTCTTGCTCCCCGGACTCTCACGTCACCCCCGGTCTCTGACTCTATCGGCCCTGGACTCTCACGTCACCCCCGGTCTCTGTCTCTCTCGCGTCGCCCCCCCCCACCGGGAACCTCTCGTTGCCCATGGTCTCTCTCGTCACCCCCGGTCTCTCTCGCGCCACCAGGTCTCTCTCACCCCACGGTGTCTCGCCCTGGTTTCTCTCGTTGCCCCCGGTCTCTTTCACCCTCTGGTCTCTAATCAGCCCCGGTCTCAGGTCACCCCAGGTCTCTCGCCCCCGATCTCTCTCGCCCCCGATCTCTCTCGTCCTGGGTCTCTCTTGTCACTCCTTCTCTCTCGTCCCCAGTCTTTCTTGCCCCCGGCCACTGACTCACACCCGGCCTGTCTCGCACCCAGTCTCTCTCGCTCCCCCCATCTCTCTCGCCCCCGGTCTCTCTTGTTGCCCCCAGTCTCTCGTCACCCCCAGCATCTCGCCCTCGATCTCACTCGCACCTGGCCTCTCTCGCTCCCCACTCTCTCACGCCTCCGGTCTCTCTCTCACCGCTGGTCTCTCTCTCCCTCGGTCTCTCTTGCCTCCGGTCTCTCTCTTGCCCCCGGTCTCTCTCACCCCTGGTCTCTCTTGCCCCCGGTCTCTCTCTTGCCCCCGGTCTCTCTCTCGCCCCCGGTCTCTCTCTCCCTCGGTCTCTCTCGCCTTCGGTCTCTCTCTTGCCCCCGTTCTCTCTTGCCCCCGGTCTCTCTCACCTCCAGTCTCTCTCTTGCCCCCGGTCTCTCTCGTCCCCGGTCTCTCTCTCCCTCGGTCTCTCTTGCCTCCGGTCTCGCTCTTGCCCCCGGTCTCTCTCGCCCCCGGTCTCTCTCTCCCTCGGTCTCTCTTGCCTGCGGTCTCTCTCTTGCCTCCGGTCTCTCTCTCCCTCGGTCTCTCTCGCCTCCGGTCTCTCTCTTGCCCCCGGTCTCTCTCGCCTCCGGTCTCTCTCTTGCCACCGTTCTCTCTCGCCTCCGGTCTCTCTCTTGCCCCCGGTCTCTCTCGCCTCCGGTCTCTCTCTTGCCCCCGGTCTCTCTCTTGACCCCTGTATCTCTCTCCCTCGGTCTCTCTTGCCCCCGGTCTCTCTTGCCCCCGGTCTCTCTCGTCTCCGGTCTCTCTCTTGCCCCCGGACACTCTCGCCCCCGGTCTCTCTCATCCCAGTATCTCTCGTCATCCCCTTTCTCTTGCCCCCGGTCTCTCTTGTCACCCCTGGTCTCTTGTCACCCCCGATGTCTCGCCCCCAGTCTCTCTCGCACCTGGTCTCTCTTGCCTCCAGTCTCTCTCACCCTCCTGGTCTCTGTCGTCACACCCAGCCACTCTCGTCACCCCCAGTCTCTCTCGTCCTCGGTCTCTCTCATTGCCGCCGGACTCTTGTCACTCCCTCTCTCTCTCTCTCGTCCCAGTCTCTCTCGTCACCGCCGGTCTTTCCCATCGCCCCCATTCTCTCACGTCGCCCCCGATCTCTCTCGCCCCTGAACTCTCTCGTCCCCGATCTCTCACGTCGCCCCCGTTCTCTCACGTCGCCCCCGATCTCTCTCGCCCCCGATCACTCTCGCCCCTGGACTCTCTCGTCCCCGGTCTCTCACGTCACCCCCGTTCTCTCACGTCGCCCCCGATCTCTCTCGCCCCTGGACTCTCTCGTCCCCGATCTCTCACGTCGCCCCCGTTCTCTCACGTCGCCCTCGATCTCTTTCACTCCCGGTCTCTCTCGCCCCTGGACTCTCTCGTCCCCGATCTCTCACGTCGCCCCCGTTCTCTCACGTCGCCCCGGATCTCTCTCGCTCCCGGTCTCTCTCGCCCCTGGACTCTCTCGTCCCCGTTCTCTCACGTCGTCCCCGGTCTCTCACGTCGCCCCCGATCTCTCTCGCCCCCGATCACTCTCGCCCCAGGACTCTCTCTACCCGGTCTCTCTCGTTGCTCCCGGTATCTCTCGCCCCCGGATTCTCTCGCCCCAGTCTCTCACGTCTCCCCCGGTCTCTCTTATCTCCCCCGGTCTCTCTCGCCCCCCGACTCACTCGCCCCTGTCTCTGTCTCGCCCCCGGTCTCTCTCGCCCCTGGTCACTCTCTTTGCCACCCCGGTCTCTCTTGCCCCCAATCTCTCTCGACCCCGGTCTCTCTCTTTGCCCCCCCAGTCTCTCTCTCGCCCCCGGTCTCTCTCTTTGCCTCCCCCGGTCTCTCTCGCCCCCGGTCTCTCTCATTGCCCCCGCCCCGGTCTCTCTCGCCCCCGGTCTCTCTCTTTGCCCCCCCAGTTCTCTGTCGCCCCCGGTCTCTCTCTTTGCCACCCCGGTCTCTCTCACCCCCAAGCTCTCTCGCCCCCGGTCTCTCTCTTTGCCCCCCCAGTCTCTCTCTCGCCCCCGGTCTCTCTCTTTGCCCCCCCCGGTCTCTCATGCCCCCGGTCTCTCTCTTTGCCCCCCCGGTCTCTCTCGCCCCCGGTCTCTCCCTTTGCCCCCCCAGGTCTCTCTCGCCCCCGGTCTCTCTCTTTGCCCCCCCGGTCTCTCTCTTGCCCCCGGTCTCTCTCTTTGCCCCCCCCGCTCTCTCTCGGCCCCGGTCTCTCTCTTTGCCACCCCCGGTCTCTCTCGCCCCCGGTCTCTCTCTTTGCCCCTCACCCCCGGTCTGTCTCACCCTGGTCACTTTCTTTGCCCGCCCCGGTCTCTCTCGCCCCTGGTCACTTTCTTTGCCCCCCCCCCGGTCTCTCTTGCCGCCCCCGGGATCTCTCGACCACGGTCGCCCTCTTTGCCCCCCCCAGTCTCTCTCACCCCCGGTCTCTCTCTTTGCCCCCCCCAGTCTCTCTCACCCCCAGTCTCTCTCGCCCCCGGTGTCTCTCTTTGAACCCCACCCCCAGTCTCTCTCACCCCCGTCTCTCTCCTTGCCCCCCCCCGTTCTCTCTCACCCCCGGTCTCTCTCTTTATCCCCCCCCCAGTCTCTCTCACCCCCGGTCTCTCTCTTTATCCCCCCCCCAGTCTCTCTCACCCCGGTCTCTCTCACCCCCGGTGTCTCTTGCCACCCCAGTCTCTCTCTTTGCCCCCGCGGTCTCTCTCACCCCCGGTCTCTTTCGCCACCCCCGTTCTCTATCTCGCCGCCCCTGGTCTCTCTCACCCCTGGTCTCTCTCTTTGTCCCCCTGGTCTCTATCACCCCCAGTCTCTCTCGCCGCCCCCGGTCTCTCTCACCCCCGGTCTCTCTCTTTTCCCCCCTGGTCTCTCTCGCCCCCGGTCTCTCTCGCCCCCGGTCTCTTTCGCCACCCCCGTTCTCTATCTCGCCGCCCCTGGTCCCTCTCACCCCTGGTCTCTCTCTTTGTCACCCTGGTCTCTATCACCCCCAGTCTCTCTCGCCGCCCCCGGTCTCTCTCACCCCCGGTCTCTCTCTTTTCCCCCCTGGTCTCTCTCGCCCCCGGTCTCTCTCGCCCCCGGTCTCTTTCGCCACCCCCGTTCTCTATCTCGCCGCCCCCGGTCCCTCTCACCCCCGGTCTCTCTCTTTGACCCCCTGGTCTCTCTCGGCCCCGGTGTCTCTCGTCTCCAATCTCTCTCTTTGCCCCCTTGGTCTCTATTGTCCCTGGTCTCTCTCGCACCCCGGTCTCTCTCTTTGTCCCCCTGGTCTCGATCAACCCCATTCTCTCTCTTTGTCCCCCCCGGTCTCTCTCTCTGCACCCCGGTCTCACTCGACCCCGGTCTTTTTTTTTCCCCCCGGTCTCTCTTGCCCCCGGTCTCTCTCTTTGCCCCCTGGTCTCTATTGTCCCTGGTCTCTCTCGCCCCCCGGTCTCTCTCTTTGCCCCCTTGGTCTCTCTCGGCCCCAGTCTCTCTCTTTTCCACCCTGGTCTCTCTTGCTCCCCATCGCTCTCGCCCCCGTTCTCTCTCACCCCCGGTCTGTCTCTTTAAACCCCGGCCTCTCTCGCCACCCCCGGTCTCTCTCACCCCCGGTTTCTCTCACCCCCGGTCTCTCTCACCCCCAGTCTCTCTCGCCCCCGGTCTCTCTCGCTGCCCCCGCCGGTCTCTCTCGCTCTGAGCCTTTCTCGCCGCCCCCTGTCTTTCTCGCCCCCGGTCTCTTTCGCCTCCAATCTCTCTCTTTGCCCCCTTGGTCTCTCTCACCCCCGGTCTCTCTCTTTGCCCCCTCGCTCTCTCTTGCCCTCGGTCTCTCTCTTTGACCCCTCGATCTATCTCGCCCCCGGTCGCTCTCTTTGCCCCCCTCGGTCTCTCTCACCCCCAGTCTCTCTTGCCACCCCCAGTCTCTCTCGCCGCCCCCCGTTCTCTCTCGCCCCCGTTCTCTTTCTTGCACCTGGTCTCTCTCTTTGACCCCCCTCCAGTCTCTCTCACCCCCAGTCTCTCTTGCCGCCCCCAGTCTCTCTCGCCGCCCCCGTTCTCTCTCACCCCCGGTCTCTCTCTTTGACCCCCCGGTCTCTCTCACCCCCGGTCTCTCTCTTTGCCCCCCCTGGTCTCTCTCGCCCCTGGTCTCTCTCACCCCTGGTCTCTCTCGCCCCCCCTCCCTCGGTGTCTCTCGCTCCCAGTCTCTCTCTTTACCCCGCGGTCTCTCTCGCCCCTGGTCTCTCTCGCCCCTGGTCTCTCTCACCGCCCCCGGTCTCTCTCGCACCCCCCCCGGTCTCTCTCGCCCCTGGTCTCTCTCTCCCCCCCCACCCCGGTCTCTCTCGCCCCTGGTCTCTCTCTCCCCTGGTCACTCTCTTTACCACCCCGGTCCCTCTCGCCCCCCAATCTCTCTCACCCCCAGTCTCTCTCGCCCCCGGTCTCTCTCGCCCCTGGTCACTCTCTTTGCCCCCCCCCAGTCTCTCCCGACCCCGGTCTCTCTCTTTGCCCCCCCCCCGGTCTCTCTCTCGCCCCCGGTCTCTCTCGCCCCTGGTCTCTCTCGCCCCTGGTCACTCTCTTTGCCACACCGGTCTCTCTTGCCCCCAAATCTCTCACCCCCAGTCTCTCTCACCCCCAGTCTCTCTCGCCCCCGGTCTCTCTCGCCCCTGGTCTCTCTCTTTGCCACCCCACTCTCTCTTGCCCCCAGTCTCTCTCTTTGCCCCCCCGGGTTCTGTTGCCCCCGGTCTCTCTCTTTGCCCCCCCCCGGTCTCTCTCGCCCCCGGTCTCTCTCTTTGCCCCCCCGGTCTCTCTCGCTCCCGGTCTCTCTCTTTGCCCCCTCCCCCGGTCTCTCTCTCGCCCCCGGTCTCTCTCGCCCCTGGTTACTCTCTTTGCCACCCCGGTCTCTCTCGTCCCCGGTCTCTCTCTCATCCCCGGTCTTTCTCGTCCCTGGTCTCTCTCGCCCCTGGTCACTCTCTTTGCACCCCCCGGACTCTCTCGACCCCGGTCCCTCTCTTTGCACCCCCCGGTCTCTCTCGCCCCACCCCCGGTCTCTCTCGCCACCCCCCCGGTCTCTCTCAACCCCCCGGTGTCTCTCGCTCCCGGTCTCTCTCGCCCCCGGTCTCTCTCGCTCCCGTTCTCTCTCACCCCCGGTCTCTCTCGCCTCCCCCCCTCGGTGTCTCTCGCTCCCGGTCTCTCTCTTTGACCCCACCGATCTCTCTCGCCCCTGGTCTCTCTCTCCCCCCCCACCCCGGTCTCTCTCGCCCCTGGTCACTCTCTTTGCCCCCCCCCCAGTCTCTCCCGACCCCGGTCTCTCTCTTTGCCCCCCCCCCCCGGTCTCTCTCTCGCCCCCGGTCTCTCTCTCGCCCCCGGTCTCTCTCTCGCCCCCGGTCTCTCTCGCCCCTGGTCTCTCTCGCCCCTGGTCACTCTCTTTGCCACACCGGTCTCTCTCGCCCCCAAATCTCTCTCACCCCCAGTCTCTCTCACCCCCAGTCTCTCTCGCCCCCGGTCTCTCTCGCCCCTGGTCTCTCTCTTTGCCACCTCACTCTCTCTTGCCCCCAGTCTCTCTCTTTGCCCCCCCGGGTTCAGTTGCCCCCGGTCTCTCTCTTTGCCCCCCCCCGGTCTCTCTCGCCCCCCGTCTCTCTCTTTGCCCCCCCGGTCTCTCTCACTCCCGGTCTCTCTCTTTGCCCCCTCCCCCGGTCTCTCTCTCGCCCCCGGTCTCTCTCGCCCCTGGTTACTCTCTTTGCCACCCCGGTCTCTCTCGTCCCCGGTCTCTCTCTCGTCCCCGGTCTTTCTCGTCCCCGATCTCTCTCTCGTCCCCGGTCTTTCTCGTCCCCAGTCTCTCTCGCCCCTGGTCTCTCTCTTTGCCACCCCAGTCTCTCTTGCCCCCAGTCTCTCTCTTTGCCCCCCCCGGTCTCTGTCGCCCCCGGTCTCTCTCTTTGCCCCCCCGGTCTCTCTCGCCCCCGGTCTCTCTCTTTGCCCCCCCCGGTCTCTCTCACTCCCGGTCACTCTCTTTGCCCCCCCCCCCCCGGTCTCTCTCTCGCTCCCGGTCTCTCTCGCCCCTGGTTACTCTCTTTGCCACCCCGGTCTCTCTCGTCCCCGGTCTCTCTCTCATCCCCGGTCTTTCTCGTCCCTGGTCTCTCTCGCCCCTGGTCACTGTCTTTGCCACACCGGTCTCTCTCGCCCCCAAATCTCTCTCACCCCCAGTCTCTCTCACCCCCAGTCTCTCTCGCCCCCGGTCTCTCTCGCCCCTGGTCTCTCTCTTTGCCACCCCACTCTCTCTTGCCCCCAGTCTCTCTCTTTGCCCCCCCGGGCTCTGTCGCCCCCGGTCTCTCACTTTGCCCCCCCCCCGGTCTCTCTCGCCCCCGGTCTCTCTCTTTGCCCCCCCCGGTCTCTCTCGCTCCCGGTCTCTCTCTTTGCCCCCCCCCCCGGTCTCTCTCTCGCCCCCGGTCTCTCTCGCCCCTGGTTACTCTCTTTGCCACCCCGGTCTCTCTCGTCCCCGGTCTCTCTCTCGTCCCCGGTCTTTCTCGTCCCCGATCTCTCTCGTCCCCGGTCTTTCTCGTCCCCGGTCTCTCTCGCCCCTGGTCTCTCTCTTTGCCACCCCAGTCTCTCTTGCCCCCAGTCTCTCTCTTTGCCCCCCCCGGTCTCTGTCGCCCCCGGTCTCTCTCTTTGCCCCCCCCGGTCTCCCTCGCCCCCGGTCTCTCTCTTTGCCCCCCCCGGTCTCTCTCACTCCCGGTCTCTCCCTTTGCCCCCCCCCGGTCTCTCTCTCTCACCCCCGGTCTCTCTCGCTCCTGGTTACTCTCTTTGCCACCCCGGTCTCTCTCGTCCCCGGTCTCTCTCTCGTCCCCGGTCTTTCTCGTCCCCGGTCTTTCTCGTCCCCAGTCTCTCTCGCCCCCGATCTCTCTCGCCACCCCGGTCTCTCTCGTCCCCGGTCTCTCTCTCGTCCCCGGTCTTTCTCGTCCCCGGTCTTTCTCGTCCCCGGTCTTTCTCGTCCCCGATCTCTCTCGTCCCCGGTCTTTCTCGTCCCCGGTCTCTCTCGCCCCCGATCTCTCTCGACACCCCGGTCTTTCTCGTCCCCGGTCTTTCTCATCACCCCAGGTGCCTCTCATCGCCGGTCTCTCTCCCCCACCAGTCTCTCATCGGTCCCGGTCTCTTGGCACCCCTGGTCACTCTCACCCCCAATGTGTCTCGTCACCCCCTTTCTCTCACCACCACGGTCTCTCTCAATCCCGGTCTCTCTCGCCTCCGGTCTCTCTCGTCCCTGATCTCTCTCGCCTCCGGTCTCTCTCATCCCTGATCTCTCTTGCCCCCGGTCTCTCTCGCCCCCAGTCTCTCTCGCCACCCCGGTCTCGCCTGTTGGACCTGGTCTCTCATGTCCCCGGTCTCTCTTCGTCCCCCCGGTCTCTCACTCACCCCCAATCTTTCTCGTCGCCAGTGTCCCACCCCCAACAGTCTCTTGTCGGCCCTGGTCTCTCTCTCTCACCCCCGGTCTCTCTCGCCACCCCGGTCTCTCTCACCCCCGGTCTCTCTCGCCACCCCGGTCTCTCTCACCCCCCCGGTCTCTCTCGCCCCCGGTCTCTCTCGCCACCCCGGTCTCTCTCACCCCCGGTCTCTCTCGCCACCCCGGTCTTTCTCACCCCCGGGCTCTCTCGCCCCCGGTGTCTCTCTTTGCCCCCCACCCCCGGTCTCTCTCCCCCCGGTCTCTCTCTTTATCCCCCCCAGTCTCTTTCGCCCCCAGTCTCTCTCACCTCCGGTGTCTCTCTTTGCCCCCCACCCCCGGTCTCTCTCACCCCCGTCTCTCTCCTTGCCCCCCCCGTTCTCTCTCACCCCCGGTCTCTCTCTTTATCCCCCCCCCCAGTCTCTCTCACCCCCGGTCTCTCTCTTTATCCCCCCCAGTCTCTCACCCCTGGTCTCTCTCTTTATCCCCCCCAAGTCTCTCTCACCCCCGGTCTCTCTCACCCCCGGTGTCTCTTGCCACCCCAGTCTCTCTCTTTGCCCCCGCGGTCTCTCTCACCCCCGGTCTCTTTCACCACCCCTGTTCTCTATCTCGCCGCCCTGGTCTCTCTCACCCCCGGTCTCTCTCTCTCTGTCCCCCCTGGTCTCTCTCTTGGTCCCCCCGGTCTCTCTCGCCCCCGTTCTCTCTCTCTGTCCCCCCCTGGTCTCTCTCTTTGCACCCCGGTCTCTCTCGCCCCCGGTCTTCTTTCCCCCCCCCGGGTCTCTCTTGCCCCCAGTCTCTTTCTTTGCCACCCGGTCTCTATTGTCCCTGGTCTCTCTCGCCCCCCGATCTCTCTCTTTGCCCCCTTGGACTCTCTCGCCCCCTGTCTCTCTCTTTGCCCCCCTGGTCTCTCATCCCCCGGTCTGTCTCTTTGCCCCACTTTTCTCTCTCACCCCCGGTCTGTCCCTTTGAACCCCGGTCTCTCTCGCCACCCCCCGGTCTCTCTCGCCCCTGGTCTCTCCCGCCCCCGGTCTCTCTCCCCCCGGTCTCTCTCGCCCCCGGTCTCTCTCACCCCTGGTCTCTCTCGCCCCGGTCTCTCTCGCCCCCGGTCTCTCTCGTCCCCGGTCTCTCTCACCCCCGGTCTCTCTCGCCCCCGGTCACTCTCGCTGCCCCCCGGTCTCTCTCGCTCCGAGCCTTTCTCGCCCCCGCGGTCTCTCTCGCCCCCGTCTGTCTCCTTGCCCCCCCGGTCTCTCTCACCCCCGGTCTCTCTCGCCCCTGTTGTCTTTTGCCACCCCCGTCTCTCTCTTTGCCCCCCCAGTCTCTCTCTTGCCCCTGGTCTTTCTCGTCCCCTGCCTCTCTCACCGCTGGGCTCGCTCGCCTCCAGTCTCTCTCTCTCGCTCCCGGTCTCTCTCACCCCCGGTCTCTCTCACACCCGATCTCTCTCACACCCGGTCTCTCTCGCCCCCGTCTCTCTCCTTGCCCCCCCCGGTCTCTCTCACCGCCGGTCTCTCTCTTTGCCCCCCCGGTCTCTCTCACCCCCGGTCTCTCTCTTTGCCCCCCCGGTCTCTCTCACCCCCAGTCTCTCTCGCCCCCGGTCTCTCTCGCTGCCCCCCAGGTCTCTCTCGCTCTGAGCCTTTCTCGCCGCCCCCTGTCTTTCTTGCCCCTGGTCTCTCTCGCCTCCAATCTTTCTCTTTGCCCCCTTGGTCTCTCTCACCCCCGGTCTCTCTCTTTGCCCCCCCGCTCTCTCTTGCCCCCGGTCTCTCTCTTTGACCCCTCGATCTCTCTCGCCCCCGGTCTCTCTCTTTGCCCCCCTCGGTCTCTCTCACCCCCAGTCTCTCTTGCCAACCCCAGTCTCTCTCGCCGCCCCCGTTCTCTCTCACCCCCGGTCTCTCTCTTTGCCCCCCCGGTCTCTCTCACCCCCGGTCTCTCTCTTTGCCCCCCTGGTCTCTCTCGCCCCTGGTCTCTCTCACCCCTGGTCTCTCTCGCCCCCCCCCCCCGGTGTCTCTCGCTCCCGGTCTCTCTCTTTGCCCCCGCGGTCTCTCTCGCCCCTGGTCTCTCTCGCCCCTGGTCTCTCTCACCGCCCCCGGTCTCTCTCGCACCCCCCCGGTCTCTCTCGCCCCTGGTCTCTCCCTCCCCCCCCCACCCCGGTCTCTCTCGCCCCTGGTCTCTCTCTTTGCACCCCCCGGTCTCTCTCGACCCCGGTCTCTCTCTTTGCACCCCCCGGTCTCTCTCGCTCCCAGTCTCTCTCGCCCCCCACAGTCTCTCTCGCCCCCCCCGTCTCTCTCGCCACCCCCCGGTCTCTCTCACCCCCCCGGTGTCTCTCGCTCCCGGCCTCTCTCGCCCCCGGTCTCTCTCGCTCCCGTTCTCTCTCGCCCCCGGTCTCTCTCGCCCCCCCCCCTCGGTGTCTCTCGCTCCCGGTCTCTCTCTTTGCCCCCCCGGTCTCTCTCGCCCCTGGTCTCTCTCGCCCCGGTCTCTCTCACCGCCCCTGGTCTCTCTCGCTCCGAGCCTTTCTCGCACCCACCGGTCTCTCTCCCCCACACCCCCCCGGTCTCTCTCGACCCCGGTCTCTCTCTTTGCCCCCCCCCCGGTCTCTCTCGCCCGCGGTCTCTCTCTTTCCCCCCCACCCCCGGTCTCTCTCGCCCCCGTCTCTCTCCTTGCCCCCCCGATCTCTCTCGCCCCCGTCTCTCTCCTTGCCACCCCCGGACTCTCTCACCCCCGGTCTCTCTCGCCCCTATTGTCTTTTGCCACCCCAGTCTCTCTCTTTGCCCCCCGGTCTCTCTCTTTGCCCCCCGGTCTCTCTCTCGCCCCTGGTCTTCTCGTCCCCTGTCTCTCTCACCACTGGGCTCGCTCGCCCCCGGTCTCTCTCTCTCACCTCCGGACTCTCTCACCCCCGGTCTCTCTCACACCCGATCTCTCTCACCCCCGGTCTCTCTCGCCCCCGTCTCTCTCCTTGCCCCTCCCGGTCTCTCTCACCGCCGGTCTCTCTCGCCCCTGTTGTCTTTTGCCACCCCAGTCTCTCTCTTTGCCCCCCGGTCTCTCTCTTTGCCCCCCCGGTCTCTCTCTCACCCCTGGTCTTCTCGTCCCCTGTCTCTCTCACCACTGGGCTCGCTCGCCCCCGGTCTCTCTCTCTCACCTCCGGACTCTCTCACCCCCGGTCTCTCTCACACCCGGTCTCTCTCGCCTCCGTCTCTCTCCTTGCCCCCCCCGGTCTCTCTCATCGCCGGTCTCTCTCTTTGCCCCCCCGGGCCTCTCTCACCCCCGGTCTCTCTCGCCCCTGTTGTCTTTTGCCACCCCAGTCTCTCTCTTTGCCCCCCCGGTCTCTCTCTTTGCCCCCCCGCCCCGGTCTCTCTCGCTCCCGGTCTCTCTCACCCCCGGTCTCTCTCGCCCCCGGTCTCTCTCGCCACTCCGGTCTCTCTCGCCCCCGGTCTCTCTCGCCACTCCGGTCTCTCTCACCCCCGGTCTCTCTCGCCCCCCGGTCTCTCTCGTCCCCGGTCTCTCTCACCCCCAGTCTCTCTCGCTCCCGGTATCAGGGCTCTCTCACCCCCGGTCTCTCTCGCCCCCGGTCTCTCTCACCCCCGGTCTCTCTCTCTCTCACCCCCGGTCTCGCTCGCTCCCGGTCTCTCTCGCCCCCCGGGTCTATCTCTCGCCCCCAGTCTCTCTCTCGCCCCCGGTCTCTCTCTCACCCCCGGTCTCTCTCTCGCGCCCGGTCTCTCTCATCACCCCCGGTCTCTCTCATCACCCCCGGTCTCTCTCATCACTCCCGGTCTCTCTCTCGCCACCGGTCTCTCTCTCACCCCCAGTCGCTCTCTCGCCCCAGGTCTCTCTCTCGCCCCCGGTCTCTCTCTCACCCCCGGTCTCTCTCACCCCCGGTCTCTCTCTCGACCCCGGTCTCTCTCAACCCCGGTCTCTCTCTCTTACCCCCGGTCTCGCTCGTCCCCGGTCTCTCTCGTCCCCGGTCTCTATCGCCCCTGGTCTCTCTCTCCCCTGGTCACTCTCTTTACCACCCCGGTCTCTCTCGCCCCCCAATCTCTCTCACCCCCAGTCTCTCTCGCCCCCGGTCTCTCTCGCCCCTGGTCACTCTCTTTGCCCCCCCCCAATCTCTCCCGACCCCGGTCTCTCTCTTTGCCCCCCCCCGGTCTCTCTCTCGCCCCCGGTCTCTCTTGCCCCCGGTCTCTCTCTCGCCCCCGGTCTCTCTCGCCCCTGGTCTCTCTCGCCCCTGGTCACTCTCTTTGCCACACCGGTCTCTCTCGACCCCAAATCTCTCTCACCCCCAGTCTCTCTCACCCCCAGTCTCTCTCGCCCCCGGTCTCTCTCGCCCCTGGTCTCTCTCGTTGCCACGCCACTCTCTCGTTGCCACGCCACTCTCTCTTGCCCTCAGTCTCTCTCTTTGCCCCCCCGGTCTCTGTCGCCCCCGGTCTCTCTCTTTGCCCCCCCCCGGTCTCTCTCGCCCCCGGTCTCTCTCTTTGCCCCCCCCTGGTCTCTCTCGCCCCCGGTCTCTCTCGCCCCTGGTCTCTCTCGCCCCTGGTCACTCTCTTTGCCACACCGGTCTCTCTCGCCCCCAAATCTCTCTCACCCCCAGTCTCTCTCACCCCCAGTCTCTCTCGCCCCCGGTCTCTCTCGCCCCTGGTCTCTCTCGTTGCCACCCCACTCTCTCTTGCCCCCAGTCTCTCTCTTTGCCCCCCCGGTCTCTGTCGCCCCCGGTCTCTCTCTTTGCCCCCCCCCCGGTCTCTCTCGCCCCCGGTCTCTCTCTTTGCCCCCCCCGGTCTCTCTCGCTCCCGGTCTCTCTCTTTGCCCCCCCCCCGGTCTCTCTCTCGCCCCCGGTCTCTCTCGCCCCTGGTTACTCTCTTTGCCACCCCGGTCTCTCTCGTCCCCGGTCTCTCTCACGTCCCCGGTCTTTCTCGTCCCCGATCTCTCTCGTCCCGGTCTTTCTCGTCCCCGGTCTCTCTCGCCCCTGGTCTCTGTCTTTGCCACCCCAGTCTCTCTTGCCCCCAGTCTCTCTCTTTGCCCCCCCCGGTCTCTGTCGCCCCCGGTCTCTCTCGCCCCCGGTCTCTCTCACCACCCCGGTCTCTCTCACCCCCCCAGTCTCTCTCGCCACCCCGGTCTCTCTCACCCCCCCGGTCTCTCTCACCCCCGGTCTCTCTCGCCACCCCGCTCTCTCTCACCCCCGGTCTCTCTCGCCCCCGGTCTCTCTCACCACCCCGGACTCTCTCGCCCCCGGTCTCTTTCGCCACCCCGGTCTCTCTCACCCCCGGTCTCTCTCGCCACCCCGGTCTCTCTCACCCCCGGGCTCTCTCGCCCCCGGTGTCTTTCTTTGCCCCCCACCCCCGGTCTCTCTCCCCCCGGTTTCTCTCTTTATCCCCCCCAGTCTCTCTCGCCCCCAGTCTCTCTCACCTCCGGTGTCTCTCTTTGACCCCACCCCCGGTCTCTCTCACCCCCGTCTCTCTCCTTGCCCCCCCCGTTCTCTCTCACCCCCGGTCTCTCTCTTTATCCCCCCCCAGTCTCTCTCACCCCCAGTCTCTCTCTTTATCCCCCCCAGTCTCTCACCCCCGGTCTCTCTCTTTATCCCCCCCAAGTCTCTCTCACCCCCGGTCTCTCTCACCCCCGGTGTCTCTTGCCACCCCAGTCTCTCTCTTTGCCCCCGCGGTCTCTCTCACCCCCAGTCTCTTTCGCCACCCCCGTACGCTATCTCGCCGCCCTGGTCTCTCTCACCCCCGGTCTCTCTCTTTGTCCCCCTGGTCTCTATCACCCCCGGTCTCTCTCTCGCCCCCGGTCTCTCTCTTTGCATCCCTGGTCTCTCTCGCCCCCGGTCTCTCTCTTTGCCCCCCTCGGTCTCTCTCGCCCCCCGGTCTCTCTCTTGGCGCCCCTGTTCTCTCTCACCCCCGGTCTGTCCCTTTGAACCCCGGTCTCTCTCGCCACCCCCCCGGTCTCACTCGTTCCCGGTCTCTCTCGCCCCCGGTCTCTCTCGCCCCCGGTCTCTCTCGCCCCCCGGTCTCTGTCGCCCCCGGTCACTCTCGCTGCCCCCCGGTCTCTCTCGCTCCGAGCCTTTATCGCCCCCCCCCGGTCTCTCTTGCCCCCGTCTGTCTCCTTGCCCCCCCGGTCTCTCTCACCCCC
The DNA here is from genome assembly GCF_047496795.1 of Chiloscyllium punctatum. Classification (NCBI taxonomy): domain Eukaryota; kingdom Metazoa; phylum Chordata; class Chondrichthyes; order Orectolobiformes; family Hemiscylliidae; genus Chiloscyllium; species Chiloscyllium punctatum. Next base: position 86,905,115 of record NC_092754.1, read on the forward strand.
GGTCTCTCTCGCCCCTGTTGTCATTTGCCACCCCAGTCTCTCTCTTTTCTCCCCCGGTCTCTCTCTCGCCCCTGGTCTCTCTCGTCCCCTGCCTCTCTCCCCACTGGGCTCGCTCGCCCCCGGTCTCTCTCTCTCGCTCCCGGTCTCTCTCACCCCCGGTCTCTCTCACACCCGATCTCTCTCACCTCCGGTCTCTCTCTCGCCCCCGGTCTCTCTCGCCCCTGGTTACTCTCTTTGCCACCCCTGTCTCTCTCACCCCCGGTCTCTCTCATCCCTGGTCTGTCTCATCCCCGATCTCTCTCGCCCCTGGTCTCTCTCGCCCCTGGTCACTCTCTTTGCCACCCCGGTCTCTCTCGCCCCCCAATCTCTCTCACCCCCAGTCTCTCTCGCCCCCGGTCTCTCTCGCCCCTGGTCACTCTCTTTGCCCCCCCCAGTCTCTCCCGACCCTGGTCTCTCTCTTTGCCCCCCCGGTCTCTCTCTCGCCCCTGGTCTCTCTCGCCCCTGGTTACTCTCTTTGCCACCCCTGTCTCTCTCGCCCCCGGTGTCTCTCGCCACCGGTCACTCTCTCGCCCCCGGTCTCTCTCGCCCCTGGTCACTCTATTAGCCACACCGGTCTCTCTCGCCCCCCAATCTCTCTCACCCCCAGTCTCTCTCACCCCCAGTCTCTCTCGCCCCCTGTCTCTCTCGCCCCTGGTCTCTCTCTCTTTGCCACCCCAGTCTCTCTTGCCCCCTGTCTCTCTCTTTGCCCCCCCCCCGGTCTCTGTCGCCCCCGGTCTCTCTCTTTGACCCCCCAGGTCTCTCTCGCCCCCGGTCTCTCTCCTTGCCCCCCCCGGTCTCTCTCGCCCCCGGTCTCTCTCTTTGCCACCCCTGGTCTCTCTCGCCCCCGGTCTCTCTCTTTGCCCCTCACCCCCGGTCTCTCTCGCCCTGGTCAGTTTCTTTGCCCGCCCCGGTCTCTCTCGCCCCTGGTCACTTTCTTTGCCCACCCCCCCCGGTCTCTCTTGCCGCTCCCGGGATCTCTCGACCACGGTCGCTCTCTTTGCCCCCCCAGTCTCTCTCACCCCCGGTCTCTCTCTTTGCCCCCCCAGTCTCTCTTGCCCCCAGTCTCTCTTGCCTCCGGTCATTCTCTCTCGCGCCCGGTCTCTCTCGCCGCCCCCCAGCAGTCTCTCTCGCTGCGTTCCCCCCCCGGTCTCCCTTGCCCCCGGTCTCTCTCGCCACCCCCGTCTCTCTCCTTGCCCCCGTTGGTCTCTCTCGTCCCCGTTCTCTCTCGTTGCTCCCCTGGTCTCTATCGCCCCCGGTCTCTCTCTTTGCCCCCCCCCGGTCTCTCTCACCCCCGGTCTCTCTCACCCCCGGTCTCTCTCGCCCCCCCCCCCCACGGTCTCTCTCGCCCCCGGTCTCTCTCTTTGCCCCTCACCCCCGGTCTCTCTCGCCCTGGTCAGTTTCTTTGCCCACCCCGGTCTCTCTCGCCCATGGTCACTTTCTTTGCCCCCCCCCCCCCGGTCTCTCTTGCCGCTCCCGGGATCTCTCGACCACGGTCGCTCTCTTTGCCCCCCCCAGAATCTCTCACCCCCGGTCTCTCTCTTTGCCCCCCCAGTCTCTCTCGCCCCCAGTCTCTCTTGCCTCCGGTCATTCTCTCTCGCGCCCGGTCTCTCTCGCCGCCCCCCAGCAGTCTCTCTCGCTGCCTTCCCCCCCGGTCTCCCTAGCCCCCGGTCTCTCTCGCCACCCCCGTCTCTCTCCTTGCCCCCCTTGGTCTCTCTCGTCCCCGTTCTCTCTCTTTGCTCCCCTGGTCTCTATCGCCCCCGGTCTCTCTCTTTGCCCCCCCCCGGTCTCTCTCACCCCCGGTCTCTCTTGCCCCCCCCCCGGTCTCTCTCACCCCCGGTCTCTCTCACCCCCCGGTCTCTCTCTTTGCACCCCCCGGTCTGTCTCACCCCCGGTCCCTCTCACCCCCCGGTCTCTCTCTTTGCAACCCCCAGTCTCTCTCACCCCCGGTCTCTCTTGCCCCTGGTCTCTCTCTTTGCCCCCCTCCGGTCTCTCTCGCCCCCGGTCCCTCTCTTTGCACCCCCCGGACTCTCTCACCCCCCGGTCTCTCTCACCCCCGGTCTCTCTCTTTGCCCCCCCCGGTCTCTCTCACCCCGGTCTCTCTCGCCCCTGGTCACTTTCTTTGCCCCCCCCCCAGTCTCTCTCGCCCCCAGTCTCTCTTGCCGCCCCCGATGTCTCTTGCCCCCGGTCTCTCCCTTTGCCACCCCGGTCTCTCTCTTTGCCCCCCGGTCTCTCTCGACTCCGGTCTCTCTCTTGCGCCCGGTCTCTCTCGCCGCCCCCCACCAGTCTCTCTCGCCGCCCGCCCCCACGGTCTCCCTTACCCCCAGTCTCTCCCGACCCTGGTGTCACTCTTGCCGCCCCCTGGTCTCTCTCACCCCCGGTCTCTCTCACCCCCGGTCTCTCTCGCCCCCGGTCTCTCTCGCCCCCGGTTTCTCTCGCCCCCGGTCTCACTCGCCCCCGGTCTCTCTCGCCCCCAGTTTCTCTCGCCCCCGGTCTCACTCGCCCCCGGTCTCTCTCGCCCCCGGTCTCTCTCGCCCCCGGTCTCACTCGCCACCGGTCTCTCTCGCCCCCGGTCTCTCTCGCCCCCGGTCTCTCTCTCTCGCCCTCAGTCTCTCTCGCCCCCGGTCTCTCTCACCCCCGGTCTCTCTCTCGCCCCCGGTCTCTCTCACCCCCGGTCTCTCTCACCCCCGGTCTCTCTCTCGCCCCCGGTCTCTCTCACCCCCGGTCTCTCTCACCCCCGGTCTCTCTCTCGCCCCCGGTCTCTCTCACCCCCGGTCTCTCTCTCGCCCCCAGTCTCTCTCTCTCGCCCCCTGGTCTCTCTCGCCCTCAGTCTCTCTCGCCCCCAGTCTCTCTAACCCCCGGTCTCTCTCTCTCGCCCCCTGGTCTCTCTCGCCCTCAGTCTCTCTCGCCCTCAGTCTCTCTCACCCCCGGTCTCTCTCACCCCCGGTCTCTCTCTCGCCTCCGGTCTCTCTCACCCCGGTCTCTCTCACCCCCTGGTCTCTCCCGCCCTCAGTCTCTCTCACCCCCAGTCTCTCTTGCCCCCAGTCTCTCTCACCCCCGGTCTCTCTCTCTCGCCCCCTGGTCTCTCTCGCCCTCAGTCTCTCTCGCCCCCAGTCTCTCTAACCCCCGGTCTCTCTCTCTCGCCCCCTGGTCTCTCTCGCCCTCAGTCTCTCTCGCCCTCAGTCTCTCTCACCCCCGGTCTCTCTCACCCCCGGTCTCTCTCTCGCCTCCGGTCTCTCTCACCCCGGTCTCTCTCACCCCCTGGTCTCTCCCGCCCTCAGTCTCTCTCACCCCCAGTCTCTCTCTCTCGCCCCCGGTCTCTCTCTCATCCCCGGTCTCTCTCTCGCCCCCAGTCTCTCTCACCCCCGGTCTCTCTCGCCTCCTGGTCTCTCTCGCCCTCAGTCTGTCTCGCCCCCAGTCTCTCTCACCCCCGGTCTCTCTCACCCCCGGTCTCTCTCGCCCCCTGGTCTCTCTCACCCCCGGTCTCTCTCGCCCCCTGGTCTCTCTCGCCCTCAGTCTCTCTCACCCCTGGTCTCTCTCACCCCCGGTCTCTCTCTCGCCCCCGGTCTCTCTCACCCCCGGTCTCTCTCGCCCCCTTGGTCTCTCTCACCCCCGGTCTCTCTCACCCCCGGTGTCTCTCTCACCCCCGGTCTCTCTCACCCCCGGTCTCTCTCTCGCCCTCAGTCTCTCTCATCCCCGGTCTCTCTCGCCCCCGGTCTCTCTCACCCCCGGTCTCTCTCGCCCCCGGTCTCTCTCGCCCTCAGTCTCTCTCGTCCCCGGTCTCTCTCGCCCCCGGTCTCTCTCGCCCCCGGTCTCTCTCACCCCTGGTCTCTCTCGTCCCCGGTCTCTCTCGCCCCCGGTCTCTCTCACCCCTGGTCTCTCTCACCTCCGGTCTCTCTCTCACCCTCAGTCTCTCTCGCCCCCGTTCTCTCTCTCGCCCCCGGTCTCTATTTCACCCCCGGTCTCCCTCTCACCCCCGGTCTCTCTCTCACCCCCAGTATCTCTCGCCCCCGGTCTCTCTCTCACCCCCGGTCTCTCTCGCCCCCCCTGTCTGTCTCGCCCCCTGGTCTCTCTCACCCCCGGTCTCTCTCGCCCCCTGGTCTCTCTCGCCCTCAGTCTCTCTCGTCCCCGGTCTCTCTCGCTCCCGGTCTCTCTCGTCCCCCGGTCTCTCTCACCCCCAGTCTCTCTCTTGCCCCCTGGTCTCTCTCACCCCCGGTCTCTCTCGCCCCCCCGGTCTCTCTCGTCCCCTGGTCTCTCTCACCCCCGGTCTCTCTCGCCCCCTGGTCTCTCTCGCCCTCAGTCTCTCTTGTCCCCGGTCTCTCTCGCCCCCGGTCTCTCTCGCCCCCTGGTCTCTCTCGCCCCCGGTCTCTCTCGCCCCCGGTCTCACTCGCCCCCGGTCTCTCTCGGTGCCTCCGGTCTCTCTCACCCCTGGTCTCTCTCGCTGTCCCCGGTCTCTCTCGCCCCCGATCTCTCTCTTTGCCTCCCCAGTATCTCTCACCCCCGGTCTCTCTCGGTGCCCCCGGTCTCTCTCGCCAGCCCCGGTCTTTCTCGCTGCCCCCGGTCTCTCTTGTCCCCCAGTCTCTCTCTCGCCTCCGGTCTCTCTCTCACCCCCGGTCTCTCTCTCGCCTCCGGTCTCTCTCTCGCCTCCGGTCTCTCTCTCACCCCCGGTCTCTCTCACCCCCGGTCTCTCTCTCGCCTCCGGTCTCTCTCTCACCCCCGGTCTCTCTCTCACCCCCGGTCTCACTCGGTGCCCCCGGTCTCTCTCGCCGCCCCCCCAGTCTCTCTCGCCCCCAGTCTCTCTTGTCCCCCGTCTCTCTCGGCGCCCCCAGTCTCTCTCGCCTCCGGTCTCTCTCTCGCCCCCGGTCTCTCTCGCCGCCCCCGGTCTCTCTCAGTGCCCCTGGTCTCTCTCGCCACCCCTGGTCTCTCTCGGTGCCCCCAGTCTCTCTCGCCTCCGGTCTCTCTCTCGCCTCCGGTCTCTCTCTCTCACCCCCGGTCTCTCTCGCTGCCCCCCCAGTCTCTCTCGCCCCCAGTCTCTCTTGTCCCTGGTCTCTCTCGGCGCCCCCAGTCTCTCTCGCCTCCGGTCTCTCTATCGCGCCCGGTCTCTCTCGCCGACCCCCACCAGTCTCTCTCGCCACCCGCCCCCCCCCCCCGGTCTTCTTTACCCCCTGTCTGTCTCACCGCCCCCGTCTCTCTCCTTGCCCCTCTTTGTCTCTCTCGTCCCCGTTCTCTCTCTTTGTTCCCCTGGTCTCTATCGCCCCCAGTCTCTCTCTTTGCCCCCCCCAGTCTCTCTCACCCCGGTCTCTCTCGCCCCCCGTCTCTCTCTTTGCCCCCCACCCCCAGTCTCTCTCGCCCCTGGTCTCTTTCTTTGCCCCCCCCAGTCTCTCTCCCTGCCCCTGGTTTCTATCTCTCCGCCCCCGGTCTCTCTCTTTGCCCCCCCCCGGTCTCTCTTGCCCCCAGTCTCTCTCTTTGCCCCCCCGGTCTCTCTCGCCCCCGGTCTCTCTCTTTGCCCCCCCGGTCTCTCTTGCCCCCGGTCTCTCTCTTTGCCCCCCACCCCCAGTCTCTCTCACCCCTGGTCATTTTCTTTGCCCCCCCCAGTCTCTCTCTCTCGCCCCCGGTCTCTCTCTCATCACCCCCGGTCTCTCTCTCACCCCCCGGTCTCTCTCTTGCCCCCGGTCTCTCTCGCCCCCGGTCTCTCTCGCCCCCGGTCTCTGTCGCTGCCACCTGGGTCTGTCTCACTCCGTGTCTTTCTCGCCGCCCCCTGTCTCTCTCGACTCCGGTCTCTCTCTTTGCCCCCCTGGTCTCTCTCGCCCCCGGTCTCTCTCTTTGCCCCCCCGGTCTCTCTCGCCCCCGGTCTCTCTCTTTGCCCCCCCGGTCTCTCTTGCCCCCGATCTCTTTCGCCGCCCCGGTCTCTCTCGCCCCTGGTCTCTCTCTTTGCCCCCCGGTCTCTCTCACCCCCGGTCTCTCTCGCCTCCGGTCTCTCTCTTTGCCCCCCCCGATCTCCCTCTCCCCCGGTCTCTCTTTGCCCCCCACCCCGGGTCTCACTCGCCCCTGGTCTCTCTCACCCCCGGTCTCTCTCCCCGCCCCTGGTCTCTATCTTGCCGCCCCCAGTCTCTCTTGCCCCCGTTCTCTCTCGCCGTCCCCGGTCTCTCTTGCCCCCGGTCTCTCTCTTTGCCCCCCCCGTCTCTCTCACCCACAGTCTCTCTCGCCGCCCCGGTCTCTCTCTTTGCCCCCCCCCGTCTCTCTCACTCACTCACAGTCTCTCTCGCCGCCCCAGTCTCTCTCTTGCCCCCTGTCTCTCTCTTTGGCCCCCCGGTCTCTCTCGCCCCCAGTCTCTCTCTTTGGCCCCTGGGTCTGTCTCACTCCAGGTCTCTCTCTTTGCCCCCCCCGGTCTCTCTCGCCCCCGGGCTGACTCGCCCCAGGTCTCTCGCACCCCAACCCCCCAGACTCTCTCTTCCACGGTCTCTTTCGCCCCCTGGTCTCTCTCGCCCCCGGTCTCTCTTGTCACCCCCTGTCTCTCGTCAATCCTGGTGTCTCGTCCCCACCTGTCTCTCTCGCCCCGGTCACTCGCTCCAAGTTTCTCTCGTCACTCCCTCTCTCGTCCCCAGTTTCTCTTGCCCCAGGTCTCTCTGTTAAACCCTGGCCTGTCTCGCCCCGATCTCTCTCGCCCCCCCCCCCCCCCCCACGGTCTATCTCACCCCCAGTCTCTCTCTTTGCCCCCCAGGTCTCTCGCACCCCAACCCCCCAGTCTCTCTCTTCCACGGTCTCTTTCGCCACCTGGTCTCTCTCGCCCCCGGTCTGTTATGTCGCCCCCGGTCTCACTCGCGCACAGTCTCTCTCCTCGCCCCCGGTCTCTCTCTCGCCCCCTATCGCCCCCACGTCTCTTTCGCCACGGTCTCTCTCTCTCGACCCCCTGTCTCTCTCTTTGACCCCCCCCCCGGTCTCCCTCACCCCAAGTCTCTCTTGCCGCCCCCGGTCTCTCTCGCTGCCCCCCCGGCCTCTCTCGCCCCCAGTCTCTCTCTCTCTCCCACTCTCTCTCTCGCCCCTGGTCTCTCTCGCCCCCTCCGGTCTGTCTTGCCCCCTGTCTCCCTTTGCCCCCATCTCTCTCTCTTGCCCCTGGTCTCTCTCACCCTCGGTCTCTCTCGTCACACCCTCTTTCTCACTCCCGGTCTCTCTTGCCCCCAGTCTCTCATCACCCCCGGTGTCTCTCCCCCAGTCTCTCTCACCCAGAGTCTCTCTCGCCTCCGGTCTATCTCATTGCTCCCTGTCTCTCTTGCACCCGGCCTCTCTTGCTTCCCGGCCTCTCGCCCCAGTCACTCACCCCCAGTCTTTCTTACACTCGTTTCTCATCACCCCAGGTGTCTCACCCACAGTCTCTCTTGCCCCTGGTGTGTCTCATTGCCCACAGTCTCTTTAGCACCTGGCCTCTCTCACTTCTCAGCCTCTCTCGTTCCTGGTCTCTCTCTTGCCCCCGGTCTTTCTAGCCCCCTGGTCTCTCTCGCAAACCCGTTTCTCTCGCTCCTCGGTCTCTCTCGCTCCCCGGTCTCTCTCACCCGCAGTCTCTCTCACCCCCAGTCTGTTTTATCGACCTCCCGGTCTCTCTCTTGTCCCTGGTCTGTTTCGTCGTCCTGGTCTCTCTTGTCAACCCTGCTCTCTCGTCCCTGGTCTCTCTTGTCCCCAGTCACTTTCGCCCCCGGTCTCTCTCACCCCCGGTCTCTCTTGTTGCCCCCTGTCTCTCGTCACCTCCGGCCTCTCTCGCTCCCAGTGTCTCTCGCCCCAGTGCTCTCTCGCTTCCCACCCCCCCGACCCCCCCTAGTCTCAAGCCCCCCAGTCTCTCTTGCCGCCTTTCTCTTTTGGCTCCCCCACCAGTCTCTCTCGCCCCCAGTCTCATGCCACCCCCCGGTTATCTCTCACCCCGCAGGTCTCTCTCGTCATCCCCTTTCTCTAGCCCCCAGTCTCTCTCTCGCCCTCTGGTCTCTCTCGCCCCAGTCTCTCTCTCACCTCCCAGTCTCTCTCGTACCCGGTCTCTCTCACCTCCCCCCCCCCGATCTCTCTCTCTCGCCCCCCACTCTCTCTTGCTCTCACCTCCCGGTCTCTCTCGCACCAGGTCTCTCTCATTGCCCCCGGTCTCTCTCACCGCCCCGTCACCCCCTGGTCACTCTCGCCACGGGCTCTCACCCCTGGTCTCTCTCTCACCCCCCCACTCTCTCTCGCCCCAGTCTCTCTCTCGCCTCCCGGTCTCACACGCACCAGGTCTCTCTCATTGCCCCCGGTCTCTCTCACCCCCTGTCTCTCTTGTTGCCCCCGGTCTCTCGTCCCACCCGGTGTTTTGCCCCCAGTCTCTCTTCTCCCCATCTCTCTCTTGCCCACAGTCTCTCTTGTCACCCCCTCTCTCTTGCCTGCGTCTCTCTCACCCCCCCGTTCTCTGTTGCCGCCCCCGGTGTCTTGCACCCAATCTCTCTTCGCCCCCACCCTCCCCGTCTCTCTCACCCCCGGTCTCTCTCACCCCCAGTCTCTCTCACCCCCGGTCTCTCTCACCCCCTGTCTCTCTCACCCCCGGTCTCTCTCACCCCCAGTCTCTCTCTCTCACCCCCGGTCTCTCTCACCCCCGGTCTCTCTCACCCCCGGTCTGTCTCACCCCCAGTCTCTCTCTCTCACACCCGGTCTCTCTTCTCTCTCACCCCCGGTCTCTCTCACCCCCGGTCTCTCTCACCTCCGGTCTCTCTCTTTGCCCTCGGTCTATCGCCCCCTGGTCACTCTCGCCAACACTCTCTCTCAACGCCCCTGGTCTCTCTTCACCCTCAGTCTCTCTCTCGCCCCCAGTCTCTCTCTCTTTGCCCCCCCGGTCTCTCTCTCCCATTCCCGGTCTCTCTCTCCCCGGGTCTCTCTCGTCCCCCGTCTCTCTTGACACCCACCTCTCTTGCCCCCGGTCTCTCTCGCCCCCAGTCTCTCTGACCCCCCGTGTCTCTCTTGCCCACGGTCTCTCTCACACCCCGGTCTCTCTCGCCGACGGTCTCTCTCAACCCCGGTGTCTCATCGCCGTCAGCCTCTCATCGACCCAGTCTCTCATCACACGCAGTCTCTCGACCCGGTCTCTCTCTCCCCCGGTCTCTAACTCTCCCCGGTCTCTCTCGCCCCCGGTCTCTAACTCTCCCCGGTTTCTCCTCGCCCCCGTCTCTAACTCTCCCCGGTCACTCTCTCCCCCGGTCTGTAACTCTCCCCGGTTTCTCCTCGCCCCCTGTCTCTAACTCTCCCCGGTCTCTCTCACCCCCCGGTCTCTCTCGCCCCCGGTCTCTAACTCTCCCCGGTCTCTCTCTCCCCTGGTCTCTAACTCTCCCCGGTCTCTCTCTCCCCTGGTCTCTAACTCTCCCCGGTCTCTCTCTCCCCCGGTCGCTAAATCTCCCCGGTTTCTCCTCGCCCCCTGTCTCTAACTCTCCCCGGTCTCTCTCAGCCCCGGTCTCTAACTCTCCCCGGTCTCTCTCGCCCCCGGTCTCTAACTCCCCGGTTTCTCCTCGCCCCCTGTCTCTATCTCTCCCCGGTCTCTCTCGACCCCTGTCTCTAACTCTTCCCGGTCTCTCTCGCCCCCGGTCTCTAACTCTCCCCGGTCTCTCTCACCCCCGGTCTCTAACACTCCCCGGTCTCTCTCACCCCCAGTCTCTAACTCTCCCCTGGTCTCTCTCGCCCCCGGTCACGAACTCTCCCCAGTCTCTCTCGCCCCCTGTCACTAACTCTCCCCGGTTTCTCCTCGACCCCTGTCTCTATCTCTCTCCAGTCTCTCTCGCCCCTGGTCTCTAACTCTCCCCGGTTTCTCCTCGACCCCTGTCTCTATCTCTCTCCAGTCTCTCTCGCCCCCGGTCTCTAACTCTCCCCGCTTTCTCCTCGCCCCCTGTCTCTAACGCTCCCCGGTCTCTCTCACCCCCTGTCTCGAACTCTCCCCGGTCTCTCTCACCCCCTGTCTCTCTTGTTGCCCCCGGTCTCTCGTCCCACCCGGTGTTTTGCCCCCAGTCTCTCTTCTCCCCATCTCTCTCTTGCCCACAGTCTCTCTTGTCACCCCCTCTCTCTTGCCTGCGTCTCTCTCACCCCCCCGTTCTCTGTTGCCGCCCCCGGTGTCTTGCACCCAATCTCTCTTCGCCCCCACCCTCCCCGTCTCTCTCACCCCCGGTCTCTCTCACCCCCAGTCTCTCTCACCCCCGGTCTCTCTCACCCCCTGTCTCTCTCACCCCCGGTCTCTAACTCTCCCCGGTTTCTCCTCGACCCCTGTCTCTATCTCTCTCCAGTCTCTCTCACCCCCTGTCTCTAACTCTCCCCGGTCTCTCTCGCCCCCGGTCTCTAACTCTCCCCGGGCTCTCTCTCCCCCGGTCTCTAAATCTCCCCGGACTCTCTCGCCCCCGGTCTCTAACTCTCCCCGGTCTCTCTCTCCCCTGGTCTCTAACTCTCCCCGGTCTCTCTCGCCCCATGTCTATAACTCTCCCCGGTTTCTCCTCGCCCCCTGTCTCTAACTCTCCCCTGGTCTCTCTCGCCCCCCGGTCTCTAACTCTCCCCGGTCTCTCTCACCCCCTGTCTCTAACTCTCCCTGGTTTGTCCTTGCCCCCGGTCTCTTACTCTTCCCCGGTCTCTCTCGACCCCTGTCTCTAACTCTCCCCGGTCTCTCTCGCCCCCGGTGTCTAACTCTCCCGGGTTTCTCCTCGCCCCCTGTCTCTAATTCTCCCTGGTCTCTCTCGCCCCCGGTCTCTCACTCTCCCCGGTCTCTCTCGCGCCCGGTCTCCAACTCTCCCCAGTCTCTCTCGCCCCCTGTCTCTAACTCTCCCCGGTCTCTCTCTCCCCTCGTCTCTAACTCTCCCCGGTCTCTCTCACCCCCGGTCTCTAACTCTCCCCGGTTTCTCCTCGCCCCCTGTCTCTAACTCTCCCCGGTCTCTCTCTCCCCTGGTCTCTAACTCTCCCCGGTCTCTCTTTCCCCCGGTCTCTAAATCTCCCCGGTCTATCTCGCCCCCGGTCTCTACCTCTCCCCGGTCTCTCTCGCCACCTGTCTCTAACTCTCCCCGGTCTCTCTCACCACCTGTCTCTAACTCTCCCCGGTCTCTCTCTCCCCTAGTCTCTATCTCCCCGGTTTCTCCTCGCCCCCAGTCTCTAACTCTCCCCGGTCTCTCTCGGCCCCGGTCTCTAACTCTCCCCGGTCTCTCTCGGCCCCGGTCTCTAACTCTCCACGGTCTCTCTCGCGCCCGGTCTCTAACTCTCCCCGGTCTCTCTCGCCCCCTGTCTCTAACTCTCCCCTGGTCTCTCTCGCCCCCGGTCTCTAACTCTCCCCGGTCTCTCTCGCCCCCTGTCTCTAACTCTCCCCTGGTCTCTCTCGCCCCCCGGTCTCTAACTCTCCCCGGTCTCTCTCGCCCCCTGTCTCTAACTCTCCCCGGTTTCTCATCGCCCCCTGTCTCTATCTCTCTCTAGTCTCTCTCGCCACCGGTCTCTAACTCCCCTGGTCTCTCTTGCCCCTGGTCCTTAACACTCCCCGGTCTCGCTCTCCCCCGCTCTCTAACTCTCCCCGGTTTCTCCTCGACCCCTGTCTCTATCTCTCTCCAGTCTCTCTCGCCCCCGATCTCTAACTCCCCCCGGTCTCTCTCTCCCCCGGTCTCTAACTCTCCCCGGTCTCTCTCTCCCCTGGTCTCTAACTCTCCCCGGTCTCTCTCACCCCCTGGTCTCTGACTCTCCCCAGTCTCTCTCACCACCCCGTCTCTAACTCTCCCCGGTCTCTCTCGCCCCCAGTCTCTAACTCTCCGCAGTCTCTCTCACCCCCTGGTCTCTGACTCTCCCCGGTCTCTCTCTCCCCTGGTCTCTAACTCTCCCCGGTTCTCTCGCCCCCGGTCGATAACTCTCCCCGGTTTCTACTCGCCCCCTGTCTCTAACTCTCCCCGGTCTCTCTCACCCCCTGTCTCTAACTCTCCCCGGTCTCTCTCACCCCCGGTCTCTAACTCTCCCCAGTCTCTCTCGCCCCCTGTCTCTAACTCTCCGCAGTCTCTCTCACCCCCTGGTCTCTGACTCTCCCCGGTCTCTCTCTCCCCTGGTCTCTAACTCTCCCCGGTTCTCTCGCCCCCGGTCGATAACTCTCCCCGGTTTCTCCTCGCCCCCTGTCTCTAACTCTCCCCGGTCTCTCTCACCCCCTGTCTCTAACTCTCCCCGGTCTCTCTCGCCCCCGGTCTCTAACTCTCCCCAGTTTCTCCTCGCCCCTGGTCTCTAACTTGCCCCGGTCTCTCTCTCGCACCCTGTCTCTAACTCTCCCCTGTCTCTCTCTCGCCCAATATCTCAAACTCTCCCCGGTCTCTCTCTCCCCCGGTCTCTAAATCTCCCCGGCCTCTCTGCCCCCGGTCTCTAACTCTCCCCGGTCTCTCTCTCCCCTGGTCTCTAACTCTCCCCGGTCTCTCTCTCCCCTGGTCTCTAACTCTCCCCGGTCTCTCTCTCCCCTGGTCTCTAACTCTCCCCGGTCTCCCTCGCCCCCGGTCTCTAACTCTCCCCGGTCTCTCTCTCCCCTGGTCTCTAACTCTCCCCGGTCTCTCTCGCCCCCGGTCTCTAACTCTCCCCGGTTTCTCCTTGCCCCCGGTCTCTAACTCTTCCCCGGTCTCTCTCGACCCCTGTCTCTAACTCTCCCCGGTCTCTCTCACCCCCTGTCTCTAACTCTCCCCGGTCTCTCTCTCCCCCGGTCTCTAAATCTCCCCGGTATCTCTGCCCCCGGTCTCTAACTCTCCCCGGTCTCTCTCGCCCCCAGTCTCTAACTCTCCCCGGTCTCTCTCGCCCCCAGTCTCTAACTCTCCCCAGTATCTCTCGCCCCCTGTCTCTAACTCTCCCCGGTCTCTCTCTCCCCTCGTCTCTAACTCTCCCCGGTCTCTCTCACCCCCGGTCTCTAACTCTCCCCGGTCTCTCTCACCACCTGTCTCTAACTCTCCCCGGTCTCTCTCTCCCCCGGTCTCTAACTCTCCCCGGTTTCTCCTCGCCCCCGGTCTCTAACTCTCCCCGGTCTCTCTCGGCCCCAGTCTCTAACTCTCATCGGTCTCTCTCGCGCCCGGTCTCTAACTCTCCCCAGTCTCTCTTGCCACCTGTCTCTAACTCTCCCTGGTCTCTCTCACCACCTATCTCTAACTCTCCCCGGTCTCTCTCGCGCCCGGTCTCTAACTCTCCCCAGTCTCTCTCGCCACCTGTCTCTAACTCTCCCCAGTCTCTCTCGCCCCCTCTCTCTAACTCTCCCCAGTCTCTCTCGCCCCCTGTCCCTAACCCTCCCCAGTCTCTCTCACCCCCGGTCTCTAACTCTCCCCTGGTCTCTCTCGCCCCCCGGTCTCTAACTCTCCCCGGTCTCTCTCGCCACCTGTCTCTAACTCTCCCCGGTCTCTCATCGCCCCGGTCTCTCTCTCCCCTCGATCTCTCTCACCCCCTGGGTCTCTCTTGTCCTTGTTCTCTCTCGCCCCCAGTCTCTCTCACCCCCAGTCTCTCTTGTCTTCCCCGGTCACTCATCAGCCCCTCTCTCTTGCTCCCGGCCTCTCTCGCCCCCAGTCTCTCTTGCTCCTTGTCTGTCTCGTTGGCTCCTGTCTTGGTCACCCCCCGGTCTCTCTTCTCGCCCCCTGTCTCTAATTCTCCCCGGTCTCTCTCGCCCCGGTCTCTCTCACCTCTGGTCTCTCATCTCCCCGGGTCTCTCTCTCCTCTTGATCGCTCTCGCCCCCCGGGTCTCTCTTGTTCCTGTTCTCTCTCGCCTTTTGTCTCTCTTTCGCCCCCGGACTGTCTCACCCTCCCCCCCCCCCACTGTCTCTCTCACACACCCCCCCACCCCGGTCTCTCTTGCCTCTGTTCTCTCTCTCCCCTGGTCTCTCTCTCATCCTCCGGTTCCTCTCGCCCCAGTCTTTCTCATCGCCCCTGGTCTCTCTTGCACCCCCCGCGTCTCTCACCCCTGATCTCTCTCACATTCCCTTGTCTCTCGTTGCACCCCCCCCCCACCCCCCCACCAACTCTCTCTCGCCTCTGTTCTCGCTCACCTCCCCCCGGTCTCTCTCGCCCTCGGTCACTCATCCCCCCCAAGTCTCTCTCTGCCCTTGGTCTATCGCCCCAGTCTCTCTCACCCCCCGGTCTCTCTCTCCACCCCTGGTATCCCTCGTCACCCCCGGTCTCTCTCTCCACCGGTCTCTCGTCATTCCTGGTCTCATTTACGCCCAGTCTCACTTGCCCCCAGTCTCTCTTGCCCCCGGTCTACTCATGTCAACCCCTCTCTCTCACCCCAGGTCTCTCTCTCGCCACTGTTCTCTCTCGCTCCCGGTCTCTCTCAACCCCCAGTCTCTCTTATCACTCCCGGTCTCTCTCACCCCCAGTCTCGCTCGTCACCCCCGGTCTCTCGTCACCCTCTCTCTCTCACCTCCAGTCTCTCGTCGCCCCCTCTCTCTCTCACCACTCTCTCTCTCTAGCGCCTCTCTCTCTTGCCCCCTCTCTCTCATCCCCCCTCTCTCGCACCCCTGTCTCTCTTGCCTCCTCTCTCGCCCCCCCCTCTCTCGGTCTCCCCTCTATCGCGCCCCTCTCTCTCTCGCACCCCCTGTTTCTCCCAACCCTTTTGTCTGTCCCCCTCTCTCTCTCGCCTGCCTCCTCTTTCTCTCTTGCCCCTCTCTCTCACCCCCCTGTCTCTCGTCCCCCCACCCTGTCTCTCCCTGCTCTTTCACAATCTCTCGAATCACTGTCGCCTCATCTCCCTTTCTCTCCTCCCCCTCTCTCTCGTTCTCGCCCCTGTCTCTCTCTCTCTTTCTCTTGCTGCCATCTCCCTCCCTCTCTTGCCCCCTCTGTTTGCCCCTCTCTCGTTCCCTCTCTCAACTCCATTCCTATCTCCTCTCTCTCTCTCTCAAGGAGGGAGAGAGGGAAGAGTGGAGGCAGGTGGAGAAACCGGGATTGGGGGTGTGTGTGATAGAGACGGGGGAATGAGTGAGAGTGAAAAGGAGAGGTGTTGAGAAGGAAAGAGTATGCAGAGATAGAGAGGGAGAGCAATAAGGAGAAAGGGTAGGGGAGAGGAAATGGGGAGTCCAGGTTGGAGGGGGGGTACAGAGGGAGTTAAACCCAGCGCCTGAGCTCAGGGCGCGGTGCCCTCCCCTTCCCTGAGGCCCAGGACTTGGGGCTGAGTCTGTCTCTCTCCAGCTCAGCTTCTCCAACACAAAGACACACAACAACATCGGTCACTCTGCTGCTCGGCACGCTTTAATCAACATTATTATTGGTTACAAATGGAAGTGATGGATACAGTCAGTGGGATGGTGCCTTTTCTCACTGGCCCCTGAGTTGTGAGAAACATTGAAATGTTTCCCTGTAACCCCCCTGTGGGATAAGGATGGAGAAACCAGCGCTACCCTCAGTCTGTTACCATAGCGACAGGCTGCTCCATCGCTGAAACACTGAACTGAAATGAGAAAATCCCGGATGGATTGATTAATGAGGGAATTTGATGGATGGATGGATTTGGGTGAAGGGATATTTCAGCACATTCTTCAGCTGCTGCCTGAACTTAGTCTGGGTCACGGCATAAATCGCGGTGTTTGTGCAGCAACTGAGGAGCTGCAGCATGAAGCCCAAATCCTGCACAAAGGGATCGAGATACACAGACTGATACCCAATATCATCCATCCGGTTCCATATAGAAAACAGCATGAACGTTGACCATAACAGGATAAAATTGGCCGAGATCACAAACAGTAAAATGATGGATTTTTTTCGGTTTCTCATTTCAGTGTCAGACTGAGCGTCCCCATTGGTGTGAGCGCGGAGTCTCCTGCGGGCTCTGCTGGTCACTAAAATGTGTCTGACGGTGAGAACATTGAGCAGCAGAATCAGGAGAAATGGGACACACGGGGTTAGAATGTAGTGGAGGAACTCGATTGTGGCCCAGACACTGGAGAATACAACAGCGTATGTTACATCACAAAACCAGGGGGTGTTCCCCAGCCAGTACCGAGCCTCGAGCATAAAATACCGGGAAATGTTCTTTAAACAGCTCAGCACAGTCACTGCTCCCAGAACCACAGCCGCCGTTTTCTCACTGCAATATTTACTTTTCAGCTTCTGGCAACAAATGGCCACAAACCGATCAAAGGTGAAAGTGACGGTGAACCAGACAGAGCAGTCAGTGGCTGCATAAAGTAGGACGGCGTGGATATTACACACCTGGACGGAGTACAGGAAATAAAACTGTTCCCGATAAACAATGGGAATGTGTCTCAGGATCAGGTCGAGGATAATGACCAGGAGATCCGCCACTGCCATGGCCCCCAGGTAACGTCTGACACATGGAGATAATCCACAATCTTTATAAAGCAGGACGTAGATGGTCACTACGTTAACTGTGAGGAAGGAAAACAAACCCATTATCCATCAGCCTGGAGGCAAAGGGACCCGTTTGATCGGGGACCCAATGAGATTTTCAAATGTGTCCCTGTATTCAGGGCTTTATTAAAATAATTGGAGCTGGAATAACAAATGGGAAGGTCTGAATTATTGACGAAAATGTGACATAAGCCACAAGAAACCCTCCCTCCCCAAACACACAGAGACACATCCATAAGGACAGATGGTTTCTAGAACATTCCCACACACTCGATCACTCGAGAGCAGACACAGGTCACTCCTTCCCAGTTCCTAATACAGAGGGTGGAAACGTTGCTGTCCTGAAGGATTCTCTCCCAGTTTCCTGAAGACAAATGGAGTTTGGGAATTTCTGTATTTTGGTCTAAATTGTGGTCGATTCTGTGTCGGGAAGAAATGTCAATGCAGGGAAAACGTATTCACCCCTTTAACTGCCTGAGGGGCCTTCGGAACAGTGTCTCCTTCTCCCTGGAACGGGATCTCTTCCCTCGGGATCTTATCGTTTGTTCAATTCACTGACGTCCTGCCGTTCACAAACAATGTCAGGGACAGAACGTTCCGGGGAATGTCAGTTATAGAATGTCAGGGACAGAACGTTCCGGGGAATGTCAGTTATAGAATGTCGGGGACAGAACGTTCCGGGGAATGTCAGTTATAGAATGTCAGGGACAGAACATTCCGGGGAATGTCGGTTATAGAATGTCAGGGACAGAACATTCCGGGGAATGTCAGTTATAGAATGTCAGGGACAGAACATTCCGGGGAATGGCAGTTATAGAATGTCAGGGACAGAACGTTCCGGGGAATGTCAGTTATAGAATGTCAGGGACAGAACGTTCCGGGGAATGGCAGTTACAGAATGTTGGGGACAGAACGTTCCGGGTAACCCCTTGACCTATCCATGACCTTTCCCCCCTACCCACCCCACCAACATGTTGTCCTGTGCCTGGACACACTGTAACATTAATGGGGTGTGAGACGGAGGGTCCAATCACAGGAACGGGAACGAAAGGCATTGCCAGATCAGCTGAAATGGTGAGATATACCACATTCTCAATCCACCTCCCAGAACCAGCCCAGACACCATACACCCAGAGGAGATATCTGTTCACTGTGGAACACTGTACAGACCAGGCCAGTGTCCTGCTCAGTACAACCCAGCAATCTGTCCAGATTCATCCATTACACTGGTCAATACAATCCAGCAATCTGGCCAGAGTGGAACACTGACACAGATCATGTCAGGGCACTTATCTTCAAACGCAGGCTAGACATCTGTCCAGTTTTGGAAGCTGTGATAGAGACAGAAAAGCTGCAGATGCTAGAGTCCAAAGTAGACAGGCAGGAAGGTGGGAGAACACAGCAATGCTGACAGCATCAGGAGGTGGAACCATTCTGTAAGAATCCTGAAGGAGGGTTACACCTGAAACATCAAATTCTATACCTCCTGATGCTGCCTGGATTGCTGTGTTCCTCCAGCAAGTATTCAGCATGGGAAGCAACGCAGACCACAGCAGTGCATTGATCTATAAACCCAGACTCGATATCTGTCCAGGACGGGGAGCTGTGCAGACCACAGCAGTGCATTGATCTATAAGCCCAGACTCGATATCTGTCCAGGACGGGGAGCTGTGTAGACCACAGCAGTGCATTGATCTATAAACCCAGACTCGATATCTGTCCAGGACGGGGAGCTGTGCAGACCACAGCAGTGCATTGATCTATAAACCCAGACTAGATATCTGTCCAGGACGGGGAGCTGTGCAGACCACGGCAGTGCATTGATCTATAAACCCGGACTAGATATCTGTACAGGACGGGGAGCTGTGCAGACCACAGCAGTGGATTGATCTATAAACCCAGACTAGATATCTGTCCAGGACGGGGACCTGTGCAGACCACAGCAGTGCATTGATCTATAAACCCGGACTAGATATCTGTCCAGGACGGGGAGCTGTGCAGACCACAGCAGTGCATTGATCTATAAACCCAGACTAGATATCTGTCCAGGACGGGGAGCTGTGCAGACCACAGCAGTGCATTGATCTATAAACCCGGACTAGATATCTGTCCAGGACGGGGAGCTGTGTAGACCATAGCAGTGCATTGATCTATAAACCCGGACTAGATATCTGTCCAGGACGGGGAGCTGTGCAAACCGCAGCAGTGCATTGATCTATAAACCCGGACTAGATATCTGTCCAGGACGGGGAGCTGTGCAGACCACAGCAGTGCATTGATCTATAACCCCAGACTAGATATCTGTACAGGACGGGGAGGTGTGCAGACCACAGCAGTGCATTGATCTATAAACCCGGACTAGATATCTGTCCAGGACAGGGAGCTGTGCAGACCACAGCAGTGAATTGATCTATAAACCCGGACTAGATATCTGTCCAGGGCGGGGAGCTGTGGAGACTACAGCAGTGCATTGATCTATAAACCCGGCCTAGATATCTGTCCAGGGCGGGGAGCTGTGCAGACCACAGCATTGCATTGATCTATAACCCCAGACTAGATATCTGTCAAGGACGGGGAGCTGTGCAGACCACAGCAGTGCATTGATCTATAAACCCAGACTACATATCTGTCCAGCACGGGGAGGTGTGCAGACCACAGCAGTGCATTGATCTATAACCCTGGACTAGATATCTGTCCAGCACGGGGAGCTGTGCAGACCACAGCAGTGCATTGATCTATAAACGCAGACTAGATATCTGTCCAGGACGGGGAGCTGTGCACACCACAGCAGTGCATTGATCTATAAACGCAGACTAGATATCTGTCCAGGACGGGGAGCTGTGCAGAC
This sequence comes from Chiloscyllium punctatum, assembly GCF_047496795.1. Classification (NCBI taxonomy): domain Eukaryota; kingdom Metazoa; phylum Chordata; class Chondrichthyes; order Orectolobiformes; family Hemiscylliidae; genus Chiloscyllium; species Chiloscyllium punctatum. The sequence continues at coordinate 86,924,322 of NC_092754.1, forward strand.
CACAGCAGTGCATTGATCTATAACCCTGGACTAGATATCTGTCCAGGACGGGGAGCTGTGCAGACCACAGCAGTGCATTGATCTATAAACCCGGACTAGATATCTGTCCAGGACGGGGAGCTGTGCAGACCACAGCAGTGCATTGATCTATAAACCCGGACTAGATATCTGTCCAGGACGGGGAGCTGTGCAGACCACAGCAGTGCATTGATCCATAAGTCCAGACTAGTTATCTGTCCAGGACAGGGAGCTGTGCAGACCACAGCAGTGCATTGATCTATAAGCCCAGACTAGATATCTGTCCAGAGCTGAAAATGTGTTGCTGGAAAAGCGCAGCAGGTCAGGCAGCATCCAAGGAACAGGAGAATCGACGTTTCGGGCATAAGCCCTTTTCAGCAACCGGCTATCTGTCCAGGACGGGAAGCTGTGTAAACCACAGCAGTGCATTGATATATAAACTCGGACTCGATATCTGTCCAGGATGGGGAGCTGTGCAGACCACAGCAGTGCATTGATCTATAAACCAGGAGCAGTTACCCTCCCAGCATGTAGGACTGTGTACCCCACCCCAGTGCATTGATCTGTAACCCAGGAGCAGTTACCGTCCCAGCATGTAGGACTGTGTATACCACCCCAGTGCATTGATCTGTAACCCAGGAGCAGTTACCCTCCCAGCATATAGGACTGTGTACACCACCCCAGTACATTGATCTGTAACCCAGGAGCAGTTACCGTCCCAGCATGTAGGACTGTGTATACCACCCCAGTGCATTGATCTGTAACCCAGGAGCAGTTACCGTCCCAGCATGTAGGACTGTGTATACCACCCCAGTGCATTCCTCAGTAACACTGTGTGAGATTCCTGCCCAGTGTGGGGAAACTTGCAGCCCGGGCTGGAAGTGACAGGATGTGCAGCTCCCTCCCATTTACAGCTCGAACTCTCCATTGTGCCCTGACAAGGGGGTGCTGTGGGTGTGAACATCACTGCCACAGAGACACGGCGGGGGACTCAGTTTAAATATCACCACATGGGACGGGTTTGGTGTATAGACAAAGATGGGGACACTGAGACACAGTGTCATGGAAGGATGTGTTCCCAGGTTGCAGAATGCTGAAATGTAGACACTTCGATAGCATCCTGTAACATGAGCCTGTCTTCCCAGGAAAGATGGGAAAAAAGGATTTTGGTGTGAGGTCAGATGAAACAACAGCTGCTGTGTGGTTTTGAAATTACATTTATGTAATTTTAATAAGTGTATTTTTGAAACAGTACATTACTGTAGAGTTGGAGTAGGTTAATAAGCAGTTTAGAGAAATAGGGTCTCAGAGTTGTGAACAGTTGATGTAAAATGTTAACTTTCAGAGTTAAAAAATAAATTGATATTTTTGTTTAAACAGTGGAATTTGGGAGTTTTCTGTCACTCATATTTTAACAGTTTACAAGACAAATTGAGCATTTCTTTATGTTTAGTTTATATTACCAGATGAACTCACTGTTGTGTCCTAACAATTGCTGTGTGTATCTGTGTGTCTCTGTGTGGGGCAGGTCTGCCAGTCTCTGTGGTGCCTAAAGTGATGCAATGCCACCCTCTGCTGGCCTCCCCACGCCACTGCACAGGCATTTGCAGAGGGTGAAAACCAACAGGGATACTTTCAGAGAGGGGGAGGGAGAGGGCAGCTGCTCACAGCACCATCCAAACTGATGTATTATCCATGGACTGATCTAAATGTCCTTTAAACGTTGTAACTGTTCCTGCTTTCACCACTTCATCTGGAAGTTCATTCCACACACAAGCCAGATTCTGTCTTACATAATTACCTCTCCTGACTTTTGTAAATCTTTTTCCTCGCACCTTAAAATATCCCTCAGTTTTGAATCCCCAACTCTAGGGAAAAGACATCAGCCCTTCGGCTTATCTGTACCCCTCAATATTTTATGAACCTCTGTAAAGTTACCGCTTAATTTCATATTCTTCAGTGAAAAAATCCCAGCCTATACAGCCTCTCCTTATAGCTCAATCCCTCCTTTCCCAGCAACATCCAGGTTAAACTCTTCTGAAACCTCTCCAGTTTAATAATATCAAGGTCAGTAATATTAAAGTGAAGAGTCAAGGTATTTTCTTAGGGCACAGGGAGTCCAAAACTAGAGGACATAGACTTAAGGTGAGAGGGGAAACATTTAAAAGTGATCTTAGGGGCAGCTTTTTCACCCAGAGGGAGGTATGCCTATGGAATGGGCGGGCAGGATGACCAGACTGGACACAGTATTCCAGAAGAGGTCTCACTAATGTCCTGTACAACCACAAGATTTGACGTCCCAATTCCGATACTCAAAGGTCTGACCAATGAAGACAAGTGTGTTAAACACCTCCTTAATCGCACTATCTGTATGAGATGAAAATTTTAAAGAATTATACCTGACGGCCTAGGTCTCTGTTCCACAACACTGCCAAAGACCCTACTTTTAATTGTATAGGTCCTGCTGTTGTTTGATTTACCAAATCCAATGCCTCGCATTAATCCAAACTAAACTCCATCTGCCACCCCCCAGCCCAGTGTGTGATATTACTGCCACCTCCCCCTCCCCCTTCAATTTTAAAACGCCCATCCCTGTCCAGGAGGCCTGCACACGCCAGCCTTGATTTTCACAAAGACCCTGAGCTTGGGTTGTCTTGTGTGGTTAGGGGGAGGAGGGACAGATTACAGACACAGTCAGTGGGGAGGAGAGGCTGGACAGTAATCAGCGGCATGGTGTCGCTTCATGGTTTTAGGAAGAGGGCAGTCGCACGTTAGAGGTGGGTAAGAATGATCGGTGTTTTGGGACCAGAAATTAAGCTCTACCTTCGTCTCTGGTGTTCAGTAATAAATATCTGTTTGAGACTCTTCATTGGGCAGAGTGTGTCTGCAGGATTTCTTTCCTTAATATTGCAGACTACAGATAATAGTGATTAAAGATGTTTATAGCAATGGTAACCTGATTATAATAAATCCACACTGAACTGAAAGTGGGCACTAAAATATGACCCAAAATCTGGGTCTGATAGTGTGGTGGGTAGTGTCCCTGCCTCTGAACCAGAGCTCTGGATTTGATTTCAATTCCTGAACTTGTGTGGGAGTGTTCCTAGCTCTGGAATAGTAGGACTGGATTCAAGTCCTGCCTGTTGCAGAGGTATGTCCCAGCAACATGCGTTCTTCCCAATTCCTTTCACTTTAACTTTTCTTATGATGATAGTGAGAGAGTTCTTAAAAAAAAGATCCTCCTGAACATCCAACGATATGTTATCCATTAGTTCCTCGTTGCCTACGTCCACAAGAATCATCTTCAAACCATTCCAAACAATGTTTGCCACTTATGGTTTTCATTTAATCGATGCATTATCATCCTCCCCAGTTTTCCCATTACCTTCTATATATCCAGGAACGCGTTCTTTGTAATTCAGCCCAAGAGACACCCGACCGCGAATGACAAGTTACTGGTCTGTAGTTCACCACTCTCCATCTTCATCCTTTCTTAAACTATTGGATAAAATTTATGACTTTTGCCATATCCAGATTGGCTAAATATCTTTCCGGAATGTATTGGAAAATAACATGAAAATCTGCGATGCAATCAATACGTCTATTGCTGCTTCCTCTGAAATTCTTGTATGAAGTACATCTGATCTGTCAGATTTATAAATACTCAATCCAGCATTCTTTTCAAAGATGACCTCAACATTGATAAGAATGATCTTAGACCTTAAATACACAAGTCCCATGGTTACTTGGTATTTCTGGGAGAATTTCTGGATATTCTGCCTTGAAGATAGACCCAAAGAAACAGTTTCTTTACCCTGTGATTTCTCTGTTCTCTACAATAAATTACCCTGTCCTCACACCCACTGTTCCACATTTGACCTTGTTTTTACTTTTGTTTCATACACTGATGTACGTTTTATTTTAAGCAGTCTTTATGTTTTTTTAGCAGTCTTTATGGTTTCTTTTAAGCAGTCTTTATGTTTTTATTTTGTTTGCATGCTGTTTCGCTTTTTGATTTCCTTCTCAGTTTCTTGGTCATCCGTTGCTGGGTCCTACATTTCTCTGAATCCACTGGCTTACTACAACACTTGGCACTTTTCTAAGCTGCTTCCTTTGACCTAATAGGTGGTTAAAGGTGAGGCTGAAAGGGTTAGGTCGGAGAGGAGGGTGGGCCAGATTGATGGGAAGGAAGATGAACACACACGAACGTTCAAAAGGGGGAGTGTGCTGAGTTGGAAGATTGGACTGGGATAAGGTGGAGTTAGGGGAAATGGGGAAACTGGTGAAATCTACATTAATCCCCTGTGGTTGGAGGGTCCCAAGGTAGAAGAGGAAGCTTTCTTCATCCATGCTTCGGGTAGTTCGGGTTTGGCGATGGAGGAGGCCCAGGACTCTCATGTCCTTGGCAGAGTGGAAAGGAGAGTTCAAGTGTTTAGCCAAAAGGTGGTGGAGTTGGTCAATGTGGCTGTTCCAGCGATGTTCTCTGAAATGATCCACGTATGTTTCGCCAATGTAGAGAAGACCACCGTGAGTTTAAACGATGCAGTAGATGAGGCCTTCCTTCATCACCTATCACTTTCAACACCACCTTCATCTACCTATCGCATTCCCAGCTCCCTCCCTCCTGCCACACCGCCTTCTCATTTATCTCTCAGCTCCCTTGACCCAGAAGCCTCATTCCTGATAAAGGGTTGTGCCCGAAACGACAATGCTCCTGCTCCTAGTACGCTGCCTGACTGTGCTTTTCCAGCGCCACTGATCACCAGCAGCTGCAGTGCCCACTTTCTCCTCACACCTTCAGGGCTTGCATGATTCAGATTTATAACAGTGACTTCAAATAAAACAAACACTACCGTGTACTCAAACAGCATAAAAGAAAACCAATGCATTGTGGTCACTGTTCCCAAAAGGTCCATTACAGCAAAGTTTCCAATAAGCTTTTCTGATCATCCAACACCAATTCCTAAATAACCTGATCTCTCGGTCCGTGCTCGACAAAATGTTAATGCCAGCTATCTAACACATGCTCATGAAATCCATTTTTCCCAGCATTAGCATTCAGTTGGGTTAACACAGTTTAGATATAATGTAAACAGGACATTATTACTGCAGTACCCACAAATGTGTATATCTCATTTTCCTGTTTTATAACATGTCCAGCATTTGTATTGCAGCTTTCACTTTGATATATAACTCTCATCAATGTTTGCTCCTCCTTGCTGTTTTTACGCTCTACATTACAAGATTCTGTAGAATCTGAGTGACGTGGGATTTGCTGAGATTAATGTTAAAGATCATCTTGCCACATCATTTATGATCTTCTTCAGCCCCATTGTGACATTTTCTCCTGATCTCCCGTTATGCTAGTGGAGTAGAGAACAATGATCGTTCATAAATGCTCTGTTTTCCCCCAGAGAGCTGAGACAGCTCTAACCTGGTTGGGAACCTTACAGCAGGCTGATAAAGTGTTGCTGCTGCTGTACAGGATCTTAGTGAAATCACATCTGGAGTAGGGTGTACAGATTTAATCTCTTCAATGAAGAAAGGATGTTGTTATATTGGAAGCAGCTCAGAGATGGTTGATCCAATAGCCATTGGAGTTTACAAAAATGAAAGAAGATCTTATTTCAACATAGATGACAGGAAGGAGTCATCAACTGAAGAGAATTACACAGATAATGGAGGAATCCATTCCGTTCTCCAGCCTGTTACACAGGAACAACACAAGGATATTCAGGCCTTTGACCCGATTACACTAGAAGAGGACGAGGCTGTTCAGCCCCTGGAGCTGAATGTATATTTACAGGAGGAGGCCAATCAGCCCCTTGAATCTATAACACTGGCTCCAGAGTTGGCCATGCAGCACCTGTATCCTATTACACAGCAACTGGATCAGTCCATTCAGCCACCTCAAGTCGGTGACATAGGAACTAAAAGCGGTCACACAGTGACTGTAGATTTGTTACACTGGGATAACAGGAGGCCATTCAGACCCACCCAGTCTGTTGCAAGAGAATTGGATAAGGATAAAAACTATCTGAGACTTATTTCATGAGAAAGGAGGAGGTAATTCAGACACGTGTCTGTTGTGTGGGAACAAGAGAAGACCAATCGCTCCCTTGGTCCCATCTCTGGGATACATGAGGAGACCGTTCAGTATCTCCACCGATTATGGAGAAATATGAGAAGACCCATCAGACCCTCAAAATGTTATACAGTAACGGGAAGATTCCATAATCCCCCCCCCCCCCCCCCCAACGCATCAACAGGAGGTGGTCATTCTGGCCTTGGAGATGACAACATGGAAAGACCAGAAAGACTTCATCCCATCGATTTTGTACACCAGCAGGATGATGAGTCCAGTCAGCCACACATACCGCTTATACAGCAATTGGAGCACATCTCTTAAAACCCTTTTGTCCATCAAACAGGAATTCAAAGAAAACGTAAATGTTTTAGAAAGGGAAGAATTTATAATAACTTAATACATCAGGGAGTAAAATGGAACAATAAAGTATTGTAATTTAAGGCAAATTATTAGAATCCATTGTTGTGGACATTTGCAAACATAAACCACAATTCATCTGAATCAATATGGTTTTACAAAAGATAAATTATGATTGAAGTGTTTTGTTGAGTTATTTAAAGATGTGACAAACAAGGTGGATGGTGGGAATCCTGGAAATGGAATATATCTGGTCTTCGTGAAGGATTCAGATACGTCCCTTCTCCAAAGAGTGAGTGGTAAGATCAGACAGCATCAGTTTAGGAGTAATTTATTGGCTTGGATGGAGGATTGGTTAACCAACAAAATGCAGTCAGATGAATTAGCTGTGTCATTTTCTATTGGAAAATGCAATTTGTTGGATGCCATAGATTTCAGTTCTCATGCTTCAACCATTTGTGATCGACATTATTACTCGGTTGACGGGATAGAAAATACTATAGGGAGGAGAAAGTGAGGACTGCAGATGCTGCAGATCAGAGCTGAAAATGTGTTGCTGGAAAAGCGCAGCAGGTCAGGCAGCATCCAAGGAACAGGAGGGCTGATGCCCGAAACGTCGATTCTCCTGTTCCTTTGATGCTGGCTGACCTGCTGCACTTTTCCAGCATCACGTTTTGAGCTCCAGAAAATACTATAGTCACATTTTCAGATGACACTAACATTGGTGGGAAATTACCTCGGAATGATTATGCAAGAGATTTAAAAACTATATGGATAGGCTGGGTGAATGGGCCAACATTTGGCAATGAAAATTAAAGTGGATAAATATGGGGTTATTCAAGTTGGCCAGTCTAATAAAAAGGCAAATGATTATCTAAATGGAGAGAAACTTCAATATGGTTAGGTGCAGAGGGAGCTGGGTGCCTGCATGCATATCACAGAAAACTTGCTTGCGGGTACTTGAAGTAATGAGGAATACAAGTATAACTTCATCATTTATTTGTAAAAGGATAGAGTAGAAAGGTATGGAGTGTTACTGTAGCTATGTAAGGCATTAGTGAGGCTGCAACTGGAGTACAGTTTGGGTGTCCTGCAGAATGAGGTATTTCCATTGGAGGCAATTCAGAAGAGCTTCATTAGATTGATTCCATATTTGAAGTGTTTGTCTTATGAAGAGACATTGAGCAGTTTAGGCCTGTACTGTCGAGTTTATAAGAACCATAGGAGAGCTCATTGAGGTCTGTAAAATGCTAAACGTCATTGAAAGTGTAGCTGTGGAGTGGATATTTTTTTCATGTGGCGCAGTCTACAATAACAGACGACAGTTTGAGAATTGAGAGATAGCAGGGATGTGGAACAGAGGCCACGATGACATCAGCCATGATTGTATTCCATGGCGGAGCAGGTTCGAAGGGTTGGATTCCTGACAGATGTTCCTTGTTCATATTCAGCTTTACGACTGTGTTACACAGTAATGGGGGAGGATTATGTATCAAACAGGAAGCAGGTACTCCGGATAAATCAGTCTTAATCAGTTTGACAGAACGTCACCAGTGGAGTCACACAGTGACCAGTGCTGAGTCCTCAACTATTTACAATCTATATCAATGATCAGGAGGATGGAACAGATATACAGATGCTGAGTTTGGTCATGTTGCTGTGATAAGCAAGAGATTAAATTATCAAGAGAGAGTGGAGGGTCTACAGATCGATGCAGAGAGGGAAAGGCAATGGAGAATAATTTGGCAGCTGCAATATAACATGATATAATCTGTCATTTCATTTACAGGAATAATGGAAGGCAGTATGTTACTGAAATGGAGAGGGATTACAGGGATTAATGAGACTGTGTACTGGGGGGGTTCACTCAGACCCGTTCAGACATGGGAGGTTTTGCTCTATCCCTGATCATCTGCTCCTTGATGCTCCAAGTGACCCCATTGCTCTCCGTACACATGGAATGTTTTGAAGTGTTTGGTTGGTGATGGGGGATGCTGTTTTCAAACGTGTATCAAGGGGTTGGCCTTTATCCAAGATACATTCACTCCTTCCTACATGGAGACGCGAAGACGATGGGAATGGCTGCCTGCTTGTGAATGAAGAGGCTGTGGTTGCTGTCTGGACAGGGGTATTCTCCAACATTATGTACTGTGATGGGCATGCTGCAAGATTAATACAGAGAGTGCTCCTTCAGTTCCTCTACCTCTCCCCATTGACATGGCGACTCCGCAGATGCCATGTACACCATTGGGAATCCTACTATTATGGATACACCTGCTGAGGGTGAAACAATGTATTTACCTCATCCCCCATATATATCCTCTGTCACTGAATGGTTACATTGATGGCAACATACTGGCAGATGATGGATATGTCACCCAGTTCTGTTTGAAAAGTTCCAGAACATAGAAGCTGAATGAAAAAGTGACCCGAACAGCCACTGGCAGCACCATCCTCCCCCTGGTGTGAAGCTGCAGGTCGTGTTGTAGGAGGTGACACCGCTCTGTGACCAACTCCCTGTTCAATCAGTTATCCCTTACACTCTGCTCCTGGGTCAAGTGGAGCTTGGGAAACTGTTCCTGGAAAATCCGTGGTGGACACAGCAGATCCCTTTCCCCACAAACACTCACTGTGTGGTTTCAAAGCTTCCCCTCTCTGCAGCCTCTGCTCCATTTGTTGTTCATGTTGCAGACCCAGATGTTGTAACTACAGTCCCCATGCTCCATCCAAAGTTCGGTCACCAAATCCTCAGGTCTCCCTGAATGTTTGAGGCAGCTCACAGCACAACCTCCAGCAAACCATCCCCTGCTGCTGCACTAACTTTTCAATAACAGGAGTCAGTCAGAAACCCCTCGTCTATAAGTGTTGTGGACCAGACCAGATTCCTGCAAAATATTTTAAGAAGGCCGCTTAGACCCAAACCTTTCCTTAATTTGAATATAGATGTGAAGTGTGCTTTCCAGATATGTTGTGACTGGTCAAACCACTCGACATTAAGCAAAGTATAATCTATTTAAATGCTTTAGTTAATATGCAATCAAAGAAAAGAACATTTCAGGATGGCTTATATGTGGAACACTTACACAAACAATAGATACAGTACCTTCTTGGTATACACTGCTTGGCAGAAAGATATATTCAAATACAGATTCTTACATGCAAATTTCTTATCCAGGAGAAATGAACATCAACAGAGATCTCAGAGAAAAAGGCAGTGAGGGATCATGTATTGAGACTTCCAACCATTCTGGGACCCGAACAGCTTCTGAATGCTGCAGCTAAAAACAAAACGAGGAAACCTGGTCTGGGAGAGCTGGCCACTGCCCTTCCATTGTTACCACCGTTTTAATAAAACCTAAAGGCTTTCTCAGTTATTTACTTAAAATGTGTTTAGACAGTAGTTCTGCACCTCTGCCTTTAAAATCTCTCTTCAAAAAAACATCGAAGAGAAAATAACCTTTTTACAGTGATAGTATCCTCACAACTCCATCTGTAATAAAATAATACATCAATATGCAAAGATGGATTCATTTTCGATCTCCTAATCTTCCACTATTAGTAGACTGAAATGCATATACATTACATTGACTGTGAGCATACAAATGTTCACAACTAGTTTAGATTTCAGTCATTTTACTCCTGCCACAGAATGCCTTTGTCTTTCTTCATCCAAGTCTCCTCAACGTGTCAAAACTTAAGTTTCCTCGCCCTGTCAACTTTATAATTTCAAATTGAATGGTCGCAAGAATGAGCTCAGTCGAAACAGACTGGTACTTTTCTCCCTAAATTTCTCCAAAAACTTTAAGGGGTCATGATCAGTGAGAAAGATTTGTCTCATGTACGTTATTCGTAATTTAAATGCCAAAGTGTTGTAACGCCAACACCAAGCTCAAGGCCTCCTTCCCCATTGTGGAATAAATCTGTTGGTGTTTCAACTGGACACTCCAACCACACGTTACGTAACGGAGCACTTCTCATCTCTCCAATAGTCCCTCTGAATGGCATAGCTCCTCATGTCTCAGCATAAAAGAATTACATCCTTCTTTACTCTTAATGCTATAACCTCTTCACCTGCTACTCCTGGCCTATACCAGTAAACCTTACTCTCACGGGTATAAGTTTTAAGAAGATCTCACACGTTCTTCTCAATCCTTCACAGAAACCAAACTTTGATTTCTGAACCCAATCATCATCATCCATTTCAGCTTCTAATCTTGCCATTGTAACTCTCTGCTCTTCCACATGAGTTCTCATGACTGCAGGAAGTGAATTGTTGAACTTCTCCAAAATTAGAGTCTCTCTCAGTGTGTCATAGGTTTGCTCTGTTTTTAATACCCTTACCCACCTTTCAAAATTACTTTGTTTTATTCTTTCAAACACAATATGTGTTTAACCACGGACGCTATTTTAGATTCCTGAAACACTGTCGGCTTCTGGCACAAGCTCATATGCACTTCAGATGGCTTTCTTCACCTCCTCCGATAGGGATGCAAATACCTATCAGCTTTGTTTGGATAAACTAAATCCACATGTTCTCTGGCCACTGCACTTGTTTAGCCACTTTCTGAAATGAAATTAAAAAGGCTACCCCATCATTCTCATCAAATTTAGATAATGCCTGGATGTATTTAAACAGATCCTGATCAGGCCTTTGGCTGCCATAGGGTTGCTCTACCTCACTATCGTCGAATGAAAATCCATACAAAATGAAGAGGAATTTAGAATAACGTAACTATTGGAAACCTTAACCGAATAATGGATACAGTACGTTCTACAAATGAACTGTTCAATCTATTAACATCACCAAAACACGTGTGTGTGTGTGTGTGTGTGTGTGCGTGTGTGTGTGTTTGAATGCGAAACTCATTGTTTGAGAACGAACGCAGATGGAGGAAATTATTTTAAATACGAACAACTGGCAAGCTTTTTGTTAATCAACACAGAGAACGAGGGGAATATCAAGGATAGATGAGATAAAGTGTTTGAGAATGTTAAAATAAAGTCATTGCCAGACTCAACAGCAATATAAATCAGTGTGCACATGAATGACAGAGGGATGGGAGTTTGGTGTGAGTTTGAATCAGATTTGCTTCGGCAGGTTTGAAGCCGGAGCGTCAGCAGCAGATTATTAACTTCATTAAGACAGTATTTCATAGCTCAAGGTTCAAACAGCAGATGGAATAAACCAGTGAGATATATTCTGGGGTGGTGAGTATTTCAAGTTAGAAATGGTCAGGGTATGGTGTCAAGAATCAGCTCATGGTCAAAGGGATCTCCTACAGTTGTGACTTGTCTGCTTCAGCTGCAGATATTGGCCAGGGATGGGATGGAAACAGTGGAAGGAAGTGGAGTTTGTAACCAGAGCAGTAGACGGTGACCTCCATGCTCTTAACAGCAAAGGCAATGTTACGATGCATTTTGGTTCTCCCATGAAACTGAATAGTTCAACATAGAGACCCGTGAGTAGCACTGTCAGAGCAGAGAGCAAGAAGTAATTGAACACGTTCATTAATGTAGTTAGTAGTGGTCTGTAGAGTGAATATCTGGATTGAGAGATTCAACAGGAAAAAAATAACAGTGACAAGATGTGTAGACTATATGAAAAAACAATAATACAGTCATAACTGGTTTATGGAAAACAAAATCTGGACAGTGACACTCACCAGGAACACCAATGACAGCCAGGAAGGGATAATAAAAATATTGAATAATGAGAAAAGTGTAATAGATCTACGATGATAATGACCAACAATAAAATGCAGAAAGATTCCAAACATAATCGGATAAGCTCCTGTATATTGCTGGAATATTCCAGTCTAATGTTCTCAGATTCTAATCTCTCCTCCCCCTCTCTCTGGATCTGCTGATCCCTGTCAGTGCTGTCGGTGATGGTTCCGCTCATGTTATGGGTTGACACATTGAACGGAGCCCATTTATCATTAAAAGATGGAAACCCTCCACTGGCAGAATTGGAATCCATGGAGATTGGCATTAATCGCAGTCACTCAACAAATAGACTCAATTAACCTGTTCAAAACATCACTTTTCATTTCCTGGTTTTGGATGGAATGGATGAGGGTTGCTGAGGAATGGATCATAAATCTTTAAATCCTTTATATCTTTTTATTAACTTGTATATGAGAGTAATAACAGGACACTGCATGCGTCTATATATGTTCCAGTCTGTTTATGAAAGGAGGCAATTATAAAATAACAGATCGGCTGCATAAAAAACGTCGGGTGGGTAAGTTTCTCGATACCTGAACACAAAGTACAGTACTTATTGACCAGTGTGCGGCCACTCCTGGTTTTAATGCCCTGTTATCAAATCCTTTCATAACCTTGAGACAGAGCATTGAGACTGCTGCTCAGGAACAGGCCGAAGCAATTCTATCCCAATGGGACTCTTACAGAGGGATAGGAGAAGGCCATTCAGCCCATATTAGCCTGTTGCTACTTGAAAAGGTGTAAAGCTGGAATATTGGCACATTTTGTCAACAGAATCATTCAGAACAAAGGTATGTGTCGCTGCAGCTGTATGAGTTGTTACTGAGAGGGCACCTGGAGTACATTGTGTTAGTTGTGTTTCTGTAACTGAGAAAGGATGGACCTCCATCAGATATAGTTTAACGGCTGCTCGTAATCCACGGGTTGCTGTGTCAGTTAATGTCTCAGACTTGTTACACAGGGACAGGAGGAGGCCATGAAGCCTCTTGATTCTATTTCAGAGGGACAAGAGGAGGCCATGAAACCTCTCCAGTCTATTACAGAGGGACAGGAGGAGCCTATTCAGCCTCTCGAACCTGTTACAGAGGGGAGGAAATGTTTATTTAACATTCAAGTCTGTTACACGTAAATATTAGTTTTAAATTAGTTGTGGAATAGGAAAGACCTGATGTCAACATTAAAGTTCTAACTTTGAACAAGGCCGATTTTGAAAGTGTTAGGCGAGCCCTGTGAAAGGCTGATTGGAATACCCTATTCACAGGTAAAGGGATGGTTGGAAAATGCAAGGCCATCAAAACCTGGTTTCAGAGAGTCCAGAGCCAACATGTTCCTGTTAGTGAGATGGGCAAGGCTGGTGGGTGCAGGGAGTGCTGGATGGTTAGATATATTGATGTTATGGTCAAGGTAAGGAAGGAGGCATATTTCAGGTAAACAGAGTTGAGATCAAGTGAATCCCGAGAGGTGTATAAGGGCAATAAGTGTATAGTCAACGGGGAATTCGGGCCAGAAAAATGTGGACATGAGATGGCTTTAGAAATAGGATTAACGAGGCATTGAAGCAGCTCTACACATCCTTTAATAGCAAAATATTAACTAGGGAGAGAATAGGGCACATTAAAGATCAGTAAGGCTATGTATGTGTGGAACCATAGGAGGTGGAAGGGATACTAAACAAGTATTTATCCTAGTATTTAATTAGAAGAGGTTACAAGAGCGAGCGAATGAAGAAATACATAGTGATATCTTGAAAAGTATCTATAGTACAAGGAGATGTTGGACATTTTAAAACATATGAAGGAGAACGAATCCCTGGGACCGAATCAGTTGGATCCCAGAATATTGTGGGAAGCTAGGAAAGACATTGCTCAGCCTTTTGCTGATATTCCTGTAACATTGATTTCCACAGGTGAGGTGGCATAAGAGTGGAGGGTTGCTAACAGAGTGTCATTATTTCAGAAATTAAGGAAAACCCAGGTAACTATAGATTGGTGACTCTGACATCAATGGTGACTAAATTGTTGGAGGGGATTTTGAGGGAAACGATGTAAATGCATTTGGAAAAACAAGGACAGAAGACGGCTTTGTACATTGGAGATCACGTCTCACTGACTGGGTGGAATGTTTTGAGGAAGTGAAGAAGATGATTGATGAAGGCAGGACAGTGGATGTTGTCTTCATGGAACTCAGTAAGAAAACCAAAATGTTCTACATAGTAGACTGGTTAGCAAGGTTAGGCTGCCTGCGATCCAGGGAAAGCTCGCCATTTAGGTCCAAACTTTTCTTGAATATCGGAGACAGGGTGTGACAGTTGTCATTTGTTCATTAAACTTGGAGACCTGTGACCAGTGGCGCTGCTCGCAAAGATTAATAGTGGGTCCACTGCCTTTTGTTACTTATACAAATCGTTTGCACTTGAATGTATGAAGTATGGTCAGTAAGTTTATAGATAATTCCAAATTTGGTGGTGTAGTCGACAGTGAAGAATGATCTCTCAGAATATAATGGGAACTTCATTAGGTGAACTGAGGAGTGTCAGATGGAGTTTATTTTAGATGAATGTGAGGTGTTGCATTTTGGCAAGACAAATCAGGGCCAGACAAAGAGGTAGGATCCTGTCGAAAGTTGCCAATCAAGGAGAGCTCCATAGAAATTATAGAATCCCTACAGTTAGGAAACAGGATTTTTGGCCGATTGAGGCCACACCGTCCCTCTAAACAGTATCCCACTGGACAAACCCCTCCCCTATCCCTCTAAGCCTGCATTTTCCATGGCTCATGCACCTTGCCCTCACATCCAAGCATACTATGCACAATTTAGGATGGCCAACCTACCCTTATCTGTATATCTTTATACTGTCGGAGGGAAACATAGCACCCGGAGGAAACTTACACAGACACGGGGAGAATGTGCAAACTCCACACAGCCAGTCATTCAAGGATGGAATTAAACCCCAATCGCTGCCCTGTGAGGCATCTTGTGGTGCAGGTTCTCCATTCCTTGAAAGTGCTGTCACACGTAGACAGCGCAGTGAAGAAGGCACTTGGTGATCTTCCCTTTATTGGTGCATGCTTTGAGTAGAAGCATTTGCATGACATGTTTCATCTGTACAGGTCATTGGTTTGGCCACTTTTGTAATATTGCCTTTAATTCTGGCCAACCTGCTGTTGGAAAGATGTTGTCAAACACTTGAAAGGGTGCAGAAGAGATTTAAAAGAAGGTTGCAGATGTTGGAGGGTTGGAGTTACAGGGAGAGTTTGAATAGGCTGGGAGTATTTTCAAGTGTTGAGGCTGAGGGTGGACCTTAAATAAGTTTATAGAATCAGGAGGGGCATAGAAGAAGTAAACAGTCAATGTATGTTCCCAGGATAGACAATTCCAAATATAGAATATAAAGGCTTAAGGTGAGAGGAGAAAGATTTATAAAGGGACGTGAGGGACAACATTTTCACACAGGGACCGCTGTGTGTATGGATTGAACAGCCAAAAGAGGTGGTGGAGGCAGGTACAGTTACACCATTTAAAAGGCATTTGGATGGATACATGCATGGGAAGGGTTTAAGAGGGAGATGGGCCAAGTGCTGGCAAGGGAGACAAGATCAATTTAGGATATTTGGTTGGTATGGATGACCAGACCGAAGGATCTTTTTCCAGGCTATACATCTCTGAGAGTCTATTGACTCTGCAGTGTTTAACACGGGAACAGGAGGAGGCTATTCAGCATCTGAATTTTGCCAATCGGCTTGTTTGCTCAATTACTGAGAGTCAAATACAAAAATACATCATTCAGATTTTGATGGTGTTTTACAGAAACAGGAGAAAGGCTTTCAGTCAAGAAAAGCTGTAAAGAATGTGAAGAGGCCATTCAGTCCCTCACCTCCATTCCACAGGAGCAGCAGGTGAGCACAGAGCTATTGGAGCCTGTTACTCAGGAGCAGGAGGAGGACATCTACTTTCACAAAACTTCAATTAGGAGGCAGTCACTCAACTGCTCGTGACTGGGACACAGGAACAGGAGGGAGTCACTCAGCTGCTGAAGACTGGGACACAGGAACAGGAGACAGTCACTCAGCTGCTGAAGACTGGGACACAGGAACAGGAGGGAGTCACTCAGCTGCTGAAGACTGGGACACAGGAACAGGGGACAGTCACTCAGCTGCTGAAGACTGGGACACAGGAACAGGAGGGAGTCATTCAACTGCTCGCGACTGGGACACAGGAACAGGAGGGCGTCACTCAGCTGCTGAAGACTGGGACACAGGAACAGGAGGGAGTCACTCAACTGCTCGAGACTGTGACACAGGAACAGGAGACAGTCACTCAGCTGCTGAAGACTGGGACACAGGAACAGGAGGGAGTCACTCAACTGCTCGAGACTGGGACACAGGAACAGGAGACAGTCACTCAGCTGCTGAAGACTGGGACACAAGATCAGGAGGGAGTCACTCAACTGCTCGAGACTGGGACACAAGATCAGGAGGGAGTCATTTAACTGCTTGAGGCTGGGACACAGGGACAGGAGGGAGTCACTCAACTGCTCGAAACTGGGACACAGGGAAATCTGGAGGCTAGTGAGGCCCAAAGATCCTGTTACGCAGGAACAGGAGGAGGGGACTAAGTCGCCACCAGTATGGGACACTGGGAGAGAAGGGGAGTTTGCTTGGAATAAACGCAAATATATGAATAAGTTGCATTCGAGGTCCACACAATCCTGCCCCAACATTCACTAAGACCACGGCTGATCTGATTGTGATTCCCTCATTCCATTTTCCGGAGACTGTCCTCTCTGCAGCCCCTGCTCCATTTGTTGGTCATGTTGCCGACACAGATACTGTAACAACAGTCACCATGACTCATCCAGAGGGTCGGGTCAAACCGGATGAGTCTGGATTTGAAGGGTCCAATCACAAGAATGAATACACAAAATAAAGGTATGGCAAATGTTTAGTTCTCTCACATTCACAATCCAACTCACATAACCAGCCCGTCCATTATACTTTCAGGATGGAACACTGTGTTGATATGGCGAGCGTACTGCAGGATACAACCCAGCAATGTCCAGAATGGAACTCTGTGCAGCCCACACCAATGCTGGATCTATAATCCTGGGCTAAATGTCCAGCATGGGGGGCTGTGCAGACCGCACTGGTTCATTCATATATAAACACAGATTGTTGCATTGTTCAGTAAGACTGTGTTAGATCACTGCCCAGTGTGGGGAAACTTGCAGCCAATGTTGGAAGTGACAAGATGTGCAGGTCCCATCCATTTACAGCTCCATAACTCCACTGTACCTTGACAAGGCGTGCCATGGATGTGAACATCACAGCGATGTAGAGATGTAAATGGAAACAGTTTAAATACCAATAGTTCTGATTAAGGCGAGTATCACACCAGTATTTAAATTTGAAATACCTGAGATAATATCCAATGAGGTTTCGTGAATGGTGCAAAATACTTCGAGGGGGATGGTAATGCTATAGTGGTTGCATTATAATCAACAATGTGAATTAGAGGAACAAATATGCAGGGGGACTGAGGAGACTTGCAGGAACAATGGGGTTGTTATAATAGGTGATTTTAATCTTCCTAACATAGATTGGGGTTTCCAGATGGTAAGGAACTTAGATGGAACGTAATTTGTTAAGTGTGTTCAGCGAAGTTTCCACAATCAATATATAGAGTATCGTACTCGGGAAGGGACAAACACGACCTACTGTTGGGAAATAGGGCAAGATAGGTGAAGGAGATAAAGTGGGGGGAGCATTTTGGGAAAAGTGACCAGAGCTGTATTAATGTTAAAATAGGTATGGGAGGGACAAAATTGGTCCACAGATTCAAGTTCTAAATTGGGACAAGGCGTATGTTGATGGAATTAGACAGTGGATTGCAGGGGATGATTGGAGTAGTTTGATTCCAGGTTAAAGGATCCCGGGCAAGTGGGAGGGCTTTAAAAGTGAGATAGCTCGACTTCAAGGTTTCCATTTTCCTGTGAGGGTGAAGGTTATGTGAGACTGGAAGAGAGAACTCTGGATGTCAAGAGATATTGAGGCTTTGACCAGAAAAAAGGAGGCGTGGCTCATGTTCAGGCAGCTCATATCAAGGGAATCCCTGGAGGTATATACAGGGGATAGAGGAGTTTACTGAAGAAGGATATCAGCAAGGCCATAAGGGGGTATGAGGTAGTCTTGGCTGAGAAGATTAGAGTGAATCCAAATTCAGTATAGGAAAGATAAAGAACAACTAGAGAGAGAGAATAGGATGCTTTAAAATCCAAAACCGGCATGCATGCATAAAACCTCAAGAGATGGATGAAGTCCTCAATTTCCCCTCTGTGTTTATCATGAAGAAAGACATGAAGACCTGTGACCTTTGTTGGTTAGTTGTCATATCTTGGTACTGTCCATATCACAGTAGAGTTGTTGTTGGACATATTAGAATGCACAAAATCAGACAAATGTCTTGGTCCTGACCAGATATATCTAAGAGCACTGTAAGAGGCGAGAGAAAAAGCTTAGGGACCAAGATCCCGGAAGACTTGGCGGTAGCAAATGTTGTGCCCTTATTCAAGAAGGGCTGCAAAGAAAAGCCTAGGAAATATAGACCAGTAAGCTTCACCCCTGTTTTCGGTAAACCACTTGAGAAGGTTCTGAGAGATAAGATGTGCATGCATGTGGAAAGACAGAGTTTGACTTGGAGCAGTCAGCATGGCTTTGTGCCTGGTGGATCATGCCTTACAAATTTTGTTAGAGATTTTTCAGGAAGTGACGAGGAAGGTCGATGAGAGCAGGGTTGTAGACATATTCTATATGGATTTCAGTAAGGCCTTTGCTAAGGTTCCACATAGTAGGTCTCTCTAGAAGGTTAGATCGCATGGAATCCACGGTGAACTGACAAATTAGACTGAGCTGCCCGTGGAAGTGGTTGAAGTGGGCACACTAACAACATTGAAAAGGCAATTGGACAAATACACAGATAGGAAAGGATTAGATGGATACAGAGCAAAGGCAGGGAAATGGCAGATTGGTAGATAAGGGGCAATTACACCATGGTTTGTTGACGGAGCACGGTGGACGTATTGGATGGGTGAGTACAGAGGGGGAAGATTCCCATCCCAGAGGGTGCCACACCACCAGACCCACCGAGCATGGTCTGTGCTCACTACCGAGTTCAGTGCAGTATTTGATGTCTGAAGAAATGTCCAGCAATACAGGACAAGCATCAATATCCTTCCCCGCTCTGTCAGGATAAGGGTCACCGTATTCTGTCTGCTCCCTCACAAACACTGTATATCTGTGATTGCAACTACTGCCGAAAAAGGCTCATGGTCCCCCACTCTCACTACTGCATGCAACACCTTCTCTCTCTCTCTCTCTCCTTTGAAATACCTCCCACACAGTCATAAAATATTCTGGAGAATGCCGATTATAGAATGTTCCAGAAAATGTTCCAATTATTTTCCAGTTTCAGGAAAATGGTAGCGTCCCAGTGTGTAACACAAAAGATTCACTTGACTCACCTTAATGATATTAAACCAAAAATAACTTCTAAACACGTCATGTTATAAACACAATTTCGAGCAGAGAACATTTTTACCCACAGGTGTTATCTTGACTGTTATCTGAACTGTAACACTTTCCTTATTATGAACGTTTCTCTTACCCTTTGTCTGTGACTGTTTCTGTCTGTAACAGTTACGCAGTCTCCCACTCAGTTGGCAGGACGGCCGGTTTGTGATGTTGAGGCAGGGCAACAGCGCAGGTTCAGTTCCTTACACTGACAGAGATTACCGTGAAGGGGACACTCTCTCAGCCTCACCCCATCACCCGAGATGTGGGGATCCTCAGGATAAACCACCATGAGTGGGCTCTCTAATGAGAGTTTTTGGGACTGTATTCTATCAATGTTAGCATTTTAATTTAAAAAAATTAAAAAGAGATTTTTAATATTATAATAAACCAATAACAACACAACTCAAATATCTGAAAAAAATTACATCCAATTGCATGTACATGCAAAACAAGTTAAAAAACTACACAGACAGAAGAAAAAAACAAAACTAAACAATAAATAAGGAATAAATAATACAGCTTAGCATAACAAAAGGATAGCTCTCGTTCATCAAGAGCATTAACTGATGCACATTTTTATGTTCACAGTTCTTCCTCTCTGGGGGTGGGGGAGTTCAGACATCCAAAACAATAGAATATTTTTCCGAGCACAGAAAGTACGGATTGTAAGGATATATATTTTTTTCCCATATTCATCTGTGGAAAGTACCTTGGGCAGGCCCAGGAAAACAGAAACCAAGTCCATCTCCAATTCAGTCCCCACTCTATCACATCTGACACAGTGCTCCAATATAGATGAAGTCTGCAGCAGAACCACAAACAATGAGTAAGAGTGCCTGTAGTCATTCTGCATTTAGGACATGCTGAAGATAATCCCACTTTGAATTTTGAGAGACAATTTGGGGTCAGATAGATCCTACGATGAATTTTCAACTGCATGGAATGGGTCCTCTTACAGAGCAAAATCCTTCAAGCATTTTCACAAATATCCTCCCATGTCTCGGAAGTGTTCTGAACCCCCAACTCTCTCGCAGACAACACAAAGCTGCACAGTCTCGTCTGAGGGGACACTCTCCAACTAATGATAAAGGGTACTGACAGAGAGTGTATTCGAAGCAATAAGCGCCCACTTCCCTTTATCGGATCTGTATGAGTGTGGTAAAAGTGTGTTTTTTTTCAATCGAATCTCTGATCTGGAAAAAATACAGAAGAGGTCTCTACTAGGTAGTCCATACGTACGAGTTATTTGATCAAATGACATCATTGTTTCTCCATCAAATAACACGTGGTGGCTCAGTGGTGAGCATTGCTGCCTCACAGCACCAGGGTCTTGGCTTTGGTTCTGGCCTTGGATGACTGGCTGTGTTGAGTTAACATATTCTCGCCGTGTCTGTGTGCGTTTCCTTCCACAGTACAAAAATGCACATGTTAGATGAATTGGTCATTGATAAATCACCCATAGTGTTTAGGGATGTGTAGGTTTGGGCATTAATCAGGGTAAATATAGGATGGTAGGGGATTGGGTCTGGGTGGGTTTCTCTTTAAAAGGTCGAAGTGGTCTTGCTGGGCCCAACGTCTTGCATCCACACTGTAGGGATTCTACTAATTCTAAATCACTCAAGCAAGGTACAGCCCTTGCTGCCCACAGTTTAAACCTGGAATCCATTATCCCCGGATGACAACACAGTGTACCAATTACAGGGGTAAGAAACATGATTTTGGTTGTATTGCCCTCGATCTGATGCATTGTCACTCATGCTTTAACAGTATTGATAATTATTGGGTTATGACAATACTCCATAAATGTTATCATTTTGCCTAAGAACAACCATGGGCCGCACAGTGGCACAGTGGTTAGCACTGCTGCCTCACAGCACCAGACCCGAGTTCAATTCCCGCCTCAGTCGATTGACTGTGTGGAGTTTGCACATTCTCCCCGTGTCTGCATGGGTCTTCTCCGGGTGCTCCGGTTTCCTCCCACAGTCCAAAAAATATGCAGGTCAGGTGAATTGGCCTTGTTAAATTGCCCGTAGTGTTAGGTGATGAGGTAAATGTAGGCGAATGGGCCTGGGTGGGTGGCGGGTCGGTGTGGGCTTGTTGGGCTGAAGGGCCTGTTTCCACACTGTAATAATCTAGCAATAAGAGTTCACTTTGTCTGAGAGGGTTCAATATCTAACCGTATTGACGCCGAGCACTAATGTATGATAAAAAGAGCTCAATTGATAGCTTTCAATCTGGGAGATCTAATCCCCACAATCTGGGGGAAGTTACAATTTGGTTAGGTTGATAAAGAGTTGCTTATGGTGCCAAATAAAAGAGCTAAACCAGCCATTATGTCTCCTAATTATCTGTCTGGGAAACACCAAATGAAGCATTCACATGGGGTATAGTAAATGAGGAGGGACATTCATTTTAATAAGAGCTATTCGACCTAGCCAGGATATTGGAAGTGCCTCCCATCTTTGAAGGTCTTGTTTAATTTTGTTAAACACATGGACATAGTTCACGTTAAATACATTATCAAAGACAGATGTAATGAATATACCGAAATAGAGAAACCCCCGCCCCCACCATGATCATTTAAAAGGAAACCAGGATTTGCCCTCATCAGGTATTTCCCTCAGGCCTCCCATAGGCATGGCCGCCAACGTTGTAAAATTAATCTTATAGCCCGAAAAGGCGACAAGCGAATTAATGCATTACATCACGGCTGAAATTGTGGGATTTGACAGAAACATAAGATCCTCACCTGTTTCCAACATAATATTATGTGGCATCTATCTCACTTCTGGACCAGGCATGTTGGGGTAACATTCCCAATTGTGCAGGATGCCACCGAATTTAAGATTGTTGTAGTGATGGGGAAGAGATCAACCCTCGTGTAGTATTTCTGCGGGTTAAAGAAGAAAATAAAATCCCTACTTGTGAGGTAGATCTGCCTCCAGATATCTAGTTCTGCACACACATCCACTAATTGCTTACATTATAACGGGGATTTTGGGGGCCGTTTGAACATTCTGCCCATCATGAGGTCCATAACACAGTTGAAATCTCCTTCTACAATAATGTGCCTCGTTGCAAGATAACTTAATTTGGCAAAGGCAATTACCAGGATTTTAAGAGGGTGCGCTGGGCAGGGCGGGGGGGGGGGGGAGGGGAATAAACATTCAAAATACTGTATTATTTCCCATAGTTCAAGGCTTTAGGGATTATGATCCTCCCGTGAGTGTCGAAAACAATCTAATAATTTAAATGGAAGATTCTTCCTGTCCAGTATGGCTTCTCCCCTGCTCCTGGTATTAAAAGATGAGAAATAAACCCAATCAAACCTGCCCTGCTGTAACGTCAAATGTTCCTTGTCATCAAGATGCACCTCCTGCAATAGGACAACATTCACCCTCTCCTTTTTAAGACTAGAAAGTATATTTTTCCTCTTGACTGGCAGATGGCTCCCCTTAATGTTCCAGGTATGCCATTTAAGCACATCATTATCTATAACACACTGTAACAACATTTCAACTCTCGAGTTTCACATCGAATTACACATCACTGGTCATTAATGAAAAAAGACTCATAGAGCCTAAAAACTGTACAAACTAAAACTACTACACATAACCAGCTCTCAAAACTTTCCAAAGCTAAACACATAAAAAAACCAAAGAACGAAACAAAGACCAAAGTGCCAATGACACTTGATAGGGTAATTTACTGTCACACCACCCCTGCCCACCGGGGACGTTGACATATCACAAAACTTTATCTTCTGCCCATTACCAATATGGCATCCAGGGCAATTCACAACAAAAATCCAGCTTGAACTGCCTGTGGGCACTGAGCAAATAAAGAGAAAGTGAGTAGTAATACGAATGAAGAAGTTAGAAGTGACTACTCTACCCATCCCCGACTATAATTAAACACTGGTTACTACCAGAAAAATCCAAGAAAATGTCTTTAAGAGAGAAACATGATTGTCTAAACATCCAGCTTACTTTAAAATATCCACAAAGTTTTCGCTTACTCTGGAGAGTCAGACGGGTTCACGGATCCATTCAAAGCAATACAGAGCACCACTGGGAACCATAAGGAATACTGAATCCCGAGTTCCCTTACTCTTCTCTTGATATCATCAAAAGATTTTCTTTCTTGAATGAACGCTGCTGAAATGTCCTGAAAGATCATAATCCTGGAGCTCTCGTAAATTAAAACCATTGGATCATTCCCCTGTGTTCTGGAAGTTTCCATCAGTCTTTGTTTGTCCCCATAACTATGTAATCGCTCAAGGACAGAGCGAGGGTACTGGTCTGAGCCTGACCTCCACGCCATAACCCGATGAACTGTCTCACTCTTCACCCGTCTCTCTTCAGCTTCGAAGTGAAGGAATCGCTGCAGCCAGTTCTCGAAAATCCTCACTGGCTGACCACCTGCCGTCTGGTCCAGCAGACCGACGATGTGAACATTTTTCATCCTGCCCCTGTTCTCAACGTCGTGTTTCGTTCAGGTGCAGACCTGTTTTTCAAGGGCGAGCATCGCTCCTTGGAGAAATCAGTTGTAGTCTCTGCCACTGCAGTTCGGCGCTCAAACTCATCCATTCTGTTTCCAAGGCTTTCAAGTCATGTTTTTGGAGCACGGCTGAGAATGGCTCGAGGATACTGCTGAACTTTTCTTTAATCATGCCTTCAATCATTTCACATAACTTGGTGAATTCAGTGACCAAAGTCTGGTGAGTAACTGGGTCTATGAAACGAGCAGACTGGATTGCAGCGACAGCCTCAGGCATGCTCGATGCTTCTGATGGGTGCACCGTGTGTTGGGACTTGCTCGATTCTCTCCCATGTTTTGTCATTTCTACTTGATAAACCGGGATTAATAAAGATTCTATAGTTCTTTTATTGTTTAATTTTAAGTAAATGGCTGGGATGGAGTGGGTTAGAGTACCACTTTGCCCGTTCTGTGATGCAAAGCCCAGCAAAGCGGACCTTCTGGATCGTGGCCATCTTGGATTCCCCTTTAAATTTTATCAGCATTTTAATTTCGTTTTGCACTTTATTAATGAATTTTCTAGAGCCGTGTCATTTGGTACCATTGTCTACATTTCCCCCCACACCGCACATTCCTGCCAATCCCCGATAATCCTCGACTCCGTTGTTATTTATGAAACTTCTGTCTGTGCCTCAAAAATATTCAATATCTCTGCCTCCATTGGTCTGCGGGAAAGAGAGTTCGAAAGACCTACAATGCTGAAAGAACAAAACATAAACCTCAAGACCTGAGTTTGAGATTAGTTTTTCTTTGTCTCCTTATCTGAGAAAGGATATAATTACATTGGAAGCAGTTCGGAGATGTTTCACTTCATGGATTCCAGGGATGAGGGCCTTATTATGAAGGCTTTAACAAGTTACTCGTGGAATGAGAGGTGATCTTATTGAAACAAACAAGACCTAGAGGAGAGTGGATCAGATATATACCCACTGGGTATTGCCCAAATTTCTTGTAATGTTTGTAGAAACTCTACAGTGTGGAAGCAGGACATCCCATCCATCAAGTCCACACTGACCCTCTGAACAGCATCCCCCCGGACCTTCCCGCCCCCCTTCCCTATCCCTGTAACCTTGCATTTTCCATCACTAACCTACCTAACCTACACATGCCTGGACAATATGGACAATTTAGCATGGCCAATCCACTCTAAGCTGCATATCTTTGGACTGTGGGAGGAAATTGTAGTATCGTGAGGAAACCCACACAGATACCTGCATAGAGAATACTCAAATTCCACGCAGAGCATAGCCCAAGGTTGGTAGTTAACCCAGCTTCTTGGTGACGAGAGGTATCAGTGCTAAACACAGATCCACCATGCACATCCATTAGTCCTAATAGTTACTTGTGGCTGACGAAAGAAATCTGCCTGACTTGTTCCTATCACTGAACCTGATCCAGTCTGAGACCTTTATCATTGGCCATATCACCAACCTGGTAGCATTTAAAATTTGTTGTGAGTAGTGGAGGAGTGGGACTAGAAAAGGAAACAGTGACAACCTCCAACCTCAGTCAGAATAGAAATGAGGAAAATTCATTCAAGTTGTGATAAATGACTCTTTATTTTATATTGAGGCTGGTTTCGTCTGGTTGTCCATTGACGGTGAATCAGGGATAATAGTACATGGAGATAAAAGTGGAGCTGGGACCACAATAAGATGAGCGACGACCTTATTTAGTGGTGGAAAAAAAGCAAATTACTGTGGATTCTGGAATCTGAAACCCAAAGAGAAAATGCTGGAAAATCTGAGCAGGTCTGGAAGCATCTGTAAGGAGAGAAAAGAGCTGACGTTTCGAGTCTAACTGACCCTTTGTCAAACCTAAAAAAGGGAGTCATAAAGGGGTATTTATATGAGGAAAAATGCCTCGATATTTCTCCCCTTTATTTTTAGCTTTCTCTCCTTACGGATGCTGCCAGACCTGCTGAGATTTTCCAGCATTTCCTCTTTTATTTACTGGTAGAGTAGTTTCAAAGGGCCGAACGGCAGATTTGTGTCCCTCATCCCTGTGTTCTGATGTTCCATTCAGCCCTTCAGACCTGCTATATAGGGACAGATCGAGGTCACTCGGATGGTTAGGTGTAGTTTTGGAAAGGTATTTGGAAAATGCAGGCTGGGTTGGGAAGTGACGCCACTCCCAATCCCTGTTTCCAGATGTGCATCATGTTACAGACCAAGATACGCTGGGATACAGCCCACAGACCCCACCCGAGGTTAATCCAAGCAAATCCTCTGCTCTCCCTGAATGCAACATTGCACAACGCAACTTCCAGGAAAACAACCAGTTACTTTCCAAGAGCATAACATATGAAATGAATAAATAGAGTAGGCTATTCGGCCCCTCAGATTTGCCCTGTCATTTTAAACGAACATGGCTGATCTACTCCAGGGCTCAATTCCACTTTCTTGCCGTTTCTGTGTATCCCTCTATACCTCTCTGGGTTATGGATTTCTGGACATTTACTACCTTCTGAGAGAAGACATCACTCTGCTTCTCAGATTGAAATCGATGTTCCATATTCGGTATCTATATTCTCGAGTTTGAGACTCCACCCAAGAGTGGAAACAACTTGCCAATACCTACCTTCTCAAGCCCCTTCTGTGTCTTGTATTTTTCAGCAGTATCACTCCTCATTCATTTAAACCCCAATGAATAATCGCCTCACCATTTTAGAGATTCTCAAGAACACAACCCTTTCAGCCCAGGAAGCTGCCTAATGAACCAACCTAGTTACCTGCTGCACCAACATGCTGACTTTATGTTTCATACATAGGAACACTCCTTTTCTGGGAGTCCCCTCCATTAAATGACAGCCTGCCTTTTGATTCTCAGACTCATCCACTACCTCGAATATGTATTGCACTTAGCTCCCACCGTCAGGCTATCAATATAGAATGTTAATAATTGATTCTGGATTAGTGGTTCTGGAAGAGCACAGCAGTTCAGGCAGCATCCAAGGAGCAGCAAAATCGACGTTTCGGGCAAAAGCCCTTTATAAAGGGCTTTTGCCCGAAACGTCGATTTCGCTGCTCCTTGGATGCTGTCTGAACTGCCATGCTCTCCCAGCATCACTAATCCAGAATCTGGTTTCCAGCATCTGCAGTCATTGTTTTTACCTTGTAAATAACTGATGCCATTCGCCTGATATTTGTGGTATTCCAGCAGATAGACCTTGATCATGAAGATCCATTAATCCTGACTCTCCGATTTCTATGTGTTAACCAATCATCATCCCATGTTACCACATTAGCCGTCATCCTACGAACTTCAGTCTTGTGTAAGAACTTTTATTCTGTACTACTTTGTGGAAAAGCCTGGTTCCTAGCAGATCCACTTTATCAAGTCCGCTTGTTACATTCTCTGGCATCTCCAGAAGTTCTTTGCATGATTTTACAGGGTAAAGTATAATTTCCCTTTCACAAAACTACACTGACCCTGTTTGAAGCTTTTCCAAATGTTCATGCTGGCCAGGTTTTCCAAATTAAGCTCATCCCATCTGCTTTCATTTGGCCCATATGCCTCTAACTGTTTCCCATTCATGTTTGTCCAAATGAGTTTTAAATGTTGCAGCTGTACATGCAACTACCACACTTCATCTGGCAGCTCATTCCATACACACGCCACCCACTGTGTAAAACTGTTGCTACTTTGTTCCTTTTAAATCTTCCGTATTTCACCTTAAAACTATGTCTTGGATGTTTGAACTTCCCCATCCCGTCGAAAAGACCATGGCTATTCTCCCTATCCATGATTTTATAAACTACTACAATGTCACCCCTCAACCTTCTACACTCCAGAACTAACTTCAAGAACAGACATTTAAAGATAAACACTGCAAATTTGACACTATATTAAACATGGCAGGAAAATAATACTCAGCCCAAACTTGATATTGTTATTTGTTTTTCCCCATATTACAAAATTCGAAGACAGCAAGAAACGTTTACTACTGTCAACAAGAAGTCAAACACATGAATTCATGTGTTTGACTTCTTATTGACACTAGTAAACGTTTCTTGCTGTCTTAGTATTTTGTAATATTGAGAAAAACAAATAACAATATGCAGTTTGGGCTGAGTATTGTTTTACTGCCATGTTTAATATCGTGTCAAATTAAAAGGGGTGATGATCTCGACAGGGAAAACGTAATTATGGCCAGATCTATATAATGTCACATAGTCAACATTCTCCCTCCTGGCCTCCCTTGTGTGATTGTGTCTTCTTTATCTTGCACTCAGTAGAGAGAATCCCTTTCCCCAGCCACGTCTTAATTTAAACCCGTTCGTTATCATCTTCTTGTTCACCACTGTTAAAAGCCTGCTTATTTTTGCCACACCCTCCTTTCCCTGTCACCCATCTCCCACCTCTGGCAAGCGATTAAAAATCTCAGTTTCCAATCCTTTTAAGTTCTGCAGAAGTGTCACACTGGGCTTGAAACGCTAACTCTGTTTCTGTCTCTGCAGATGCAGACAGACCTGCTGAGTTTCACCAGAAATGAATAGTTAAAGAACAAATTTTCAATTAAACAAATAACTATGGATACTGCAAATAAAAGTACAAAAATTGCTGGAGAAACTGAGAGCTTTGTAGAGGGTCACTGGACCTGAAAGTTTCACTCTGCATTCACTCCAGAAGATGCTGCAACATCGTCTGCAGTTTCTTCACCAATTTCTGTTTTTGGTTAATTTCCAAAGATGTATGTCAAAGATGCTCAAACGTCCCATCCAACCTGGAGCACCGTACACTGTGGGCTGAATGATAATGCATGGTGACAAGTTCCTTGATTCTGAAACTGCATAAGACTGACATCATTGACACTACGGACATCTTAATCATGGTCAGGAAGAAAAACAGAGGGAATCATATTCACTTCGAACACAGAAGATGGCATCGCGGATGAAACGTTGTTGAGAGGATGAAACACCTCACCCTCATCATGATACCACAGAATCACAGATGCCAGTTTTCAATCAATTCGATTCGCAGCACGTGACATGAAGAAACAGCTGAACACAGTAGATATGACAAAGGCAATGAGCCCTGACCCCATTCCTGTAATAGGACTGAAGACTTGTGCTGCACAACAAGCCGTGTCCCTGGGGAAGCTGTTTCATTCCACCTCCAACTCTGACATCTCCCTGGCAGTGTGGAACATTACTCAACTATGTCCAATCTCCTAAGAGGGGAATAACTACAATCTGACCATTTACCACCCCTTCAGTCCCTTCACGACAGTCAAATTAGTGGGAATTCTTTTTGACAGAGCTTTGAAGCAGCACAAAACTAACCAGGCCAGTGTGGTTTTCGATAGGTCCCCATGTGCAGATGGTGCTATTGTGGAAATGTCAATAGATTACTAAACCAGACTTGGCTAATGGTCTGGCAGCTGGTGGAAGTTAAAAGTAATTCATAAAATTAATTAAAATCTAGTGTCAGTAATAGTGATCTTATGTCCAATGTTGATTGTAAACATTGATCTTCTTCACCAATATACTTTCAGGAAGTGAATCTCCCTTGCTTTCCTGGTGTGGCCTAAAAGTGACTCCAGCCACACAGACATGTGATCACTTTTTCAATGGTCTCTCAATCTGCTAAGCAAGACACACTATTGTATCAAACTGCTCCAAGGTCTGAAAGGGTATAACCATACAGAACACCCGGCCCCAGCCTCAGTATCGGAAAAGGGAATGGGAAAAACAGTCCTGTTGCCCCTGCAGAGGCCTCCTTCCGAACACCTGAGAGCCTGTGACAACATTTACAGAGCTTTCCCACAGACTGCACAGAAACATTGGGAAAGGAGGAGGTCATTCAACATATTGAGCTTCCCCCATGCTAAGGCATGGCCAAAAGTCTCCTCAATGCAGTTTTCCCCATACACTGTTCATTTCACTGAATAAGTTTAAACATTGCGAAATATAAAATTGGAACTGCTGTAATCCCTTTGGTCCATCAATTTTGTGGCACCATTCAATATACATGCAGTTCTCCGATAACACGCATTTATGAAATATGATATGGCTGTGGCCACTGGTTTCAGGCATGCTAGCCCGGGGAACTATCATCCCTGCTTCCAATCTGTCTCGCCCTGTCAGAGTTTTATATATCTCACTGTGATCTCCACTCATTTTCCTAAAACCCATGGAATACAGACACAGTTGCCCCAAACTCTGCTCCTACAACAAACCCGTCATCCCAGAGATCAGTCTGGTCGTGCTTCACTGCACTCCCTCAATGTCAGTTTTGTCCTTTATTAGGTAAGGAGACCAAAACTGCACACAATACTGCATAATGTTCGAGGTGAGGTCTCACCAAGGCCCTGTACAGCTGCAGTAAATGACCCTTACTCCTGCATCCAAATCTCCCTGAAATGAATGTCAATACACTATTTATTTTCCTAACTGCTTACAGCTCCTGCAACATTGCTTTCATTGACTGGTCTACAGGGAGATCAAGATAATTTTCAATGCTACAGCTCCCCACTTGCTGGGTCTATATGCACTGGTCATCGTGTCAAAGCCATTCCCAGTATTGACTTCCGTGTTCAGAACTGACTGTCCTACATGGACTCAGAGGGCTGCACAGAAATAAATAAAACTGCAGCTTAATTTCCTTTATAGAGCAACATTTTTTCAACCAATCTCTTTTCAAAAGATAGGCTGCCATTCTATTGTTCCCATCAATGTATACAACATCACATCTCTCCCAATGATCTCCATCTGCCACTCACTCCACTTGTCTCAATCACCTTGGGGCTTTTTTACATCCTCCTCAACCACTCACAAGCTGACATCGTTTAGTGCTGTCAGTGGACTTAGGAATATTGCATTTAAGCCCCTCAACCAAAGATATGATGTGTACTGGGAATAGCTGGATTCCAAATTCTCATCCTTGTTATATCATCCAAGCCTTCCGTTCAAAAATCATGGTTTTGTTCCTTATCAGTGTTTCCTGCCAGCTCTCCCATTCTAAAACCATGACCACATATGAGCCCCAGTCCCACAGGATTCGAATTTGCACGAAAGGCTTGGGGCTTTATCAAAAATCTTTCTGAGATTCCACTCGTATTGCATTGATACCTTCTCCATAATTTTGCTAAAAGCCACTTTCTCAAATATGATGCCCATTTCATAAATCTCTATTCACTTTGTCTATACCCATTACGTTCAATCCAATACTTTCTCTAAAACTGTTAGTTGCTAATTTCATTCTATTCCCTTTTTCTCACCAGACTAAAGTTCCATAGTATTGCTAGGAAGTTTTCTTTTGTTTTGCTTTCTTCTGTGAAGGCATAACTTAAGTATTTGTTCCATTGTTCTGCTCTTTCCCTGTCCTCAATTATCCGGTAACAGACTGTAAGAAAGCCGCGCCTTTTTCTTTTAATTTTGCCAATGATATGTTTTCAAAAGATATTAGAAGTTCACTCATATACGTTTTGATAAGATATTCTTCAGAAGCCCATCAATTCCTATCTTAAACCATGCAATGATTGACCTTCCACAACCATACAATCACAGAAGCACAGACTCTGTACCATCAGAAATACAGCACGGTCTACATTAGCCCTACTTTCCGACACAAGGCGTTTAGCCGTGAATCTTATGGCATTTCAAGTGCACAACCATGTATTTTCTAATGGTCGTGAGGTTATCATAACAACCCCCATCTCAACAAGCGCATTTCAGACCCCAACAACTCTGTGTGAAAAACAGTCTTCAAATCCGCACGAAACCTCAAACCTTTCACTTTAAAATTGTGGGCCTTTGACTAAAAGGAACAGCTGCTGTTTATCCACCCTGTCCATGCCCCTCGTCATCTTATCCTTCTGAAACACGCCTCCTCAGCCTTCTTTCCTCCAAATTAAATAACCCGAGCTTATCCAGCCTCTCTCCATGGCTGATATGACCCATCCCAAGGAACATCCTGTTGAGTCCCCTCTGTACCCCCTCGAGTGCAATCACATCCATCCTGTAATGTGGTTCCCAGAACTACACACGGTATCCCATCTTGGCCAAAGAAATTTCCGCATAGCTCTGATAATCTATGCTTTGATGAATAAAGGCTGTGTTAACGGTCCACTATGTTTTCTCAAATTGTGTATTAACTTGTCCATCACATTCAGGGATGTGTGGAGAAGCACCCTCTGACCTTCCTAGTGAGCTGCCATTCATTGAGTCCTCCCCCGTCTGGTTCCTTCTTCCAAAGAATATCACCTCATATTTATCAGGGTTACATTCCATCTACCATTGATCCACCCATCTGACCATTCCATCTGTATCTTCCTGAAACATAAGACTTTCGTTCTCACTGCCAACCACCCGAACAATCATTGTATGAAACACAAACTTACTTATCACCCTGCCCCACCCCTCATCCATATTCACAGCTGCATCATTTATGATTACCACAAGTAATAAGGTTAAAAATCGCACAACATTGCCTCATAGTCTAACATGTTTATTCAGAGACACGAGCATTCGAAGCGTTGTTTCTTCATCAGATGTTTGTGCATTTTGATGAAGAAGCAGCGCTTCGAATGCTCGTGCATCTGAATAAACCTGTTAGACTGTAAACTGGTGTCATGTGATGTTTAGCATTGTCCACTCCAGTCCAACACCAACACCTCCAAATTAAGGGGAACAGCACTGATCCCCGGGATTCACCATTGGACACTGGCCTTCAGTCACACAAACAGCCTTCTACCTCTAACTCCTGTATCCTCCCACTGAAGTTGATTTGGATGCAACTTGGCAAGTCCTAACGAGTCCTAACTGTTCCCTGGATATTCTGTTTTGTTTGACACACTTGCAGATTATCTGGGGATACTCCCTAATCTTACCCTGCCAGCAGCAGGTTTCCATGCCCCTGTGTTTGTTAGTCCCCTCCAAGTGAAGAAATTCCTCTTTATTGCAGTCGTAACTGGTCTGTCCCAGATCATTACATTATTTGCCTTGAATGTGGATTAGAGAGCCAGGGAAGTATTCTGTTAATTTCCAACTTGTCATATCTTTTCTGAATGTTCTACATTTCACGGTGACTGCTTTGAAGCACTGGAGAAAATAGGCCGAGTTTCCTCATCAGGCGATCTCGCTATCTGAGGGATTAATCTGGAAAATGCCCATTGCATATCCTCTGTTGTCAGTATATTCTTTCTGAGATTCGTTCAGCAAAACTGTGCACAATACTCCAGGTACAGTCCCATCAACACGCTGTGAAACTGCTTCAACATGACTTTACATCAATTTTCGGACTCTCTTAAATAAAGGTGAACCAAACTTTAACTTTCCACTTACATATATTCCTCCAAATACCCTTCACATTCATTGCATTTACGAATTCATTATTTGAGCTCTTATAGAAATCCTTCCGAAAATCCAACATATGCCACTTCTAGTGGTTCCCCATTATCTATGCTGTAAGAAACAATTCCGAAGTTTATCAAATATGATATCTCTATCAGAAATGCATGCTGATTCTCTCCATTGTTGCTGTTAATTTCTAAATATCAAAAATATCATCCTATGTAATAGATTTCAAAAGTTTCCCTACAGATGTCAAGTGAATTGGTCTGCAGTTCTCCCCACTGTCTCTTTTTCCCTTTGTAGCTATTTAGATCCCTTCCATTCATCTATACTGCTTGGATCGCGTTTACTAACTTCAATTTATCTACAATAGTTTCTGCCCTCTGCAGAATATACAGGAAAATAAAACACAGTCATCGACAGTGCAATTAATACTTCTATTGGTGATTTATTTCTGACATTTTGATAGGAAGCACATCTGACTTAGCAATGCTCTTCCCAGCTGCACTATCTTGTTACTGATATGAATTGACTTTATGTCTTAGCTCCAGGAGTCCGATATGATCACTTGGTATTACTGGGGGATTTTCTGGCTCTTCCTCCATGAAGACAGATGCAATGTAACTGGTTGTTTTCTTGCCCATTTCCCTGTTCCCCACAATGACCTCTCCTCTCCCGATTCCAAATTTCCACATTTGACCTTGCTTTTATTTTGTTTCCTTTGAAATATAGATCGCAGATTGATGCAGTCTTTGTGTTCCTGTTTGTTAGCATGTATGTTCGATTTTTGATTTCCTTATCAGTTTCATGGCCATCCTTTTTTTTGATCGTTAATTTCTGAGAATTCTTTGTTTCCACAATATCTGGAATTCTTCTGAAGTCACTTCCTATGATTAACATGTTTTCTAATTTGTTATGTTAACCATCATTGAGTCACTTTCTCACTCTTTGGTGTTAGTACCTGAAATAAATAGACGTATTTTTCAGACTTTGCAGTATTTCTAAAAACTCCTGGTCCTGACCAGTTATATTCAGGAACACCGCAGGAGGATAGGAGGATAGAGAAGAAATTGCTGTAGCACTGGTTGGCTCTTTTCTATCATCGCTGACGGAAGAGTGAGGACTGGAGGGTAGCGAATGCTGAGCTGTATTCAAGAAAGGCTACCAAGATAAACCTGGGAACTAAAGATCAGTAAACCGAAAATCTAGTGGGCAGGTTACTTGAGAAGATTCAGAGAGATTGGATATATATGCAGGGTGTGGTTCGGAGTAAGATTAGAATGGTGCTGGAAAAGCAGAGAGGGTCAGGCAGCATACGAGGATCATGATAATTGATGTTTCAGGCAAAAGCCCTTCATCAAATTCAGCACGGGAGTTTGTGCTAGGGAGATCATGATTCACAATTTTGTTGGAGTTCTTTAATAAAAGGGACCAGCAACGTTGAGGAGGTCCAAGTGGTCTACGTAATCCAGGGGGATTCCAGTAAGGCCTTCAATAAGGTTCCACATGGTACACTGCTCTGGAAGGTTAGATCGCATGGAATTGAAGGGGCCTGGCAAATTAGGTACAAAATTGCCTTGATGGTAGGAAGCAGAGTGTAGTACTGGAAATATGCTGGTCAGCCTGGAGGCCTGTGACTAGTGGAATGCCTCAGAGGTTGGTACTGGGACCACTACATATTGCATATATCTATGATTTACATGAGAATGTACAGGCATGATTTGTAAGTTTGAAGATGGCACTATAACAGGCGGCATCATGGAGAGTGAGGAAGGTTATCAGAAATTTCAGAAATTACAGTTGTCTCTTGATCAGCTGGAGAAGTGGGCTGAGAAATGGCAAATGGATTTTAATATAGATCAATATAAGTTCCTGCATTTTAGAAAGTCAAATCAAGTTTGGAGTTTTATGGGGAATGGTTGGGTCCTAAGGAGTGTAGTGGAACAGACGGACTTTGGAATTCAGGTGCATGGTTCTCTGAAAGTTGATTCACAGGTAGACAGGACAATGACGAAAGCTTTTGACACACTGGCCTTCAGCAGTGCATATCACTGAGTATCGAAATCAGGGAATTACGTTGCAGTTAATAGGATGCTGGTGAGGCCATACTGGTAGCGTAATGTTCAGTTTTCCTTTCAATTTGCTATAGGAAGTGTGTTATTAAATTGGAAAGACAGCTGAAGACATATACAAGGATGTTACTGTCTCAATAGTCTGAGTTATAGGGAGTGTTTGGACAAGCTGGGATATTTTACTTTAGCCTGTATGAGGTTGAGGGGGATCTGACAGAAGTGTATAAGATCATGACAGGCATGGACCGAATGAATGTACTCAGTCTTTTTTCCCAGGGTTTGGCAATCACAGACTAGAGGGCATCAGTTTAAGGACAGAGGGGAAAGAGGGGAAAGACTATAAGAGAGCCTGAGGACCAACTGTTTTACACACAGGCTGGTACACATATGGAATGAGCTGCCAGCGGAAGTGGTAGAGGCGGGTACATTAACAACATTTAATAGGCATTTGGACAAAACACGGATAGGGAACGATTAGAAGGATATGGAGCAATGACAGGGAAATGGGGTTAGCGTGGATGGACATTTTGGTCAGAATAGACTAGTTTGAGCCGAAGAGCCTGTCTCCGTGCTGTAGGACTCTATGACTCTAACAATTATTGCTTGTCTCCCACTGAATGTTATGTTGTATTTTCCCAATTCACTGAAGCTAACTTGACCCTCTAGCTTCCAGTCTTCCAAGATGTT
Organism: Chiloscyllium punctatum; assembly: GCF_047496795.1. Lineage (NCBI taxonomy): Eukaryota > Metazoa > Chordata > Chondrichthyes > Orectolobiformes > Hemiscylliidae > Chiloscyllium > Chiloscyllium punctatum. The sequence goes on from NC_092754.1 coordinate 86,960,674, forward strand.
TAACCAGAATGTCTGTTGTATACAGGCACCGTGTAAAGTGCACCTTATTAATGCCACTATTCCTTAAAAGCTGCTTCAGAGCAAGGTTATAAATTAACCCGCCTCACCACACGACACCAAATCCAAAATAATCTGCTCACTAGTTTGCTTCACAACATACTCTTCAACCCACCTCATATACACTTATTTTTCACAACATGAGCAGTCACTTAGTTAATGCAGTTTAGATGCAACTTGAAACCATCCAATAAGACTGCAGTATTCACAGTACTTGCATATCTAATTTCCAGAGCATATGATACTCAGATTTTTCACAACTGTTTTGGTTTAGATATATGACACACCAATATTTGCTTCTCCTTGCTATTTCTAAGCTCCACTTGAACTGATTCTGTGGAATCTGAGGAACAGTGTCAGTGGCGTTATTAGCGATAGACTTAAACAAGACATTCGGAGAGGCTCACCTCGACTCTGAGATGATCTGAAGAAACGTCTATCACTTCAAGACAAGCAACAATATGCTCCCCCTTCTGTCTGGATAAATGTAACTGCATTCTATTTGCTCCCTCACACTCACTGTCCATCAGTTATCGAACCTACCCCCGAACAAGGTTCACACCCTATCTCCAAATAAGGCTCAGGCATGAACACTCTCACTATTGAATTCAGCAACTTGCTTCCTCTTTTTCTCTGTCGCCTACTCTTTCGTCCCACACTAATAATACTCTATTGGTTCAAACTGTCGACTGACTCCTTCCAGACACCTCACAATTCCCCCCACCTATACGGGCACTAAGAGCAGGGTCACCCATTGCCACTCTCCCTCCCCCCTCCCCTTTCTCCCAATGCAGGAGAAGCAGCCTGTAATAGGACAGCAAAGCTATTACAGTAACATACTGCTGCCCCTATCCCATTTGTTGCTCCCTCAATCCACCTCTCGAGGCTGATACAGAGATATACTACTCCCCCACCCCATGTTTTGCTCTCTCAATCCACCCCTCGAGGTTGTTACAGTGATATACTACTCCCCTACCCCATGTGTTGTTCTCTCAATCCAACCCTCGATGCCGTTACATGGTCGGGAACCACCCCATTCTGTCAAACAGAATCGTTACAGTGAAACAGAAGGAAACCATTCTGCCCTTTGAAGGATCTACACAGGAATATAGAATGAAGTAATTCAGCTCGTTGAGTACATTACTCAGCCCAGGAGGAGGCCAATCAACCTGCCCGAACTGCTACACAGGAACATGGAAGCTGTTGTTAACAGGAAATAGAGAATATAACTAAAAGTTTATTTTCAGGTTGCAAAGCTGTTACTGGTTAGTGAGCTAACCTGCAGCACCAAGAACATTGAGTGAATTGTCTATTTTGACATGAAGGATAAAACAATGGTAAACAATTTAAATGGAGAGCGATTGCAGAACTCTGTGATTCAGGGGGTTTCCATGTTCCTGGGACATGAATCACATGAAGTCAGTCTGCAGATGCTGCAAGTGATTTGGAAGTAAGTGCCATGATACAGTTATCAACAAAGGGTATCAGGTTTAATATCAGGAATGCTTTACTGCATCTGTACAGGGCATTGCTGAGACCACATCTGATACACTGCGTGCGTTTTTGTACCCAGAAACTAAAAACAGGATATAATTGTTTTCGAAGATTTTCGCAGAGGTTTCCATTTACTCATTCCTGGAATGAGGGCCTTTTATTATGGGGTAGTTATCTGTTTCGAACTTACCTGGGAAATATTATTAAACCATCCATGACTTTCTGAAAAGTGCATCAGCTTGACACATATTTTCTCTTGTCAGGGAGTCTAAAGCTAGAGAATACATTTTAAGAAAAAGGTGTATTGATATGAACATATGTACTGTGACGACACCTACCAATATTTACAAATTACACAGATACATGAAAGCATGTCAATAATTCATAAAGTGGGAACATTTGTTTGCGATCGGAAGGCGCTGTGTACAACAAAAGCAATGATGCACCTGCATATAGTCCATAATCAGGTTTTCAAGAGAATGTTCCAGGAGACCGCACATGGTTCAGTTTGGTGATCAGTTGATGTTATTGTATGTTCCAACACAGAGATGGAGAAAGATGTTCCCTGCCTGAGAAGCAGCAGCCGATTGATCCCTCTCTCATACATTGTTCCACCCAATAGCAAAGCGTGAGACCATAAAATCCCTGAGTTATCTTTACCATTTGTGAAGGATTCCTGGTGAGGATTCATGAGAATCTCTCCACTGCCTGAAACAAACGGAATTCAGCTAAATCCAACTATTGCAGAAAGAAATCCCATTACCAGCATCTTGTGTGAGCAAAATAACTTCAAAGGCAGAATAACGTTTAGGACACTCTGCCAATTTACCATTTGCTATGAGTTCAAAGTTCTGTGTCTCACATTTTTTTTCTAGAAAATAAGCTACCCTGATGTCTATGTCATTGGCCACCTAACTAAACTGGTTGCATTTAAAATTTGTTGTAACCAGTGGGGGAGTGGGACTGGATAAGGAAACAATGAGCCTCCAACATTGATTGGAGCACAAATGAGAAATTCTCAAAGGATTGTTCAAATGGAAATTCCCTTCCCCAGAAGTTTGTGGTGCCTGGATGATTACATTTATTCAAAGTTGTGTTGTATTCAAACATTTGACAAACACGTGAATGTAGGAAAATGGTGTACAGGCAGAAAGGTGGTGCTGAGACCACAATCACATCATTTTTTGAGTGGTGGAGCGGTGACAAAGTGTCTAATAGCCCACTCATTCCTATGTTACTATGTTCCATTCAGCTCCTCACAGCTCCTTAAAGTACCAGATGGAGGCCACCTGCTCCAAATGCCGGTTCCACAGGAAGACAGGATATCATTCAATCACTCAAGACTGTCACACACGGTTTTTCATGGGTTGGAAAATGTTATTTGGAAAACCAGGTTGGTTTCGAAAGACACCTCTGGTCTCTTTACAGAGTGTCTCCTCTCTGCAACTTGTGCTTCATTTGTTGGTCATGTTGGAGACCCATATTCACTGTGAATACAGCCCCCATACCTCACCCAGAGATGACTCACAAAATACTTTACTCTCTCTGACTGCAACATTCAATAACAGAACGTTCAGGAAAATTATAATCATTAACGTTGTAATTACAGAACATGAGAACATAAGGCGCAAGATTAGGTAACTCGGACGATCAAGCTATTGTATACCATCATGGCTGATCTACAGTTGGCATTAACTCGTCTTTAATATCCAATTCTTTACACGCCTTAGCTCTCTGACAGGTCAAAAATTCATGTACCACCTCTTTGAATACTTTCCTTGATGTAACTCACCTCACTATATAGCCCAGATAATTCCTGGCATTGATTACCCTCTATGAGAGGAAAATACTCCCTACACATACACTATCGTCTATTGATATGAAGAAGAGGTGAACACAGGGGCTCAGAAAAGAGTGAAAAACCTTGATAACAAGGCAGTGTTTGAATGAGGATGGCATCAGGACCACCTACTTATTTGAGCTTAATGGGAATCAGGTGTACCCACCCCACTGGTTTGGGGTCTTTCAGAGCACAAAGGAAGATGTTTGTAGTCGGTGACTGACAATCCTCTCAGTCCGGGGACGTCTCGGCAGGAGATCCTCCCGGAAGCTATCTTAAAACAAACATCTTCAGCTGCTTCATCACTGTCTTTCCTTATCATAAGATCTGAAATGGGGATGGTCACTGAAGATCACCCAATGTTCAGAACAATGTGTCACACCTCAGCTCCTGAACCAGTCAGTGCCTATGTGCAGTAAGACCCGAACAGCATTCAGGCTTGTGCCGTTAAAGTGTCGGTAACATTCATGTAACAGCAAGGCCAGACACTTTACATTTTCACAATTAAATGAAAAGCTCATTCAGCATCTCAAGCGCGTTAGAAACGGATATGTGGAAGCCATTCAGCCCATATAAGCTACTGAACAAAGAGAGGGATACCCATTCAATCCTCCTGCCTATTCCACAGGAAGAAGGGGAGTCTGGTTACCACACCAATCTGTTAAACAGGAACAGGCAGGGTCAAGTCAGACCCATGAACCTGTTCCATGGGACCTGGAGGAGGCCATTCAACACCTTGAGGAGAGTGTCATTGATGCTCCAACCTGACAAATCAATAAAACAGAGAATGCACTCAGAGACGACTCCATGATGTTCCTCGTGGCTCCATTACAAGTGGGACACATGACATTTTAACGTGGTTTAACGCTGGCAGTGAGGAAGGAAGTCAGATATTTTGTGTCAAGTCTCAGAGAGGCATCCTCCATCTCTGAGAAGGCAGACCCATGTTCTCCATAGATGTCAGAAGCTGGTGGGATTAGTCATCTGTTTTAGAATGACGGTATTGTGGCTACTGTCGGGATTGTGGATAACATGACGTTCAGTGCAGGATCACACACTCAATGCACTGTATTAATGTGGGGAGAGTTTATTCAATGACTGACCCTCTGTCTCTCTCAATCAATATGTGGAGTGGGGGTGGGATGAGGGGGACGTCGTCAGAGACTCTTTACCTATTGAGAACCAAAAAAAAACAAAGCCATGGAAGTTATCACCGTATCAGTGCCTGGTTAGAACATCATGAGTGACTGTCCATCCCCCTTAAGGTTCAATGCAATCACTTCTTATTCTCTCACTGAGCTTCACTCTCTGCTCATGGAGCCATCATCCCAAGGATTAGTCTGTTGAAACTTGTGAGGAAGTCTATCCACTGTACCCCAAATACTGCCTCAACAACACTCTCAGGGATGATCGCAATAAACCTTTTCTCTGACTTAGACATCGCAGTTTCTTCCCTGTGCCACAAAAAGCCATTCCTTCTCTATGCACTACGACTGACATGGAATTTATAACTCCCTTACATCTGTACGTTAGCATCAATAAATCCAACACCAGATTTGCGTATGGAGACGTGCATCACTCTCGTGGAGAATTTCAATGAGATTGAATTCACCTAAAATAGGGAATGATCACAGACCTGAATAGAACTGAACTGTCGGAATACGGGAAACAGACATAGGAAGGGAGCTATCTTTACTTCTGTTCTTCTCTCACAGGATGTATGCAGACCTAGTCAGGGCAGCATGTTATGCCGACCTTGAATTGAGTGTTTGGTTCAGCTGTTCCACAGGACAGCAAAGAGTAAAACACATTCCTGTAGGGTTGTAGCATTACAACATAGGATAAATTATCCTGCTTACTTTAAAACCAGCAACAGGGAAAAGTTTTATCCACTGCATATTCTGTGACAATTCTAGACTCCAAAAATATTTAAAGTAAAAATTAACAACTTTATTTCTTAAAGTATAACAGGGAACAATAGACGAACGTCTGTTTACAACTTCTTCCTCTAACCTATCTTTTACCTCCCCCACCCCCACGATACTCGTCCGGTTCTACTTCTAATTAATACCTACAAAACAAAACTTCCAATCTCAAAACCAAGAAACTTTCAGTTCTTCTCTATATTCCTGTCTTCTTTTCTTCTTTGGGGTTCGGCTTTACCAGTTACTACTCAATAAAGGTACCGAGAGGAGAGCTATTTTTCAGGCAATCGTTGCATGCTGGTAACTTGGCAGCTCTCCTCTCAACTGTTCAATTTCCCAAAGTCATGTACCCCCAAACCATTGGATCGTGTCATTGGCTTTTAAGATTCTCAATATACTAAATTCAAACTTGTTTGGAGGTGGGTATTTTGAGGTGTAATTCAAACTGTTTGGCTGAATCTATTTTTGTCTTGAGACAATGAGCTAATCAAGTTGTTCAACCAAATGTTACACTAAATCTATTTTTCAAAACACTTGGTGCTGTCAGGTAGTTATTGTTGGCTTTTAATTCTTTTAAAGGTGCAGTACACCCACATGTTCATCACAGAAGTCACACTGAAACCTGACTAGGGAAGAATGACACATTGACTTCCCTAAAGGACTTGGGGCAAGCAGATGGGCTTTTAGAGCAAATGAAAATAGTTACTTTTAAATTTCACCAATTTCCCTCATTGGATATCAACAGAGTATTATTCTGTGGCTCTAGAATATGAGTCAATGGCTTGAACACCATAAACTGTTGTCCCGTTTGTGCAGAGAACAAGTTAAACATCCTCATCAACAATTATTTAGTGACAAACATGTGGTTAGAAGGAACTTGAAACTGTTGCATCCAGATTAAACAATGGCACAAATCATGGTTTATTCAGAAGTTGCACTGAAACTGAGAACAAGACTGGGTTATAATGACGGTGGTATTGGATCGGGTTGGTGAGTGGGGAGCAGCTGGAGATGTAAATCTGTGAAGGACAAAATGGATTATGGAGTTTGAGAACATTCTGGTTCCTTCTCATATATCAGTGAGTAATTTATAAATAGTAGTTTGATACTTATAATTTAGAAGGAAAGGAGTTTTTGTTTAGAACTGAAGACGTTGTCTTGTACTTTCCAAAATGTATATATCATGAGCAGAAATTCAGTCCAACCCGGTTTCGTAGACAAATATAATGACTTACCAGGAACACCAACTATAGCGAGGATGGGATAGTAACCACCTTGAATAATCCAAAGGATATCCTGGATCCGTGATGCTAATGATATCCAAGGCAGCGAAAGATAGTAAAGACCCGAGGATAAACTCCTGTCTGTTATTGCAATGTTCCAGTCTAATATTCTCAGATTCTGATCGATTGTTGAACCATTCCAGTCTAGAGTTCTCAGATTCTGATACACTGTTGTACCATTCCAGTCTAATGATCTCAGATTCTGATACAATCTTGGAACATTCCATTCCAAAGTTCTCAGTTTCTGATACACTGTTGTACCATTCCAGTTTACTGACCTTAGATTCTGATCCATTGTTGGAACATTCTAATCCAAGGTCCTCACATTCTGAACCATTATTGTAATGTTCCAGTGTAATGTTCTCAGATTCTGATCACTTCTCCCCTTTCTCTCGAGCAGTTGATCCGTGTTAGTGCTGTCAGCGATGCTCCTACTCATACTATGGGATAACACATTGACAGAGCCCATTTATCATTCAACGATAGAAACTCTCTAATGGGATAATTAGGAGCCACGGAGATTGACAATAATCACAGTCACTGAACAAATATATCCAGTTCACCCCTTTCAATTAAATATTGGTTTTATTAAAATTAAAAAGAATGTTTAAAATTTACATATTTGGCATGGAATATGTGGGGGTGCCTGAGCGAAGGAATATTGAAGATGGTAGATTGAATGCATGTAATCATTCAATCTGCCTTGGATATGGGAGTAATGACAAAGGATTGTCAGAACATAAACAAGTTTCTCCATTTATAAATGGAAACATACAGTCTGTAACTACTGATCAGTGATTATAGTGTCAGTAAAATATGGAGAGAACTTTTCTTTTACATAATCTGACAGGAAAATGTACCTACGACAGCATGAGTGATAACACACACAGGGCATGGATATGTTAACAGAAAATATGAGGGCAGGTGAGCGTCATGCTGTTAAAGTTATCGATGACAATCAACTGTGAATATGTACCATTCACTGGATTTCAATTGCAGTGTGATTATGATATTGGAGGCATGGCTGCTAGACTGGAGGGAGGGAACTTGATAATTCCCAATCATCAGTACTGAAATGTTACTCTTTATAAATCATTTGAAGATCAAATTCCAGTATACAACACCAATGAGGAATGAGGAGAGCCAATATTAACCATACAACCAGAAGACATTGGAGCAGAAATTTGGCTATGAGGCCCATTGAGCCTGCTTCACCATTCAATGATGGCTGTTAAGCTTCTCAACCCCATTCTCCCGCTTTCTATCTGTAACCCTTGATCTCCTTTACAGTCAACAATCTAACTGTCTCACTCTTACATATACTCAATGATCTGGACTCGACTGACTTCTGTGGCAGTGAATTCCATGGATTCACCGCTCTCTGGCTGAAGAGGTTTCTCCTTATCTCTGTTCGAAAAGTTCTTCTCTTTACTCTGTCCCCTCGGGTAGTAGTCTCTCCTTCCATTGCATATATCTTCCCAACATCCACTCTGTCCCAGGTCATTTAGTATTCTGTAAGTTTCAATTAGGTCTCCTAACATTCTTCTGAACTCTGTCAAGTACAGACCCAGAGTCCTCAAATATTCTTCATATACATGCCAGCTTTGCATTCTTAGCACCATTCACTTGGATCTCGTCTGAAAACACTCCAGGACCAGTACATCCTTCCTGAGATATGGGACCCAAAACTGTGCACAATAATCCAAATGTGACGTGACTAAAGCCTTGTAGATCCTTAGAAATACATCCCTGCTTTTATATTTAAGCTCTTTTGTAATAAATGCCATCATTGTCTTTGCCTTCCTAACTACTGACAACCTGCAAGTTTACCTTTCAAGAGTCCTGGACTAGAACTCTGCAGTCTTTTTGCACTTTAGACTTCTGAAATTGCTCGCTTTTAGAAAAATAGTCCATGCCTCTATTCATCCTGGCAAAATGCTTTCCCACACTTTTCCACATTGTACTCCATCTGACACTTCTTTGTTCACTCTCCAAACCTGTGAAAATCCTTCAGCAGGTGAAAGTGAGGACCGCATATGCTGGAGATCAGAGTCAAAAATTGTGGCCATAGAAAAGCAATGCCTGTCAGGCAGCATCCGAGAGCAGGACATTCAACGTTTTAGGCATAAAGCCATCATAAGGAATGTGGGGTGGGCAAAGAGGGGCAGAGAGATAAATGGGAGGGTCTGGAGCTGGGAGGAAGGTAGCTTGGAAGGCGATTGCAAGATAAAGGTTGTTGGTGATAGTTATAGGTCAGAGTGGAAGGTGGAGTGGATAGATGGGAAGGAAGATGGACAGGTAGAACAGTTCAAGAGGGCAGTGCTGCGTTGGAGGGTTTGATCTGGGATAAGGTGGAGGGAGTGGAGATGAGGAAACTGGTGAAATTGACCTTGATATCGTATGTTGGGAGGGTGCCAAGGCAGAAGATGATGCGTTCTTCCTTCAGACGTCAGGTGGCTAGAATTTGGCAGTGGAGGAGGCCAAAAACTTGCAAGACATTGGCGGAGTGGGAGGGGGAGTTGAAGTATTCAGCCACAGGGCAGTGGGGTTGTTGGGTTTGTGTGTCCGAGAGTGTTCCCTGAACAGTTCTGCAAGTTGACGTCCTGTCTCGCCAGTGTAGAGGAGACAAGGAGCAATTGACAGACGAGATGACGTATTTGGATGCACAGAATGTTCTCTGCCTGATGTAGAACGATGCTTTGGGGCCTTGGATGGAGGTGAGAAGGGAGGTGTTGGCACAGGTTTCATACCTGTTGTAGTTGCAAGGGAAGGTGTCGGGAGGGGAAGGTGGCTTGGTGAGGTTGCGTGGACCTATCGAGGGAGTTTGTGAGGGAATGGTCTCAGCAGTATGATGATAGGGGTAGGGAGGTAAGTATATCTCTGTTGGTGAGGTCTGACTGTTGGTGGCAGAAATGGCGCTGCATGATGCGTTGTAGCCTGAAGTTGGTGGGATGGAAGACAAGCATCAGAGAGGTTCTAACTTGTTGTAGTTGGAAGGGTGGAGTTCAAGCGCGGAGCTGTGGGAAGTTAAGGAGATGCGCTCGAGCACCCTCCTGTAGCCGAACCACCTCTTCAATGCTACTTGTCCCTCTATCTATTCTTGCACTGTTTGAAAGCTTAGCCAGAATGCCCCCAGTTCCTTCATATTGATAATGAATGCATAAAGTGAAAAGTTGTGGTCCCAACATTGAGTCTTGTGGAACACCACTTGTCACTGGCTGCCATCCTGAGAAGGACACTTCAATCCACATTCTCTTTCTGTCAGACAGCCAAACTGCTATCCATGCTAGCTCCTTGCCTCGAACACCATGGGTCCATACCTTTCTCAATAGCATCATGCAGAGCACCTTGTCAAAGGATTCTTGAGGTGCAGATGGATAACATCTATTTGTTCTCCTTGATCTAATCTGATCATTACTCTCTCAAAGTATTCTAGACGGTTTGCCTGGCATGTCCTCCCTTTGATGAAACCATGCTGACTCTGTTCTATTTTAGCAAAGACCTCCAAATATCCAGAAATCCCATCCTTCACGATGGAATCCATGATGTGACCCACAACCAACCAGTCTGCGAATCAGTCTGCAGTTTTCCTTCTTGTGCCTAACTCCCTTAATAAATGGGGTGTCATGCTCGCAATTATACAGCCATTTGGCCCTTTTCTGATTTTAGTCATTCCTGAAAGATTACTACTTACACTTGCACTAACTCTTCAGCTATCTCCTGTTCAAGGCTGGGGTGTAGTCCATCTGGTCCAGGTGAGTTATCCACATTCAGGCCATTCCGTATTCTAGCATATTCTTCTTGGTCATGGCCACGATATTCAGGACTACCCTCTGACTATCTTGAATTCTTGGGAAATTACTCGTGTCTTCCACCGTGAAGGCTGATGCAAAATTCCTCAGCCATTTCTTTGTTTCCCACTACCGTTTCTCCAGCATCATTTTCCAGTGGTACATATTCACTTTTGGCTCTCTTTTGCACTTTATATATCTAAAGAATCTCTTACAATTTCCTTTATATTACTGGTTAGCTTACCCCCACATTTAATCTTCTCCCTCCTTATTTATTTTTTCTTGCTTTCTGTTGGCCCCAATTCTCCAGTTTCCCTCTGCCCTTCACCGCATTATATGCTTGCTCTTTTGCTTATATAGAATCCCTGACTTCCCTTGTCAGCCCTGGTTGCCTCATCTTCCATGTACCATGCCTCTATTACTCAGCATGAATCTCTGCAGTTTCTCCTGCATTAATCTTGGAATCACCTGCCATTGCTGCTCCCCTGTATTTCCTTCTAGACCCCTGTCCCGGTCAACTCTACCCAGCTTCTCCCTTATGCCTCTCCAGTTGCCTTTATTCAGCTGAAATATTGTTAACACAGATTCTAATCTCTCTCTCAAATTGCAAAATAAATTCAACAATATTCTGATCACTGCTTCTGAAGTTTTCATTCATCTTAAGCTGCCTTATCTAGCCTGCATCATTAAATCCAGTGTCATCTGTTCCCGAGTGGGCTCCATCACATGATGCTCCAAAACGCCATCACATAGACAGTCCTCAAATTCCTTTTCTTGCAATCCACTACCAACTTGGTTTCCCATTCCACTTGTATTTTGAAATCCCCTATGATCACTGTAACTTTGTCTTTCCTACAGATCTTTTCTATCTCCGGTGTATCTTGTGCCCCAGCTCCTGACTACTCTTTGGAGGCCTGTGCAAGTCTCCAACTGTGGTGGTCTTATCTTTGTGGTTCCTCAATTCGACCCACGCAGGTTCTACACCATCTGACTTTACTTTCTTTATTACTATTGATTTAATCTCATTTCTTCATAATAATGTAAACCCACTCCCTCTGCCACCTATCTTTTCGATAGTATATATGTCCTTGAATATCCTGATCCCCTTTGTCGCCACATCTCTGTGATGCCCATCATGTCATACCGACCAATTTCAATCTGTGCCACAAGCTCATTTACTCTATTTCTTATACTGCATGCATTCAGATCTAACCCCTTCAATCTTGTATTAACGGTCTCTCCTCTCATTGTCATTTGTTTGTCCAGTGTGATTGAAGTTTGACTGCTTACACTTTTCATACACGCTGTCCTATTTTCATCTGTGCTGGAGATTTTAATAACCTCTCCTGAGCTCTGTACTCTTACCTCCTCTTTTCTAATTAAACCCTATAACGGAACCCCCAACCCTGCCAACGCATGTACACTCCTAATCAGTTTAAAGCTCTGTCTACAGCCTTAGTTAAGATTCACTTGGACCCTGGTCCCAGCACAGTTCATACGAAGACTGTCCTATCGGAACAGGTCCTTTCTTCCTCAGTAATAAAATGTGTTTATTTAACACAAAATGCAGGGACAAGAAAAAAAAATATTTCTGCACATACCAAAACATGAAAACTACAAACAGACAAGTCTGTTAAAATGCACTTACAATGTGGAGCTATATGAATTGAAAGGTACATTACAAAACCACGGACGAGGTGTTCAACCTTTATCAGTCATTATTTGACCCACAGCTGAGATGCTGATCTCCCCCCTGTCAGTGATACCCCTCACTGTGATTCTCTCGCCCTGTCTCTCACACATTGTTTAGAGGGACTACAAGTTCCTGTTAGCCCAGAATATTTAAATTAATTCACCTTGTCCCTGGAAACAATCCATTGCTATTTTGGACATTGTTCAGCCGTCAGCGACCCAACTCTGTGAGATTATTGGTGATAAATGATCTGGAATGACAGCATAGTGCTCACAGGGTACGGCACCAGACAAAGGACTTGCAGTCTGTGGGAGTTCTAAATAAAATGTCTGTGTATTTGTCCTCATGCTGTTTTCTGATCTAACTTCACACTCACCTGACACCCCTTGCTCTCACTCACTCTTTCCCTCCGTTTTGTATCCATTCCTTTTATCTCTTTTGACTTCCTTTTTCTCTGTTAATTTCGCTCGCTCTCTCTCTCTCTCTCTCTCACACACACACACACACACACACACACACACACACACACACACACACACACACACACACACACACACTGTTCTCGGTGTTTTCAAATTGTGATGTTGGAGAGCTCGTCGTTGTACAATATGCTAAATGGCCTCCTTCAGTGCTCTTATTAATTCTGAAGCTCTCTGACCCACAATACAGACTTTAGGTGCCTGGAGAGACAAACTGGTCCTGCGAAGGACACATTGCAGAATCATCCTTCATCTCTTCCTGTTGCCCGATATGCAGTGGCCTTGAAATATCTGTTCAAACAAAATAGATTGAAATTCGTGCAGGCGGGAGAACGCTCACCAGATGATTTTGCTGTCAGGATTTAACAAGCAGTTCCCACGTATACAATGTGAATTTCCCTGATGTTCTAGCTCTGCCTTATACTGACGTAATTTGCCTTCCGCCAATTCAGTTGCTTCACACAAGGTCCTGAATTAACCGTGTTCATAGCTATCTTAAATCTGAAGGAGCTGTGATCACTCTTTCTAATATTATGTCCCACTGAGAGGTCAGTTACCTGACCAGGATCATTAGCCAAGGTCCAGTATGGCTCTTCCTCTCGTTGGTCTATCCACATACTGTTGCAGTTAACAAATTCTTCCCCGTTTAAGCCTCTTGCTCCAAGGGACCCCCAGTCATTATTGGGGATGCTAAAGTCACTCACTATGACCACTCTCTTTTTTAATACAACTTTCCTTAATCGACGTACATATTCGTTCCTCCATCCCTCCGTTGCTTTTGGAGGGATTATAATAACGCAGTGCTTGCAGCCATCTTATAATTGAGCTTTACCCATATTGCTGGAGTGGATGATCCCTCCTGTAAGTCCACTTCAAGTGCACATGTAAAACAACTCGTCCACCTCTTTTACCTTCCTCTCCATCTCGCATAAAACAACAACAGAATCCTGTAATGTTGAACGGCCAGTCCTTTCCCTCTCTCAACCAAGTCTCTGCAAACCCGCAACATCATAGTCCCACGTACGGTTTCAGGCTGTCAGTTCATCGGTCTTACCCATAATAATTCTTGCATTGAAATAAATACACTTCAGCCCAACTCCATCAGATCCTGACCTGATATTTGGTTTGAGTTTCCCTGACGTAAATTCTCCTTGACTATTCTTGTTAACAGGAGACTGTCAGTAAAGCAGAAAATATTGAGAACAGACAATTTCAGGTCCCTACCTTGTCCCTTCAATCTGTACATTGCATCACACACTGTCCAATTCCAATAAACTGCTGGATGATTATTTTGCTTCAAACAACAGTCTCCAGCCTCTCACTGCACATTATTCAACTCTCTCTGGAGCCATTGGATTGACTGTTTTCTGATCCCTCTCTCAACCAAATCTCTGTAATATTTATATCATAGTTATATATAATCATTCAAACTCCGAGCTCCAAGCTCATCTGCCTTGCCTGTCACACTGTTCACATTAAAATCAGCACACTTCAGACTGCCAGCCCCATTGTGTTCACTCCCCTCTGCCAGTTTGTTGTTGGTCTTAGTTGTACTGGGATAAGTCTCCAACTGTTCTTCAGTCACTGTGCTTGTGGACGTACTGCTCTGGCTCGCACCCTCCCCCCCTCCCCGCCCCCCCCCCCCCCCCCCACCACCACATTAGTTTAAACCGTCCTGAGTGACAATAGCAAACCTGCCTGCCAGGAGATTGCTACCAGTTCACGTCCATCCTGTCCTTCTTGTGTATTTCATACTGACCAAGGAATCTCAATTACCCAATTAACGGAGATTGCTGCCAGTTCAGATGCATCCCGTCCTTCTTGTGTGTATCCTGTCGACCCGGGAATCCCAATGATCCACATATTGGAGATTGCTGCCAGTTCCGATGCATCCCGTCCTTGTTCTGTCTATCCTACCGACCCGGGAATCCCAATGATCCACATATTGCAAGTGCTGCCTACCCTACCAGCTCTTTGGCCATGTTTTTAACTATACTGCCTTCCTATTCCTAACCTCACTGGCACGTGGCATAATCTAGTCTCTTCAACATTCAAATATCCTTTCAGCACAACTCTGGCAAGAACCTTTACTTTAAAATGGATGGACTTGGCAATAAAAACTTAAGTGTGATCTCATTTACCAGGAAGGTGGAGCCCAATGAATCAGTCACAATGACCATCGGATCTGATATCTATCACCTTCACCAAACCTGTGTGACAAGGTATACATATGGAGGATCTATTTGTAGATGGATGAGGATAAACAGAATTAGCCCTAAAGACCAGAAAATGTCAGAACAGATGGCTGCCATTCTGCCTGTTTACTCTGCTTTGCTGTTCAATTGGATTATAGCTATTCTGTTCTTTTAAATGGTAGGGTCTTTGCCCCGCACCCCGAGCAGTTTAGAACGTGCCCAGTGTCTTTGAGCGCTCCCTGCGTAGGGAGCATCCAGTACCAGGCGATGGGGTGTGGGGAATCCCGGGGTGGCTCGATGAAAGGCTGCATGCAGTGACAGATGGACTCAGGGATTGAGAGAGACAGAGTAGGTAATCAGGGACATGCACTCACATAAGTAGCTGGGCAAGATTCCCAAACACTCGGGGAGCCCGAGCACCCGTGCCACTTTTACAATAAAGCCATCATACTTGCAGCAATCCTCCATCAAACACAAGCAAATATACTGTAGATAGCATAAACCTGAAACAAACACAGAAAAATATTGTGAAGAGAGAAAGTAATTAATCTTCCCAATTCAGACACAGGGAGATTGTAAAAACTCCACAAAGAAAGGGTCCAGAGATTGGAATTGAACCCGAGTCCGTGACCCTGTGAGGCAGCAGTGTTGTGCCACCACGCTACACAATGATGGGCAATAGGATTAGTATAGTTACATTAATATATTTTCGACAGTCAGTTAACAGGAATGCTCTCACTCAGCCTGTCTAAGATTGGGAAGCCTTTATACAGCAGCAGAGTACAGTTTAAGAAGCAATAAATTGGTGAACACGAAACATGTAAGCTAGCTCACTTTAGAAAAGGAGATTGCATGAGTTTTGTTAAGATATATAAAAGGGGAGAGTGAACAATGGACAACCAGAAATTGAGGCTGACTGCAGAGAAATGGAGAACAAAGAATTGGAGAATGAATTGAATAGGTACTTTCCATCAATCCTCACAATGGTAGACACTACAAACATTCCAGAACTTCAAGCGAGTCAAGGGTGAGGGATGGATGTAATGATTGGCGCTGAGTAGAAGGTACTGAAGAAGCTGCAACGTTTGAAAATGGATAAATCACACAGACTGGAAGGATAACAACCAATGTTCTGAAGGAAGTGGTGGAGGAGCTTGTGAAACCATTGGTCGCAACTGTTCACGAATAACTTTCATCAGACAGAGTCCCAGAGAACTGGAAAATGGACAATTTAAAATCTCTGTGTAAGAAGGAAGAAAGGCAAAATACAGGAATTCATAGGGCAGTTTAGCCTGGCATCGATCGTTAATCGGATTTAGAGTGCATTGCTAGCAATGACATTGCACAGTACCTGGAGGTGCATGGTAAAATAGGGCTGAGTCAGCATGGCTTTATCAAGGAGTGGTCCCGTTGACAAGTCTGTCAGAATTCTATCCAATGAGCAGGTTTGACAAAGGGAGAATGTGATCTGATTTGCTAATAGGGAGTGGGTTACATTTGAATCTGTGTTAAATTGAAACATGTTAATTTATTGGTTACATCTTGCATAAGCAGATGTACAAAAACAACTAAAAATTGTAAAGGAACAATTCAATAGTAGTTAATTAACCTAAGGATGGAGGGTCGGATGATGTGTTGTTTCTCTATGATGTCGGAGTGGTGGACCCTACTGTGGGTCCCAGTGACCATGTCTGGAGTAAACGTTGCAAGCTAGAAAACTCTGGCTCTGAGTCGATGAGCTGGAGTTTGAGCTTCAAACAATGTGAGGCATCAGGGAAGGGAAGAGTTCCCGGGATGCTGTGATTTAGGAGACAGTTACACTCCGTAGATCAACTGACTCAAATTCAGCCAGTGGTTAGAAAACGGAGGGTTTGGCTGTGAGTGAGGCAGATAGAGGGATCCAGGAGGTAGAGTTGCAGGAAACCTCAGCCCCTGTCGGTGTCTAACAGGATCAAGAGTTTTCTTCCCTGTGTGGATGGAAATGGGGACTGCAGGGAGGATGAGCATAATGTTCACAGCACCGAGTTGAGGGAAGCTTTCAAGTGGGGCAAGAAAAGAGAAATGATACTGTAATTGGGGATAGTTTAGTTAGCGGCATAGACACTGTTCTCTGTGGTCGGGATTGAGAGTCCTGAAAGTTGCATTACGTACTGGTGTTTGGATAAGGGATATCTCATCTGGGCTGCAGAGGAACTTGGAGTGGGAGGGTAAAGATCCATTGGTCGTGGTCAGTGTAGGTACCAACGACAGAGATAAAACTAGGGCAGAGGTTCTGCTAAGGGATACGAAGAACTCAGAGCTAAATTAGAAAACAGAACCGAAAAGGAAATAATCTCTGGATTACGGCCTGAGCCATGAGCTAATTAGCACAGGGTCAGCAGGAAAATGCGTGGCTCAAAGTTTGATGTGAGATAAATGGGTTTGTATCATGGGACATTAACACCAGGACTGGGGAAGGAGGGCGCTGTTCTGATCTGATGGTCTTCATTTGAACCGTGTTGGGACTAGTGTCCTAGAAAATCGCATAACTAGGGCTGTAGACTGTGCATTAAACTAAATGGGGGTGGGGTGGTGTCAGTTATAGCGAATATTAGAAAACCTAAATTAAAGGAGGGGTAAGACTGCAGAACTCAACAAGAAGGCGTTTGGTATGTTTTCCTTTATTGGTCAGAGCATTGAGTACAGGAGTTGGGAGGTCATGCTGCGGCTGTACAGGACATTGGTTAGGCCACTGTTGAAATATTGCGTGCAATTCTGGTCTCCTTCCTATCGGAAAGATGTTGTGAAACTTGAAAGGGATCAGAAAATATTTACAAGGATGTTGCCAGGGTTGGAGGATTTGAGCTACAAGGAGAGGCTGAACAGACTGGGACTGTTTTCCCTGGAGCGTCGGAGGATGAGGGGTGACCTTATAGAAGTTTACAAAATTATGAGGGGCATGGATATGACAAATCTTGGGTTGGGGAGTCCAGAACTAGAGGGCATCGTTTTAGGGTGAGAGAGGGAAAGAATTAAAAGAGACCTAAGGGGCAATATTTTCACGCAGAGTGTGGTTCGTGTATGGAATGAGCTGCCAGAGGAAGTGGTGGAGGCTGGTAAAATTGCAACATTTAAGAGACATATGGATGTGTATATGAATAGGAAGGGTTTGGAGGGATATGGGCCGGGTGCTCGCAGGTGGGACTAGATTGGGTTGGGACATCTGGTTGGCATGGACGGGTTGGACTGAAGGGTCTGTTTCCATGCTGTAAATATCTATGACTCTATGACTCTAAGTTATTCAAATCTCCAGCACAGACGCAGAGAGCATGTAAAGCGTTAGTAATCAAACATCAAACACACAGGACAAACAAATAACAATAAGAGGAAAGACTAATACAGGGCTGAACTGTTATCTCGGAATGTATGCAGTATAACGAATAAGGTAAATAAGCTTGTGACTCATACACAAATTGGCAGGTCGCCATCACGGAGACATGGCTGCAAGAGGATCAGGATTGGGAGCTGAATATTCAAGGATATGCATCCTATCAAAAAGATAGGCAGTTGGGCAGAGGGGATGGGTTTGTCTTATTAGTAAGAAATGAAATTAAGTCAATAATATGAAATGAAGTAAGGTCAAATGGTATAGAATATGTGTCGGTAGAATTGAGAAATCACAAAGGTTAAAAAAAAAGTAGTTAGATTTCTGTTCAGGCCTCCAAACAGTAATCAGGACTGGGTTGCAAGATACACCAGGAGCTAGAAAGATGTGTAAGAAATACAAAGTTACAGTAATCATGTGGGATTTCATTATGGAGGTGGCTGGGAATTCAGCTTGATGGTGGTTTGCAAGAAAAGGAATTTGTGGAATGTCTATGAGATGGCTTTTTGGAGCAGCTTGTGCAGGCAGATTAGTTGAGGGAGCTTAAGGTGAAGGAAATAATAGTAGGCAGTGATCATAATATGATTGAATTTACTCTGCAATTTCAGATGGAGAGTTTAGAATCAGAGGTAACGGTATTAAAGCTGAATAAAGGTGGAGAAAGTGAGGACTGCAGATGCTGGAGATCAGAGCTGAAAATGTGTTGCTGGAAAAGCGCAGCAGGTCAGGCAGCATCCAAGGAACAGGAGAATCGACGTTTCGGGCATAAGCCCTTCTTCAGGAATGTATGATAAGGGTCCGTGGTGTTAGAGGCAAGGTAAAGGCATGAATAGAAGCTTTTCTCTCCGGCAGAAAGCAGAGAGTGGAGATAAAATGGTCCTTCTCAGGATGGCAGCAGGTGGTCAGCAAGGCACAGTTTTGGGACCATGACTTTTTACTTATTCGTTCACAATCTCGATGATGGAACTGGGGGCACTGTGGCTAAGTTTGCAGACGAAACAAAGATACTTATAGAGTCAGGTCGGAGAGAGAAGGCGGAGGGACTGAAGAAGGAATTGGCCAGGTAAAGGGGTTGGCAGATGCATTCTAACATCGGAAAGTGTGAGTTCATGCACTTTAGCACGAAGAACAGAGGCATGGTCTATTTCCTAAATGGGGAGAAAATTCAGAAATCTGAGATGCAATGGGACTTGGGAGTTCTAGTGCAGGGTTCTCATAAGGTAGGCTTGCAGGTTGAGGTAGTATTTAGGAGGGCAGTTGCAGTTATTATTGCTGGCATTTATTACGAGAGAAATTGGATATAAAAACAGGCTGTATACAGCTTTGGTCAGACTACATTCGGAGTATTGCGCGCACTGTTGTGCCCCATATCTCAAGAAGGATGTACTGTCCCTGGAGGGTGTTCAGAAGATTTTCACGGGAATACTCATAAGAGTGAAAAGTTTATTGTATGAGGAATGTTTGAGTCTTTGGGTCTATACTTGATAAAGTTTAGAAGGAAGAGGGGAAATGTAATTGAAACACACAGAATACTGAAAGACCTGAACAGAGTGGATGTTCATAAGATGTTTCCATTGGTAGGAGAGACTAGGAACCAAGGACACAGCCTTAGCTTAAAGCGAATACCTTCTACAACGTTGATAAGTATACTTCTTTAACCAGGGAATGGAGAATCTTTGCAACTTATTGCCAGCGAAGGCGGTGGGGCCAGGTCATTGAGTATATTTGAGACGATGATTTTGTTTTGATTATCCAGGGGATCAAGGGTTAAGGGGAGAACGTGGGAGAATGGGATTGAGAAACTTATCAGTGATGATTGAATGGCAGCGTAGACTAGATCGGCAAACTGGCCGAATTTCTGCTCCTGTAGCTTATAGTCTTATGGTCTAAACCTTAAGGAGGCACCTTGCATCGCTGAGAATATGGATTCATGTTCTTCATGAATGTCAATAGCTGGTGGGAATAGTTAACCGTTTTAGAATGAAGGTATTGTGGATGCTGTCGGGGTGGCGGATAATATGACATTCATTGCAGGATCACACACCAAATGCACTGTATTAATATGGGGAGAGTTTATTCAAAACCTGGACCTCTCTGTCTCTCTCAATCACTGTGGGGAGTGGGGGTTGGGGTGGGTAGGGGTAACGTCCTCAGAGGCACTTTAAACTATCCAGATTCATGCATCCTGAGTGAAACAAAAGTGATGGAATTTATCACCTTCCCATTGTCTGTTTAGAATAGAAGGAGTGATTGTCCATTCCTCTCAAGTTTCAATGTAATCACCTCTTATTATCTCACAGCGCGACAGTTCAACCTTCACTCACTCCTCATGGTGCCATCATCCCAGGGATTAATCCGGTGAAACTCCTGTTTATTCTTTCTGTGATAAGGAAATCACTCCATATAAAGGAGATAAAATCTGTCCACAATACCCCAAACACTGCCTCAACAATGGTCTCAGAGTTGATCACAATAATTCCTTTCCCTCACTTAGCTGGCTCCATTTTCTTCATGTGACACAGGAAACCATTCGTTTACGATGCACTGTCACTGATTTGGAATTTAAACCATCCTTACATCTGTAGGTCAACATCAATAAAGCCAGCACCAGAGGTGCTATTTTGGTGAATATCACTCTCGGAGAGAGACTCAATCACGAAGAATACGTCTAAAACAGTGAATGGCTACCGACCTGAATGGAAATCAGCTGCAGGAGTATGGGATACAGGCAGAAGAAGGGAGTTATCTTTCCTTTTGACCTGCCCTTATGGGATGTATGCAGACCTGGTCAGGCCAGCATGTTATGCCAGTGTTGAACTGAGTGACTGGTTTAGATTTTTCCACAGGACTGAAAAGAGTAAAACACAGTGCTGTGGGTTTGCAGTCACACAGAGACCTGACCAGGGAAGGATGCCCCATTTCTCTCTCTAATGAGCATGAGGCAAGCCTATATCAACAGATTATTATTCTGTGGCTCTAGATTATGAACCAATGATGTGACAACCATACACTCTCTTCCCATCTTTCAGATTCTGTGCAGAGAACAAGTTAAACAGCTCAAGTGCAATTACTTTGCAATGGACTCGTGTTAAGAAGGGACTTGAAATAACTGTATCCGGAATTAACAAAGGCACAAATGTTGGTTTATTTAGGAGTTGCATTGAGGCTGAGGAGGAGACTCGATGTCACAATGGTTGTACTGGAAAGCATTGGTGAATGGGGAAGATATGGAGATATGAACAGTGCAGTAGCAAATGAATCAAAGAGGTTGAGAACCGTCTGTTTCATCCTCGCATATTGGTGAGCAACTTGTTTCGAGTAATTTGCTAGTTATAATTTCAAAGGAATGGATGCTTTGACTGGAAATGAAAACGTTGACTTGCACCTTCCCAAAATTTACATCTCACGATCATCAATTCAGTTCAGACCATTTCACGAGACATCTCGAGTGACTTACCAGTAAGACCAACTATGGCAAGGATAGGATAGTAACCAGCTTGAATAACCAGCAGTACATCTTCAATCCGGGATGCGAATGATATCCAAGGCTGGGAAAGCCAATAAAGACCCCAGAATAAACTCCCGCCCTTTGTTGGAACATTCCAGTCTAATGCTATCAGTTTCTGATCTCTCCTCACCCTCACTTCCAGGTGTCCGTCACGTTGAGAGTCCTTCAGAGTTCCCTACACGCCCTCAAGGATGCCCTCACAAGAACGGGGTACGATGCTCAACTCATCGACCGCCAGTTCCGAGGTGCCACAGCAAGGAACCATAATGACCTCCTCAGGCGACAGACACGTGCTGCAACTGACAGAGTACCCTTCGTTGTTCAGTACTTCCCAGGGCCTGAAAAGTTACACCATGTTCTTCGTGACCTGCACCACATTATCAATGAGGATGAGCAGGGCACCAAGGTCTTCCCCACACCTCCACGACTTGCCTTTAAACAACCGCCAATCCTGAAACAGATCATTGTTCGTAGCAAACTGCCCGGCTCTCAGGACAACTCCATACAACCCTGTCACGGTGAATGCTGCAACACGTGTCAGATTGTAGACATAGGTACCACTATTACGCGTGGGGAAACCTCCCACCTTGTACATGGCAGGTACTCATGTGACTCAGCCAACGTTTTCTATTATATACGTTACAGGCAAGGATACCCGAAGGCATGGTACATTGGGGAAACCGAGCAAAGGCTACGACAACGGAAGAATGGGCACCGCACAACAATCAACAGACAGGAGTGTTCCCTCCCAGTTGGGGAACACTTCAGTGGTCCAGGACATTCAGCCTCGGATCTTCGGGTGACCATCCTCCAAGGTGGATTTCGGGACAGGCAGCAGAGGAAAGTGGCCGAGCAGAGGCTGATAGCTAAGTTCGGTACCCATAGGGAGAGCCTCAACCGGGACCTTGGGTTCATGTCACATTAAAGGTAATCACGATTGCACTACACCCACTCACAGATATTCCTACACACACACTCTCACATACGCATGGACACAGGTACACACAGACACGCATACAGGCACCCACAAACACCCTTATAAACACACACACTCCCACACTCACACTTGCACCCCGTCACAGACTTGAGACAATCTGCACTCACTACACACACACACACATACACACACTTTCTCACACTCACAACCCCCACCCCAGACAGACACACACACATAGACAGACAAAGACCCACATGTACATATATATTTTGTGGGGTGAATGTGTACTTGCAGAGTTACATTGTACTTAGCTCAAAACTGCATGAATTTATGTAAAACTCTGTTATCTCACTTTTTAGATTAGAATCAGTCTAAACATCAGGTCATTGACAGAGAACACAGGGGGCTAACATCTTCAACATACTGTCTAGCTATCACCATTGTTAACAGCTAACCTGAGAATGCAACTTTTCAAAAAAGGTTTTGTGGTTTACACATGAAAGAAGTGAAACTATCACTGTATTCTAACAGATGACAGGCTTAACAGACAACAATTTTTCAATGTATAATTTCAGT
The DNA here is from genome assembly GCF_047496795.1 of Chiloscyllium punctatum. NCBI lineage: Eukaryota > Metazoa > Chordata > Chondrichthyes > Orectolobiformes > Hemiscylliidae > Chiloscyllium > Chiloscyllium punctatum. The sequence goes on from NC_092754.1 coordinate 86,983,816, forward strand.
TACATCACACTAAATTTTTGCTGTAAATTCTGTGTTACGATCGAGCTGATGAAGGAGTGTCGCTCCGAAAGCTACTGTGCTTCCAATTAAACCTGTTGGACTATAACTTGGCGTTGTGTGATTTTTAACTTTGTACACCGCAGTCCAAAACCGGCATTCCAAATCATGACAATTCAGATTGTTATTCCAGAATCAGAGAGGACAGGTGTGGGTCATGATGTTGATGTTATCGATGCTAAGGAACTGTTGTGAAGTATCTTTCACTGGACTTCATTTACATTGTGATTATGACATTGGAGAAAAGAGAGAAGATGGAGAGGACTTGGGGACATGACTGTTCAGTCTGGGCGGAGGGACAGTGATGTTCCCCACTCACTAGTGTTGCAACGTTACTCTTTATAACTCATACGAAGAGCAGATTAAAGTGTATACCTACAGTGAGGAATTAGCAGAGACAATATTAATGAAATGCATTTATGCAATACAAAATACAGTGAAATAAATGATTTTCTGTACAAACCAAAATATGCAAACTACAAAGAGATAAGGTTGTTAAAATGCACTCCTGATATGGACCTATATAAATTGAAATGTGGATTACAGACTATGGAAGTGGTGTGTGATATTTATCAATCATTATTTGATCCACAGCTGAGATCCTGATTTCCCCTCTGTCAGTGTAATAGAAAATTAACAAACTTAACATTTTTTGTGAAACCTGAAAGAGAATGCTATGCTAATTCTAAAACTTTTCTGAACGTTGCAAACACTTTGCTGAATTCTGCAGTCGTGGAGACAGCTCGTCTTTGCTGAAATTTGTATACATTGAACCTGGCCTGGCGAGCAGGCGAATTCAGCAGAAAAGCTAAGGAAAACAGAAAGAGAATTATGTCCACGGCAAGGGAGTGAGAAAACAAGAACTCGAATGTTTCCCAGCCCTTGTCCTTGAGCGTATGATAAGAAGAGTACAAAAAGAAAACGTTAATTATGTTCAGGGCCCTTACACAAGGTGTGTTTGCCAAGTGTAATGGTTCCCTGCAGTGGTTAAAAATAATGCTTTTTCTTTGCTCTTGCTAGCATCTGAGTCCAGTCAGTTTAATTTCCACGACACTCAGCGATCCACCTGACAGAGATTCTCTGGACCAGTCTCTCACACAGTGGGGGTTATCATTTCCTGCTGGTCTTGGCATAGTCTATTTTTAAAAATCCACCTTCTCCATGTACGAATCTATTGGCTGAATGGATTTTGTTTAGCTGTCAGTAACCTAGCTCTGTGACAATATTGGAAATGATTGATCTGGGATGACAGCCAGTATCAGCACACTGCTTACTGTGTATGACACCCAGACAGGGGGTTTGCAGTCCAGAGGAATTTCTAAAAGAAACTTCTGAATTCTGTCTGTCCATATCTATCCACCTTCATGCTGTCTTCTGATCTATTTAACCTCACCCTCATATAACTCCTCTTAATCCCTCTCTCAGTTAGTCGCTCCCCTTTCTATTCTCTCTTACTTTATCTCTCTTCACTTTCTTTCTCTCTGTTTATTTCTCTCTCATATAATCTATCTCCACATATTCTGTCTATCTCCAGTTGTGCGGTTGGAGAGCTTGTGACCCCACGATGGGCTGACTGACCTCCATTTGTGCTATAATAATTCTGCGGTTCTCTGAATCATAATAAATACTTTCGGTGCCTGGACAGACACGCTGGTCCGGTGACAGGCACAGTGCACTATCACCCATTTTCTCTTCCTGTTCCCTGATGTGCAGTTGCCTTGAAATGTCCGTTCAAACAAAACAGACTGAATGAAATTCGAGCAGTTGGGATGACTTTCATCACCGTGTATTTCAATCAGGATTTAATGAAGGATGAGGTTCCACAATAACATAACAATTATAGAAAAACAGGACAACACAATAAATAGCAGTCGAGTACAACATGTGATTCCAAGTAAGCTTCACCGTATTACCGCGAGATTATCAATCCAGAAAATCAGCTCCTGTTCAGTGGACCGAGGTTCAAATCCCGCCACTGCAGAGGGTGGCAATTCAATTCAACAATTTTAAAATATTCCTGCAATTAAGATTCCGCCTATGAGAATGATATCATTGCCGATTGTCATAAAAATCCATCTGGTTCACTCACATCCTTCAATGAAGGAATCTTCCATTTCTCATCTGGTTGAGCCGACCGTTGACTCCAGACCCAAAACAATGTGATTGACTCTCAATCGCCCTCTGAAATGGTTTAGCGAGTCAGTCAGATGTGCTACAAAATCTCGAAGAAATGAAACCAGATGTATTGACCTGGATACCGAAAAAGTGAACGTTCGAAACATCATTGTCGAACCTGCAAAGTCCTCCTTACTAACAATGAAGGCTCGTACCAAAATTGGGACAATTGTTTTACAGACCAGTCAAGCAACAGCTTGACATAGGCATACTCACGGAATTTTACCTTACAGTTATAACCCAGACAGCACCATCACCGTCCCTGGATATGTCCTGTCCCAAAGGCAGGACCGATCCGGCACAGGAGGCAGCTCAGTGCGATAGAGTGGGGCGGTCGATGCTCTGGGAGGCCCTGTGACCTATAACCTCATATCTCTCACTCAACAATTGCCATCAAGCAAGAGGATCAACCCTGGTTCAAAAGAGAGTGCAGGAGGGCAAGCCAGGAGCAGACCCAGGCATACATAAAGATAAAATGTTAATCTGCTGAAGCTTCCAAACAGAACTATTTGCATGCCCAATCGCATCAAATGCAAGGGACAGGCAGAGCTAAGCGATCCCAGAAGCAACACATCAGATCTAAGCTCTGCAGTCCTGCGAAACTGATCATGGATGGTGGTGGACGACTAAACAACTCACCGGAGTAGGAGGCTCCACAAATATCCCCAACCTCAATGATGGAGGAGCTCAGTATATCAGTGTAAATGATAAGGCTGAAGATTTCACAGAATTCTTCACTCAGAAGTTTCGAGTGGATGATCCACTTCAGTCTCCTCCCGTGGTCCCCATCATTACAGATAGCAGTCTTCAGCAAATTCGATTGACTGATATCAAGAAACGGTTGAAGGCACTCGATACTGCAAAGGCATCACCTTCATCACCACACAAGACAACACCTTCAGTGACTCTCCGGATGAATCCTAGATCCAAGCATCTTCAGCTCCTTTATCAATGACCTTCCCTCCATCATAATGTCAGATCTTGGGATATTCGACAATGACTGCACAATGTTCAGCACCATTCACAAATGTTCAGATATGGAAGCAGTCCATGCCAAAATGCAACTAGATCTGTCCCTCTCCATCTTGGGCTGACAAGTGGCAAGTAACATGTGCACTACACATACCAGACAATGACCATCACCGATAAGAAACAATATACCAACTTAGTATTTGCAGCATTATCATCACTCAGTTCCCCACTATCAATATCCTGGGGGTTATAATTGATTAGAAACTCAACTCGACTCACCATATAAATGTAAGAGCAGATCAGAGGCTCGGATTACTGCGTGAGTAACTTACCTCCTGACTTCCTAAAACTTGTCAATCATCTAAAAGGCACAAGTCAGGAATGAGATGGATTTCTCCCACTTGCCTGAATGAGTGCTGACCCAACAAGACTCAAGAAGCTTGAAACCATCCAGAACAAAATAATCCATTTGATTGGCATCACATTCACACGCATTCACTCCCTCCACCACCGTTGCTCAGTAGCAGAAGTGTATACTATCTACAAGACACAATGCAGAAATTCTACAAAGATCCTCAGACAGCATTTTCCAATCCCACGAACACTTACATCTAGAATGACAAGGCCAGCATACTTATGGGAATGCCACCACCTATAAATTCCCTTCCAAACCAATCAACATCCTGATGTGGAAATATATCGCCGTTCCTTCACTGTTACTGGTAAAAAACCCTGGAATTCCCTCCTTAATCTCATTGTGGGTCAACACACAGCAAGTGGACTGCAGCGGTTCAAGAAGGCAGCTCAGCACCACTTTCTCAGGGTGGCAACGAGGGATGGACAAGAAATGCTGGGCCCACGCAGCGATGTCACATCCAAAAAAAGATTTTTAAAAAATAGTTCCAAATTGAGCTTCTCTATGGGACAGGTTATCTGATTTGAACATGAACAGGAAAGCAGTGTTTCTGATACAGAACATTGTAGACGTTTCTGTTATTAGAAGGATGTTCAGTGTTCGATAACTTATTGTCGCTGTGTGCTGTGATAAGTTGCATCTGTTTTGTTAAATTCAACAATACTGGTGTAACAGGATCACACCTTCGAAAATACCAAACTGAAAATGGCAATCAATTAAGAGACAGTGTACTCCCGCCACATGAGACTCACATATAGCTGTTTATATTCAACGCTTAATGGAATACTGGCCGACACTGAATCCTCCCATTGTTCATATCACAGAGGTTACCATTGAACAGAACGTGAAGTCAAATCAACATACAAATACAAGGGTTACAAGAGCTGCTCAGAGACAAACAATTCTGCACTGAAAAAATAGACCACATGACCATAACAGCATGAGACATTGCTATAGATTGAGCCCATTCAGCCCATTCCTTCGCTGTGAAACTGTGTCATTTTATCATAGTCTCTATGACGAGTGGACTTATCTTCTACACACTGACTGATTACTGCAAAGATTGATACAATCAGTTTCTATCAGATGCCTCGCCTCCCATTCTTCTAAATTCCATCGAGTACACACACTGCCGCTTATGACAAGCCACCATCGCCAGGATGGATCACCTCCAACACCAGTTGATCTTTTTCCCAGAGATATTTCCCAAAATAGCTCCCAACATTCCAAATGCCATTTGAACATTCCCCATTACATTCTCGGCGGTATGACTCCTCTCTTTAATTCTAGATCCCTTGAAATGAATGTGAACATTGCATTTGCTTTCCTAACTGCCAATTGAACCTGCACAGTAACCATAATAGTGGACGAGTGTTTCAAAATCCTTTTGTACTTCAGGTTTAATGGATCCTATTAGAACATAGTGTCTGCCTCTAGTCCGCCCACCAAAGTGCATAATCTCACACGTGCCCATGTTATATTCCATCAGCAACGTGTTTGCCCACTCTCCTAAACTGTCCAAGCTTTTCTGCAGTCTCCCTACTTCATTAATATCGCCTGCCCATCCAACCATCACTGTAACATCTCGAAACTGAGCAAAAATGCCCTCAGGTCTTTTGTTCAGGTGGTTCATGTAAATGACACTTCCTGACTCCCTAAGGACTGTGAGAAAGTGAGGACAGCAGATGCTGGAGATCAGAGCTGAAAAATGTGTTGCTGGAAAAGCGCAGCAGGTCAGGCAGCATCCAAGGAGCAGGAGAATCGATGTTTCGGGCATGATCCCTTCTTCAGGAATGAGGAAAGTATGCCCAGAAGGCTAAGATAAAAGGTAGGGAGGAGGGACTTGGGGGAGGGGCGTTGGAAATGTGATAGTTGGAAGGAGGTTAAGGTGAGTGTGATAGGCTGGAGAGGGGGTGGAGGCGGAGAGGTCAGGAAGAAGATTGCAGGTTAGGAAGGTGGTGCTGAGTTCGAGGTTTGGGACTGAGACAAGGTGGGGGGAGGGGAAATGAGGAAGCTGGAGAAATCTGAATTCATCCCTTGTGGTTGAAGGATTCCGAGGCGGAAGACGAGGCGCTCTTCCTCCAGCCGTCGTGTTGCCATGGTCTGGCGATGGAGGAGGCCAAGGACCTGCATGTCCTTGGCGGAGTGGGTGGGGGGGTTGAAGTGTTGAGCCACGGGGTGGTTGGGTTGGTTGGTGCGGGTGTCCCAAAGGTGTGTTCTGAAATGTTCCACATGTAGGCAGCCTGTCTCCCCATTATAGAAGAGGCCACATCGGGTGCAGTGGATGCAGTAAATAATGTGTGGAGGTGCAGGTGAATTTGTGGCAAATATGGAAGGATCCTTTGGGGCCTTGGAGGGAAGTAAGGGGGGAGGTGTGGGCGCAAGGTTTACATTTCTTGCAGTTGCAGGGGAAGGTGCCGGGAGTGGAGGTTGGGTTGGTGGGGGGTGTGGACCTGATGAGGGAATCGCGGAGAGAGTGGTCTTTTCAGAACATTGACAGGGGAGGAGAGGGGAATATATCCTTGATGGTGAGGTCTGTTTGGAGGTGGCCGAAATGACGACGGATGATACGACGTATCTGGAGGTTGGTGGGGTGGTAGGTGAGGACCAATGGGGTTCTGTTGTGTTGGCAATTGGAGGAGTGGGGTTCAAGCGTGGAGGAGCGGGATGTGGAGGAGATGCTGTGAAGAGCATCGTCGACCATGTCTGAGGGGAAATTGCAGTCTTTGCAGATGGAGGCCATCTGGGTTGTTCACTATCGGAACTGGTCCTCCTGGGAGCAGATGCGGTGGAGGCGAAGGAATTGGGAATATGCGATGATGTTTTTATAGGGGGCAGGGTGGGAGGAGGTGTAGTCTAGGTAGCTGTGGGAGTCGGTCGGTTTATATTAAATGTCCGGGTTGATTCGGTCACCCGAGATAGAAATTAAGAGCTCTAAGAAGGAGAGGGAGGAGTCTGAGAATTTACGTGGACCGCCTCAGAGTTCTCACTCCCCTTCCAACTATCGTATTTCCAACGCCCCTCCCCCAAGTCCCTCCTCCCTACCTTTTATCTTAGCCTGCTTAGCAGACTTTCCTCATTCCTGAAGAAGAGCCCATGCCCTAAACATCGATTCTCCTGCTCTTTGGATGCTGCCTGACCTGCTGCGCTTTTCCAGCAACACATTTTTCAGTTCTGTGTTTTCTCACGTACAAGGATGATAGTGGTTTTCTTGAAGCAGGCTGGGATGTCGGCTTCAGGACGGAGAGGTTGAAGTTGTTTGTAAATACCTCTGTCAGTTGGTTCTCACAGGATCGGAGTGCTCAGCCAGGAACACTCTCCAGGCCTGTCGCTTTCATTGACTTGACCTGCAGGAAAACTGATCATGTCTGCCACGGTGACATCAGGCACAGGTACATCCGAGGCTCATGTCCGAAACGTCAATTCTCCTGCTCCTTGGATGCTGCCTGACCTGCTGCGCTTTTCCAGCAACACATTTTTCATCTCTGATCTCCAGCATCTGCAGTCCTCACTTTCTCCTAGTGAGAAAATACCTGCAACATTCCTTAATGACTCCCCCACAGTGGCTCTGACCTCAATAAACATGAAGTGCTTTGAGACGCTGGTTATGGCCCACATCACCTCCAGTCTCCCAGCCTGACCTGCTGTCCTATAATGTGCCGACTGATGTAATGGGTCCACAACGGATGCCATATACCTGCCCTGCCCTCATCCGTGGAACATCTGGACAACAAGGATGCATACACCAGACTCCTGGTCATGGACTACAGCTCCACCTTCAACATCATTATCCCCTCCAGACTTATCTCAAAACTCCGTGACCTTGATCATGGCTCCACCCTCTGCAACTGGATACCCTGGTTTCTGACACACAGACCACAATCTGTGAAGATAGGTATCTGCACATTCTCCACAATAAAACTCAACACTGGAACTACTGGAGGATGTGTTCTCAGCCCCCTATTGTACTCTCCGTGCACCCACAGCAGTGTTCTCATCCCCTACTGTACTCCCTGTATATCCACAGCTGTGTCCTCCGCCCCCTACTGTACTCCTTGTACACACATGTCTGTGCCCTCAGCCTCCTACTGTACTCCTGTACTCCCATGGTTGTGTCCTCGGCCCCCTACTGTTTTCCCTGTACACACGCGGCTATGTTGTCAAATTCCAAACTACGCCAGCTACAAGTTCGCTGATGACATCACCAAATCAGGAGGGATATCAAACAACGATGAGTCAGAATACAGAAAGGCGATTGAGGGCTGAGTGGCATGGTGTAATGATAATAGCCTCCCTCTCAAATTCGGCAATAGTAAGGAACTGATCATTGAGTTCAGAAGAAAGGAGAGGAACACACCGTCATCTACATCAATGGTTGAGGCAGTGCAGAGCATCAACTCCCTCGGAGTGACGATAACTGACAACCTTCCCTCGTCTTCTTGCATAGGTGTGACAGTCAAGACGGTTCAATAACGCCTCTTCTTCCTCAGGAGGCTCAGGAAATTTAGCATGTACTACTTCGACAGATACACCATTGAGAGCATACTGTATGGGTGCCTCACGGCTTCATACAGCAACGCTCTGCCCAGGACCCGCAAGAAACTACAGAAGGTTGGGTGCACAGCGAATCTCCCAACCATCGCCTCTACTTACATGGCTCGTTGCCGCAGAAAGGCTGCCAAAATCTAGAACAAAGAACATAGAACAGTACAGCACAGAACAGGCCCTTCAGCCCACGATGTTGTGCCGACCACTGATCCTCATGTATGCACCCTCAAATTTCTGTGACCATATGCATGTCCAGCAGTCTCTTAAATGTCCCCAATGACCTTGCTTCCACAACTGCTGCTGGCAACGCATTCCGTGCTCTCACAACTCTCTGTGTAAAGAACCCGCCTCTGGCATCCCCTCTATAGTTTCCTCCTACCAGCTTAAAACTATAACCCCTCGTGTTAACCATTTCTGCTCTGGGAAATAGTCTCTGGCTATCGACTCTATCTATGCCTCTCATTATCTTGTATAATCAGTCAGGTCCCATCTCCTCCTCCTTTTCTCCAATGAAAAAAGTCCAAGCTCAGTCAACCTCTCTTCATAAGATAAGCCCTCCAGTCCAGGCAGCAGCTTGGTAAACCTCCTCTGAACCCTCTCCAAAACACTAACATCTTTCCTATAATAGGGCGACCAGAACTGGACGCAGAATTCCAAGTGCGGTCCAACCAAAGTTTTATAGAGCTGCAACAAGATCTCAGGACTCTTAAACTCAATCTTCCTGTTAATGAAAGCCAAAACACCATATGCTTTCTCAACAACCCTGTCCACTTGGGTGGCCATTTTAAGGGATCTATGTACCTGCACACCAAGATCCCTCTGTGCCTCCACACCGTCAAGAATCCTATCCTTAATCCTGTTCTCAGTTTTCAAATTCGACCTTCCAAAATGCATCACCTCGCATTTATCCAGGTTGAATTCCATTTGTCACCTCTCAGCCCATCTCTGCATCCTGTCAATGTCCCACTGCAGCCTGCAACAGCCCTCTATACTGTCAACGACACCTCCGACCTTTGTGTCATCTGCAAATTTGCTGACCCATCCTTCAATCCCCTCATCTAAGCCATGAAGAAAAATTACAAACAGTAGAGGCCCAAGTAGAAAGCCCTGTGGAATACCAATCACCACTGACTTCCAGGCAGAATATTTTCCTTCTACTACCACTCGCTGTCTTCTGTTCGCTACCTAATTCTGTATCCAGACAGCTAAGTTCCCCTGTATCCCATTCCTCCGGACCTTCTGAATGAGCCTACCATGGGGAACCTTATCAAATGCCTTGCTGAAGTCGATATACAGCACATCCACACCTCGACCCTCATCAACGTTTCTAGTCATATGCTCAAAGAACTCGTTAAGTTTTTTGAGGCATGACATGCCCCTCACAAAACCGTGTTGACTGCATTTAATCAAGCCATGCTCTTCCAGATGGTCATAAATCCTAATCCTCAGAATCCTTTCTAACACCTTGCAGACGACAGATGTGAGACTTACAGGTTCATAATTGCCGGGGATTTCCCTATTTCCTATCTTGAAGAGAAGAATTATATTTGCCTCTTTCCAGTCTTCAGGTACGACTCCAGTGGAGAGCGAGGGTGCAAAGATCTTCGCAAGTGGCGAAGCAATTGCATTTCTCCTTTCCCAAAGCAGCCGAGGACGAATCTGGTCCAGGCCTGGCGACTTTTCAATCTTAATGTTTGACAAAATTTTGAGCACATCAGCTTCCTCTATCTCTATCCAATCCAGCATGCACACCTGCTCTTCAAAGGTTTCATTCACTACAAAGTTCATTTCTTTCGTAAAGACAGAAGCAAAAAACACATTTCGGGCTTCCCCTCCCTCCTCAGACTTCTCACAGAAGTTCCTTATGCTATCCCTGATCGGCGCTGCTCTTTCTTTGACCATTCTCTTATTCCTCACAAAAGTGTAAAATGCCTTTGTGTTCTCCCTAATCAGTTCTGCCAAGCCTTTCTCGTGCCCCCTCCTGGCTCTCCTCAGACCGTTTTTGAACTCCTTCCTCGCCTGCCTGTAATCCTCTAGAGCTGAGCTTGACCCTAGCTTCCTCCACCTTACGTAAGCTACCTTCTTCCTTTTGACGAGAAGCTTCACCGCTATCGCAGATTACTGAGGGAAGGGAAACAGGAAATAGCTGGGGCATTAATAGATATCTTTGTAGCATCCTTGAACACAAATTAGGTCCCAGAGGAATGGAAAGTTGTTGCTTAAGAAGGGTAGCATGAATAATCCAGTTAATTATAGACCAGTGAGCCTGTCATCAGAGGTAAGGGAGCTGATAGAGAAGATACTGAGGGATAGGGTCTTTTCTCATTTGGATGAAAATGGTCTTATCAGTGATAGACAAGATGGTTATGTGCAGGGAAGGTAATGACTTACCAATTTAATAGAATTCTTTGAGGAAGCGACAAAGTTGATTGATGAGGGAAGGACTGTAGATGTCATATACATGGACTTCAGGAAGGCGTTTGGTCAGTTTTTCCATGGTCGGGTGATGGAGAAAGTGAAGTCACATGGTGTCCAGGGTGTGCTAGCTACATGGATAAAGAACTGCCTGGACAACAGGGTACAGAGTGTAGTAGAGGAAGGCAGATTCTCAAAATGGAGAACTGTGACCAGTTGTGCGCCATTTGAGATGTTTCCAGAAAGATACATGATTGTGCAGGGCGCAAAGGGATACAGACTCTCAGAAAATTGCCGACTGATTTAGATAGAGGATCTGGATCAGCGCAGGATTTGACAGACAAATGGCCTGTTGAACTGGAATGTTCTTAGTTCTAACAATACCAAAGACCCATCACATGCCTGTAAAGATCTCCCACAACCTCTTCCATCAGGCTAAAAGATACAGTAGCTTGAAAATACAGATCAGCTGGTTCAGTAACGGCTTCTTCCTTGCTGTTATTAGACTGATGAATGGACTCTAATCTCAGATAATGCTGATCTTGTTCAGGTTGATCTCACCTAGCGCATGCTCTGTGCAGCGTAACCTATATGCCTCTCAGACATGTTTTACAGCAATCGTTCAGTACATCCTTGCTTACTTTGATCTGCCTGGACATCTTGGTACATGTCGAAATAAGTCCTCACCTCCACCCTCGCAGCTCCTTCTAGTGGTCACTCCCAGGTCTCTCTGGTCCTCACCCCCAGCTTCTCCCATACCCCCCAGCTCCCTGTGACCCCATCCCCAGCTCTCTATTTCCTTTGTCTCTCACTGTGTCACTCACACTGTCTATTTCCCTTTGTTTTCTTTTTCCCTGGTTTCTGTTTCTTTCGCTGAACCTACTATCTTCCCTGTTCCCTGTCCATGTGACTGTTTGTTTCCTTGTTTTGTTTCCTTTCTCTCTTCGACTGACTGTCCATCTGTTTCCCTCGCTGTGTTCTCTTTCTCCTTCCCTTCGTATCTGTCTATTTCTCCCTCGTTGTGATGGTGATGGCTTCTCTATTCGTTTGAAGCGGGTGATAGCTCATTGGTTCGATGCTGGCAATGCAATAAACTCAACTGGGTTTTGGTATCAAAGACTTAATTTAAAATTATCCCTTAAGCTTCAATTGTTCACAAAACAGCAGCCAGAACATGTGTTTCCATTTAACAGCAATTATTATATCTACCTATTTTGGAACAACCCATCTCCCAATGTTCCTTACACTGGCAACTGGAAACATTCTATTCGGGTGCATAATGGTCTGACATGGTAACTGGTCTGCCCAGGACCATAAATAAAAACTACAGACGGTTGTGTGCACAATCCAGACCATCACGGAAGACCACCTTCCATCATTTATACTTGTCATTGTCGCAGAAAGGCTGGCAACATCAAAGATCTCTCCCAAAACAATAATGATCTCCTACAACCTCTTCCAACAGGGAGGAGACACAGAGGTTTGAAAACATGGACGATGTATGCTCAGGGACACTTCCTTTCCTACCATTATTAGACTGACAAATTGATATCTCTCACTTTTCCAATAATATTAATCTTGCTAATGTCGAATTTGCTTTGCTCACCTCCTGTGAAACTGTAACCATGTTTGCCTCAGTGTGTGTAAGTACCCCACGATCACTGTTTTCTTGTTTACTATCATGTGCCTGCATTCTTCGCAAATCAAACCTTTCCATTGTACATTTGATTAAAATTAACCAAATCAAATCAGGTCAATCACGTGGACTGCAGTGGCTCAAGGTCTTCTCAAGGGCAACTGGGAAAATGAACTCATGCTGGCCCAGTCAGAGATACCCATATCCCGTTAACAAATATAAGATGACCACACTTAGAGAATACTGACAGGGGGAATCAAATCGCTTAAAACATAACCTTAGACAAATACAGACTTCCCTCACTATCTGAAAGAAACCATTCGCAAGCTGATATGGTGTAAAGTGCAGTTGCACCAATTTATATGGGAAAAAAAATCGCCTTTCTTCGTAAAAGTGAAAATCCTCTTTAGATTTCTTTTGGATAGCGAAACAAGGCCTAATGTAGGTCATTTGGGAAGGGAAGTGGCGAAAAGCGAACTTTTGAAAAGCGGGAAATACCTATATGTACATGTGCATGATATTCAGGAAGATGGGAATGGCAAAAAATAAATGAGGTGAATCTCATATTTTCTTTCCAGCCGAGCTGATCATCATTCTCTTTGTTTCCTCTTTTTCTTCTATATCCCTCTTTCTCTATTGATTCCTCCTTCCCTTCAAAGCACACATCCCTGTCAACGGTATTAAACACACACTTTTCCAAGTGCTTTCAGTTCAGGAAAGTTCCCCAGCACTTTTTGTTCGTTTCTTTGCATTGCCGTGTATAATTTCAGATTTTCAGCGTCTTCCATTATTTGATTTCACCTTCAATTTTGTTCTTTCGTGGGATGTTGGCATCTCTGCCAGGGGCAGCATTTGGTGACCATCACTAATTGCCCTGATTCTCAGGCCATTCCACAAGCCAATATAAAGTTAAACACATTGTTATGGATCTGAAGTCTCACTTCACCCAGACCAGGTAATGACATTAGATTACCTTACTGATCAGTGAAACAGGAATGTTTTCAGACAAAATGTTGATTTTACGTTTGTTTTTGTGAAATTCACTTTTATTCCAATTCTTATCAGTTTTATAGAAGTGCTGTCATCAGCTGTGATGGAATTGAAACAAATCACTTGAAACAATATCTTTCGTTTAATTAGCATTGCTTCTGAATTACATCCAGCGACATTCCTACGTTCATATATTGCCTTAATCATGAAGTAACGTCCAAGACAAGAACAATTTTATGATTGAAATGATTGTAATCGGAAAAGTGGTCAGAAGAGAGCTTGAAATATTAAGTCTGAATTTTACCAACGTGCAGCCAATGGTTTGTTCAGCAACAGCACTGACGCAGAGATGAAGATTGGGGAGATTAGGAGCTGGGAGTGGACAGGTTTGGTGACAGAGAGTACAGAAGACATAAATCAGTTCAGGGCAAAAAGGGATCCCGAGGTTGTGCACAATTTTGTTCTCAGATGTTGGTGAGGGAGTGGTCTGCAATTCATGGGTAATGAATGGAGACTGCAATTGAAACTGAAGACAAGAGTTTCTTTCTCTGACAAATATAGATAACAGAAATTGCAACGAAGTTCAAACTTGTTTGTGAGATTAATGAATGGACAGAGGTAGAGAATACCGACAAGAGGTTAGTAATAGGTTAGTAGCACACCTTCCACCCCGCGCAGAATAACAATCAGTACTGCTGATATCCGATAGGGTAGAAATTCCCAACAGGGGGAAATCTTGAAAAGATTCAAGGAAAACCTCCTCTCCATTGTTGTAATGTTCCAGTCCGTTATTCTCAGATTCAGCTCTGTCCTCTTTGTGTCTAGGCAGCTGTTGATCTCTGTTACTGTTGAAATTGATGCATCTGCTACTACACTGGGATAGCACAGTGAATGAAGTCCCTCAACCAATAGGAGAGGGAAACCCTCCAGTGACACAGTTACATTGCATGGAGACTGACATTAATCATAGTCACTGAGCAACCAGTCCCAGCTTTCAATACAGCACATTCAGTTCACAATATAACTGGACTGGACTACATGTTGACATTGCTGGCGATTGGTCAAATCTCCCATCACCAATTGCTCTCGTGAAGTCAGTTGTGAGGGAGAATGTCTTTTGTCTTTTGTCCGTTTACTATGCTCTTACCATCTCTCCCCAAATCCCTCCATCCACCAAAAGAAACACAATCAGGATGTTGTTACTGTGCTGATCTCTCCTCCACGGGAACAACCGTCAGCCAACACACTGTCACTGGGCACAGTCGCCCTGAACATAGACAGGAAGTGTGGACTTCTCTGAATGTTACTCTCACTGCTCTAATAAGGCAACTAGGGAATATGCTTCAGTAATTTATTTATGCAAATTGACAAACTTCTAAATGCAGTTTTATTTGCTGTAAAACTGTACTTTTTTGCGCATTTTGGCCTCAGTCCAAACCAAAAGTGGTAATTACAATGAACTTATTCATTAAGACTTATGAATTAATGAGTCAGGTTCGAATGAACATGTCATTCGCTGGGAGATAGGACAGAATGGGATAGTGGCTGTGGAGACTGCATGGGGGGTGGGGGGGTGGGGGGGTACAATGATAATCCCCAGTCATCATCCCTCTTTCTGACCGACAGAATTAAATCTAATGCATAACAAGGAAACAGCAACATTTGAGAGATGCAATGCTGAATGGCAATATGAACTGAACAGGATCATTTTAAATGTGATAAAGTGAACTATATTTAATGTGCACACCACTTAATCATTGGGAATACAGTTCGATTAGGATCACTGGACCAGAAACATTAACTTTGATTTCTCTTCACAGATACCGCCAGACCTGCTCAGTTTGCCCTCTAAGTTCTGCTTTTTTTTTGTTTGAGCTTGATCATATGTTCATATATGGCAGGATACTTAAAATTAAAAGCACACACTAATAACAAAAATGTGGAGGGCTATGGGGACAGTGCAGGAGACTAACAGTAGAGATATAGTCTTTCCAAACTGGAAGAGACAATGGGCTGAGTTACCACCACTTTTGCTGTAAATAATTCTGTGATATGTAATCAAAGCCTTTGGAGAGGGGGTAGACAAGCTAGTTCAACGAAAGACACGCCGTGCTCCACCATCAATAATTTATTCCTGTCATCTCATGAAATTTCAGCTAAAAATGCCTCTAAAATGTCTTTTCAAACAAATTGGAGTTCGTGAGATTTACAGGATATTCAAAAAAGTATTTTTGTTTCTTTGAATCTTAAAGAAGCAACAGATTTCGGCCGTAACACAGGTGTCACAGACACACCAACTATAACAGGAACAGGAAAGGACTACATTGTCCACATATAACCAAATTCAGCATGTAGCCCTGTCAAAAAGCATGAAATATAGTGATACAGAAACATGAAAAACAAATAAAAAATGGTGAAGAAGTGCCACAGATGAGGAAGTATCTGCAGAGATAAACAAAGTTAACATATCGAATATGATGTAACCCTGTTCTGAAAAAGTCATATTGGAATCAAAGGTTAATTCTGCGTATCTCTGCTCAGAGGGTGCCAGACCTGCTGAGCTACCCTCTATCGATTTTTTCTTTTCTTTCTGAACTGTGACAAATTGACTGATCTGAATGATATAAGCAAAGCTGCTATCTGAGTTGAATCTCGAGTAAGTTGTAACCAAAAGAGAAAATGCTGGAGAATCTCAGCAGGTCTGGCAGCATCTGTAAGGAGAGAAAAGAGCTGACGTTTCGAGTCTAACTGCCTCTGTGCAGAGAAATCAGAATTAAAGTTTCTAGGTTAGTGGCCCTTCCTCAGAAAGGATGGTAGCCCTGAAAATGTTTATTTATATACATAAGAGGCTGAATAGCTGTTAGTGGAGACTGTTAGTAGCTAACAATAAGGGGTGAGTACTAGGCTTGGTGTATGCTTAGGGGGCATTGAGGAGTTCAGTCCCTAAAATTATTGAATATTATTTTGTCTGAAGGGCTGCATGGTCCACCCGCGGAAAATGAGGTGTTGTTCTTCAAGCTTGCGTTGAAATGCCCTGGAACACTGCAGCAAGTCTGACTCAGAGATATTGGCCAGGGAGCAGGATGGGGTATTAAACTGGCAGGCAACTGGAAACTCAGGGTCTTTTGCACAGGTCCAGTTTGGATATACTGTGAAGTGTTCACCCAGTCTAACTTTAGTTTCCCCAATGTAGAACGGTGGCACAGTGGTTAGCACTGCTGCCTCACAGCGCCAGAGACCTGGGCTCAATTCCCACCTCAGGCGACTGACTGTGTGGAGTTTGCACATTCTCCCCGTGTCTGCGTGGGTTTTCTCCGGGTGTTCCGGTTTCCTCCCACAGTCCAAAGATGTGCAGGTCAGGTGAATTGGCCATGCTAAATTGCCGTAGTGTTAGGTAAGGGGTAAATGTAGGGGTATGGGTGGGTTGCACTTCGGCGGGTCGGTGTAGACTTGTTGGGCCGAAGGGCCTGATTCCACAATGTAAGTAATCTAGAGCAGACCACAACGTGAGCAGCGAATGTGGGAAATGTTGATAGGATGCTGCTTCAGGTGGGAGGTATGTTTGGCCCTTGGTTAGCGAGGAGGGAGGAGGTAAATGGGAAAGTGTGACACCTCCGGCAGGGGAAAGTGACGTGGACCTGTGTTGGGAGGGGGGGCGGTGTGGAGGTGGGCGATGTGTTGGCAGTGAATAACGAATGGACTAGGGTGTCGCGGAGGAAATGGTCAGAAGGCAGAAAACGGAGAGTAGACAAATATGTGTCTAGTGGTGGCATCTCGCTGGAGGTGGAGGAAATGCAGACTGATGATCTTCTGCATGTGAATGCTTGTGGGATGGTAGGTAAGGACAAGGAGAACTCTAACACTGTTGCATGAGGGAGGAGAGAGGGTGAAGATAGAAGTGCAGGAGGTGGGTCAGAACTGGTTGAGGGCCCTGGCGAGAACAGTGCTGGGGAATTCTCGGTTGAGGAAGAAGGTGGACATTTCAGAGGCCACATTTTGGAACTTGACATCATCAGAAGCAATACGGTGGAGACGGAGGAACTGGGGAATGGAATGGAGCATTTGCAGGAAACAGCGTGTGAGGGTGTATACTCCAAGTAGCTGTGGGAGTGGGTGGCTTAATACTGGATATCAGTGACCCGTCTATCCCCAAAAATAGAAGCAGAAATGTCGAGGAAAGAAAGGGAGGAGTCAGAGATAGACCTTGTGAAAGTGAGGGATTTGTGCAAATTGGAAACGATGACCTTTTCCAATTCTGGACAAGAGAGAGGAGCAGCAGCTATGATATCATCTACGTATCGGAGAAGCAGTTATGGATGGGGACTGGAAAGAACTAGAACAAGGAATTGTCTATGTACCCCATGAAGGAACAGGTATAACTTTAGCCCACGTGTGTATCCATGCACCCCCTCTGTGTGGCAGGAGCAGGCTGAAGCAATGGGTCTGCCCAGGCAGTTCTGTTTGTGGATTTTCAGGAGGACATAAAAGCGAGCTCTGCGATCAGAGGACCATCAGCTTCAGGACTGTTACGTGGGGGCGAGTGGGTGGGAATCTCCAGTTGAACTGTTGTCAGATTTAGTTAATAACATGGCCTGATGTGCCATGGCAGGGTTATGGAGCTGCAGGTGATATGTGGAGGTATCTTAGAGCTGGCACTCAGCCTCTGAAATGGAGAGATGAGTCCACCAGACTACAGCAGCAGCACCCTTATCGGCACAGGCTGAATAACACAGTCAGGGTTTGATCCATGCGTACAGCGTACAGTCTGCTTAGAGGGTGATAGGTTGGATAGGGTAACAGGAATGCAGAGAAATTAAAACAACCAGTATCACATTGAAAGTTCTCAAAGAACAGATTGAATAAATGCCAGAGGAATGGGTCTAGGTGGAGGGAGAGTGTGGGAGCTGGGGGAACGGTCTGTGGGATGGGGAATGGACTCTTGCCCAAAGAAATGGATACTGAGGAGAAGACGGTGGAAGAGGAGTTCAACATTATGTCGTTCCTGAAATTCATTAAAGGGGGCGCAGAGGGATAATGCTGAGAACTTTGCAGAGTACTGAACATTCGGCATTACAGCGTGGCAGTTTAGGAGGAATGGTGAATACACGACAGGAGGTGGGCTTGGGGGAGGGGATGGGCTCAGACCGCAGGGCATCGGTGGGGTGACAGGTTCCAGAGGCTCATCGGCATCTCTCAGTTATTCCACCTTGTAGTCCTCGTATAGCTGGCGAGCACAGTGAATGAGCTGGAGAATGATGTAAAATTGTGGAATGGTGCAGCCTCGAGTCAATTTGATGAGATGCTATTGGACAGAGAAAATATTGATCTCCGTGGCACTGACATCGCACGATCAGTCCACAGAAAGTAACTGATTGAAAATTAGCGTTACCTTATTGTAATGCTCTGATTTCATTGGGGTGAAAGTCAACCAACAAGATCTTACTTTTCTGAGACTTTAGACCAAACCGTGAAAACAAATGATGTTATTAATAAGACAAATTCATCCATGATTTTGGAAGGCAGTAGCAAAGGCAGAGTTTATTTGTCATTCCCAATTGATCTAGGAAAGGTGTCATTGTTCATTGAGGAAATTACCAGCACAGAATTTCCTCTGATTCCCGTTAACCACAGTTATCTGAGGGTGAATGATGCTTCATGAGTCAAATATTACTTTGATGCGAGGCAAGTTACTCTGATCTCACCTCTAAGGACATTGGAAAATCAGTTAAATTGGTAAAGACCAAAATGATAGTACATGGCTTATTTGAACAATGTGCTCACTGTCCTCACAACGTTTAAGGAAAAAACTGATGGATGGTCGTCTGATTCTGAGTAGAGGTTTGTCCTATTTATGATGAGGCTGTTTGGTTACACAGAGACAGAAATAAAGTTCCACTCTCTATAGGGAACAGAACCACCATGTTCACGGTGCATTGGACGGTGACAGACACACACTATTGTCTGTTCCTGTTGGACATTGATCATCTCAATCTCATCATTCACTGATGAACAATAGCAGAACAGAAGCCAGCAGTTCCAATCACCCCTGTTGGAAAGCAAACAGGGAAAGGAAGGGCCAGTGGAAGTGGGAGTAACTAGGGAACTGGTGTAACTTACAGTGGGAGTGGGGGAAAAAAGATGTGAAGAGATATCATCAATGGAAGAGTATGTAGCTGCAGATGGAGCAGTGCAAGGGAAGGAGGAGTGTAAGAAAAGAGTAAGAAGGCCGAGGAAGAATGGCTAATGAAGTTTTAGTGACTGGGAAAAACTTGCTTTAGCAAATGTGAGTTTGGGTGAAAAATATCACTGTTCAGGAAAATTGGGATCTGGTTCCATTGAAAATTAAGATTTGATGTATTTCATTTTCTATACTTGATTCTTGTTCAGATTGCACATTCACTCTGTATTTTTGTATCTCCATCAATTGCGGTTTACATGTTTTTCCCCCTAGTATGGTATCTCATTTTTGAATTTTTTAACAATATGTATTTGCTTCCAATTCAACGTAGACATGCGAACATGATTTGATCTCCTGCAGTTTGCCCATAACGTAGAATATAATTGAATAGTTATCCTCATCACAATCACTGATTCAAGCAATGAGTCAGTATCCATCCTGCAGATGAAAAACTTCTTCAGCTCTGACTATTGATAAAAGAACAGTGCCACACAAATGGCTAATGTTCCAGTGCAAGGTGCTAAACTCTAGTTCATCTTAAATTCTGTACACACTTTATGAATAAGACATGCTAAGGGGCAGAGTGTAAAAGGTGAATTCAACTCTGTGTCGAAAATGCTATTAGCAGCTCCCTCATAATAGGTGTTAACTACATCACTTTGTAAATTCCCCAAAATAAGAACAGCAAGAGACTGGAATTCTTAATTCCTCTTCTGTGAATAACATCGGGAAAACAGGAAGGAAATCAAGGTTTGTTTGTGATATTCATAAATGATGATGGTGAGAATGTGGAAGATGGATAACAAATGTTGGGGATTACACAAAGATTAGCTGGGTGGTTCACAATGAGGAGGAAAGGGTTAGGCTACAGGACGATATAAACAGATGATTTCTATATCCAGATTAATGGCCGATGAAGTTTAACACTGATAAATGTGAGATGATGCACATCTGAATTAACAAGACAAATGAGTACTCAAACTGTGAAGTGTGAGGGCTAACTTTGCTCCTTTTTTCATTGCAGCAGGGGAAGATTGAGGAGGAAACCTGGTACAGGTGTACAAAAGCATAAGGGGAATGGAGAGGATGAACAGACAGCAGCTGTTTCCCTTACTCGAAGGGTCAAAAACAAAGGGATACATGCTTAAAGTGAAAGGCAGGGGATTGAGAGAGGATTTGTGAGTCTGTTTTGAACTGAGAGGGTGGCACAGACATAGAATATAAAATTTCTACAGTGTGGAAATAGGCTCTTTGGTGCACAAATCCACACTGACCCTCCAAAGAATAGCCCACACAAACACGTTCTTCCTATATTTACCCCTGACCTACACATCCCTGAACACAATGGGCAATTAAGCATGGCCAATTCACTTAACCTGCACATCTTTGGATTGTGGGAGGAAACCGGAGTACCTCGCAGAAACCACGCAGACACGGGGAGAATGTGCGAAATCCATACAGGCTGTCACCCGAGGCTGGAATCAATCCTGGGTCCCCGCGCTCTAAGGCAGGAGTTCTAACCACTGAGCCATCGTTCTGCCCCTGGTGACATCTTCACCCATTCCTGGTCCGGGGTGCAGATATATGGAGTCTGGGAGGCAGGTCAGGTTTCATCACCATGGGTAACTTGTATGGTGTGATTCTGGCTCTCAATGTCAACACGTCTGCTCTCTGGGCCAGGCTCTGACTGAAGATGAATTTCAAAACCTGGTTGCTCATCAGCCATTAGTATTTAACCTGGACAATATTTGTACCTACACTGAAACCAGTGATAGCCTGTTGGCGGGTTATCCCCCTGCCCAAGGAAGATTTCAACTTACTTGCTTTGAAGTAATGTTTGACTGGCTGCCCTGAAGCAGGTTAGAAGCTCTATGCACAGATTTTGGAACAGGCCACTCAGTCTCTCTGTAGCACAGGCAGCAGTGAGTTCCAATACCACTGTAAATGATTTCAGATAAATTGGAAGCAAGTTTCAGCGTAGCTCACTGCAAGATGTTGAGTTTACTGACCCCGAACAATAATCGGATATTTGCTATAGTTCATGAATTGGGCAACAATAAGATGAGGTAAAAACAATGATAGCACATGCTGGAAACCAGATTCTGGATTAGTGGTGCTGGAAGAGCACAGCAGTTCAGGCAGCATCCAAGGAGCAGCAAAATCGACATTTCGGGCAAAAGCCCTTCATCAGGAATTAGTCAGTGAGCCTGAAGCGTGAGGACGGTGGGGGTGGGGAGAAAGTAGCATAGAGTACAATAGGTGAGTGGGGGAGGGGATGAAGGTGATAGGTCAGGGAGGAGAGGATGGAGTGGATAGGTGACAATCTATTGCAGTGCCTTGTGTCCCTAAAGCCGTAACTACTAAATGTCACCTTCACATTCTCCAGTATCAAAATAAAATTGTACATCTCTATGAATGGTCAGAGTTACCACATGGATCACACAGTAGCATTTATGTGAAGTAACCAGCAGCAAACGGCAATCCACAAATCACATTAATAAATGAACTTGGCGGATTCTGTCTGGGCTAAGTAACCACACAGATTATACTGGCTTTCAGGTGACTGTAACAATACACACTACAACTGGAGGTTTTGGCCTTACACTCCTCCAAAGCTTCCTGATCTCACACACATCACTCCCTCACACATTCAACTATTTAAGGGGAATCCACAAGCTGGTGAAACTGGAAAGATAGAACAGTGCAGCATGTACAGGCCTTTTGGCCCTTGACGTTCTGTTGACTTTTTATCCTACTCTAAGATCATACTAACCGACATACCTTTCATTATACTATCATTCATGTGCCTATCCAATTAAATATCCCTAATATAGCTGAATTTACTACAACTGTTGGCTGTTCATTGCACACACCCACCACTCCCTGTGTAAAGAACTTACCTCTGACATCTCCCCTAAACCTTCCTCCAATTACCTTAAAATCATAACCCCTCGAGATAGCTATTTTCACCCTGGGAAAGAGTCTCTGGCTATCCACTCTCTCTATGCCTCTCATCATCTTGTACACCACTGTAAAGTCACGTTCCATTCTTCTTCGTTCCAATGAGGAAAACACCCCAGCTCCCTCACATTTTCTTTGCAAGACATGTCCTCCAGTCCAGGCAGCATCTTGATTAATTTCCTCAGCACTCTCATCAAAGCTTCCACATCTTTCCTACAACGAGGCAACGAGAACTGATCACAATACTCTAAGTGTGGTCTCACTAGGGCTGCATATAGTTGGCGCATAATCTTCCAGCTCTTAAACTCAATCCCTCGGCTAATGTACACATCAAATACCTTCTTAACCACCTTGTGAACCTATGTAGAAACATTGTGGGAGCTACGCCATGGCCCATATGATCCCCCGTTCCTCCACAATGTAAGAATCCTGCCTCTAACCCTGTATTCTGTATTCAACGTCGACCTTCCAAAATGAATCGTATCCCACTTTTCCATATTGAACACAATATGCCACTAAGCAGCTGGGTCCTGCATCCTGTCAATGTCCTGTTGCAAACTACAACAGCCCTCTACACTATCCACGATTCCACCAACCTGTGTTACATCATCAAACTTACGAACCTACCCTTCCAATTCGTCATCCAAGTCATTTATCAAAATCACAAGCAGCAGAGGTCCCAGAACCGATCCTTACGGAACACCACTGCTCACCTAGTTCCACACTGAATACTTCCCATTTACCACCACCCTCTGTCTTCTATGGGCAAGCCAATTCTCTATCCAGACGGATAGGACTCCCTGTATGTCAGGGCTCCTTACTTTCTGAATGAAACTACCACGGGGAAGCTTATCAAACACCTTGTCAAAATCCATGCACTCTGCATTCACTGCTCTACCTTCTTCAGTGTGTTTAATCCCCATCCTCAAAGAATCCAATAAGAGTTGTGAGGTATGACCAGTCCCTCACAAAGTCATGCTGACTGTTTCTAATCAAACTCTGATTTTTCAGAATCCTCTCCAATACTTTGCCCAACAGTGATGTAAGACTGATTGGTCTGTCATTCTCAGGACAATCCCTGTTCCCTTGCCTGGACAAGGGACTAAAATTCGCCACCCTCCAATCAACCGACGCTACTCAAATGGAGAGTGAAGATGCAAAGACCATCGCAAAAATCACAGAAATCTCTTTCCTCTCTTCCTGTAGTAACTTAGGGTGTTTCCTGTCTGGATGAGGTATTTATCTATCCTTATGTTTGCACTTCAATCAGTCTGTATTTCACCTCAACTTGTTTACTCCCTGTCTAACCAACTGATTGACTGCTTTCCATTTCAGGGCTCTGTACAGTGCTGCCTACCTGAGCAAGTGTGGTTCCAAATATCCTGTGTATTATGGAATGGAAAACATAGGAAGGCAGAAATGCCTTTCTCATGAAGGGGAGATGCCAAAACTTTGACTCTGCTGCTCCTCAGATGATGCCTGAATAGTTGTGCTTTGCCAGCGCCACACTTTTCGACTCTGATTACCAGGATCTGCAGTCCTCACGTTGCCCATTACTGAGGGCTGTTCCCTCTGCACACTGAGCAGGGAACTAATCAGCAGAAACCCGTTGTAGTTAGAGTTGACTGTACAGTTCTGGAAAGCTGCATTTGATCAACACTTTTATTAAAAACGAAATTACAATTCAACAAATATTCATTCAGTCCCAGAGTTACAGTTTTGGTTCATGAATTAGGCAGCTTGATAACGAAAAGTGAATGACTGAAGAACTCCGAGATACAGAGTATTCCAGGTACTATATTCCAGGTTGGATGTTCTTTACCTTTATGTTGGGAATATAATCAGACAGACAGATATGACAAGGAAATGAGATGACATGTGGAAGTGTGTCATTTTTACCATTACAGAGATGAGTTTGAGGGAGGTCATGGCTGACAACTCAATATTCTGTGGTACCAGAACTATTGTCAGGACAGGAGATAGAGTAAAAGATGAGGTAGTGTTGTCTTATAAATTATGGAGTCAGATACTGGCTTAAAAAGGAACGATATCTTGAAAGGATCATCTAATGAGGTTTGGTGGTTAAAGGTCATTGTCAAAACCATGACAGAAACACTGCTTGCGACACACTGTCGAACCCCAGATAAAGGAAAGTACAGGAGCAGGTATATAACCAAGTTATTGAGGTGTGTAAAAACAATAATAGGATCATTATATTCAGGCATTTCAATTCCAAACATTCATTATGGTAGTGATAACTCCTTAAGAGGAACAGGTGCTTTGAAATTTATTCCCGAGAGCTTCTTATATCAACATAGAGCAGTTACAACAATGGGCAGTGCAGCGCTGGGCCTCACTGTGGGGAACGAATCCAGTCAGTTGTTCCAGGCAGAAGTGGGAAAGCATTATCGGACCAGTGACTGTGATATCACACATTTTGACTTTGCTAAGGAAAAGACCCCAAAATGTTTGAATCATAAAAGCTTTTTGGATTGGGTAGACAGATTTTATGAAAAAAAATGACATAATCCGGGCAAAGTGCAGTTGCCTCTGGATGAAACTATAGCAGAACAAGTTGGGGCGGAGGTTGGGGGATCATTTGTTTAAAATCAAATTGATGACAGTGTCGGCCCAGCATGTTACATCGAAGATAAGATTTAGGAAAACAAGCCCAGAGAACATCAGATGTCGACACAAATCCAGAACAGGATGAAAAAGGAAAGAGAAGCTTAAAGCAGGTTTCAGGTGAGCGGGCCAATGAAGGTCCTAAAAGAATATAGAAAGTGGAGGGCTAAACTTAAAAAGGAGGGGTGATAAAACATTAGTGGGTAAGATTAGCAAGAATCCAAAGTCATATTTTGGTATATTAAGGTGAAGACGATAACATGGGAAAGAATGGGAGTGTTCGGGACGAAGGGGACAGCCTGTTTACGCAGCCAGAGAATATGTTAAATACATCTACGAATCGGTCTTCAGTTTGGAGAAGCTGTTTCTGGATTCAGGGAGAGTGACCGTTTGACCCTTGAGCAAATTGACACAGGAGCTGAGGAAGAATTGGAAGTTTATGTAAGATAGAGTGGGCAAATCACCAGATTAAAGACCACCAAGTCTCACATCAGTGAGAGGGAAACAATTGTATAACATTCGGAGGGCTGTTGAGGCTGGATCATAAATACCTTCAAGGCTGAGAGAGACAGACTTTTATACAAGTGTTATGGGAAATTGCAGAAAAGTGGAATGGGGGATTAACAAAATAAAAATAACCTAATCGAAGAACAGCAGTCTTAGTTAGAGGATAGACATATAGTTGTCCCTATGTCTAATGGTGTTCTTTTCCAATAGCCCTGTATTCACAAGAACATCACCTCTCTCGAGGGATTCAAGGAATTCATAAACCGATACTAATAGACAGAAAGCACGAGAGGGCTGCGACAACACAGAATGCCTGTTGGGGTGAGGATTTGCATGGACAAGTCACCACTACCAGAAGGAAGACCTCAGCAAGACACCCTTCAAGGCCATGCAGAGATCTGCACTGGGGAGCAGGTAGTCAGTGCCCAGTTGTCAAGGAGTGCTGAAGACCTAAACACTGCATCACTGTCGTGTCTCCTTCCTTCGCTGGCCAAAGCTATATATGGAGAGGTAGAGAGACATGCCGTTGTCGCAGAGTAAGCAGTAAGGCTTTGATACGAGAGGCGTCGGAAAGCTCCAGCTCAGCAAAATGTACAGGGTAACTGAAATAAAGTCCTTTTAACTTTATTGTTATGGCCATCGAGATGGCAGTTAGGGCAGTCACACGATCCTCTTGTTTGATGTGGGAGCTCAAGGAGATTTTCACAGTCTCTGATGACTATACACTGTGGGATCATTTGATTAAAATCAAATTGATGACAGTGTCGGCCCAGCATGTTACACCGAAGATAGGATTTAGGAAAACAAGCCCAGAGAACCTCAGATGTGGACACAAATCCTGCACTGTGGACTGTGCATCCAGCTTCATCTCCTGGGAGACCGTGTTAGGGAGCTGGAGATAGGCTGCATGATGGCTCAGTGGTTAGCACTGCTGCCTCACAGCACAAGGGACTAGCAGTCAAATCCTGGCTCGTGCAACTGTCTGTGTGGAGTTTGCGCATGCTGCCCGTGTCTGCATGGGCTTCCTCTTCGTAATGCGGATTCCTCCCACAGTTCAAAGATGTGCAGGTTAGGTGATTTGGTCGTGCTAATTTGCCTGTAGTGTAGGGGAGAGGGTCTGGATGGGCTGCTCTTTGGAGGGTCGGTGCGGACTTGTTGGGCTGAAGATAATTTAGGATGCACTCAGGGTCATTCGAGATACTGAGGACTTCATAGATAAGTGCTTTAGTGTGGTGGACACACCCAAGACACAACCCTAGTTATGTTTCTTTAATGACTGTAATATTCCAGTCTAACGTTCATCGCTCTCAGTTCATGAGCTTTACCTGTCAGTCCTGTTGTATTTAAATAAACACAATTTAATCCAACAGGCGTTCCTTGCTTCCTGTCATATTCTAGGTAGAGAGTAGCTGTGCGACCATCAGGAATGGCAAAGGGAGTAGGCAGAGAGTGCAGAAATAGCCTGTGGCCATTCCTCTCCATAACATGTAGACCATTTTGGATTGTTGGGGGAGATGTCTGTTCAGGTGAAAGCAGCAGTAGCCAGGTTGGTTGGTATTACCACTGGCTCAGGGGCACAGCGGGAAAGGGTAAAGGTCAACAGGACGTTAAAGATAGGAGGGTTGATTGTTAGTGGGACAGATCGGAGATTCTGTGGCCACAAACGGGAATCCAGGATGGTGGATTACCTCCCCGCTGCTCGGGTCCAGGATGTCTCCAAGTGGCTGCTGAACCTTCTCAAGGGTTTGGGTGAGCAGCCAGAAATCATTATGCACGTTGGCACAAATGATACCCGTTGAAATAGGGCCGAGGTTCTGGAGTGAGATTACAGAGAGCTCGGAGAAACATTTTTTAAAAAAACCTTGACAGTGGTCATCTCCTTCGAGGGAGATTACCGTCCGAGACCTGCACTGGAAGGGACACCAATATCTTGGCTGTCAGTTATGCTCGTGTTACGAGGGTGGGTTTAAACTAGATCGGCAGGGGGTGGTATCCTCCAGAGCAGGGAGACAAGTGCGAGGCTGGAAGGAGATAGAGTAATCAGAAATAGTAAATTTAGGCTGGAAAATGACAGAGAGAAATGCCTGTTGGATTAAATTGCATCTATTTCAATACAGGTAAGGCCAATGAACTCAGGGCGTGGATAGGTAGGTGGGACTGGTATATTATAGCCATTACACAAACATGGCTAAGTGATGGATGGGACTGACAGCTTAATGTGCCAGGGTACAGTTGCTTTAGGTAAGACAGAGATGTTGGAAGGAGGGCAGTGGAGTTGCATTTCTGATTAAGGGGAGTACCACAGCAGTAATCAGAGATAAAATAACTGATGAATCACCCAGTGAGGCTTTGTGGGTGGAGTTAAGAAATAGGAAGGTGTTCGTGAGGTGATTGGGGATGTGCTATAGGCCCCCAAATAGTCAACAGAAATGAGAGTAATAAATATGAAGGGAGAGAGGGGAAACCTGCAAGAGCAATAGCGTTATCATAATAGGGGCTTTTATTTTTTCGAATACAGACTGGAATGGCCAGAGCGTTAAGAGATTTGATGAGATAGAATCTGATAAAAGCTTCAGGAAAGTTTCCTCAAGCAATATACAGAGAGTTCTACTCGGGAAGGGGAAAAACACGAAATTTTCTTAGGAAATAGGGCAGGACAGGTGACTGAGTTAACAGTGGGGGAGCACTTTGTGACCAGCTACCGAAGTTCTATTAATTTTCAATTAGTTATGGAGAGGGACAAAACTGGTCCACAGGTTCATGTTCGAACTTGGGGCGTGGCTCAGGTCCAGGCAGCTGGGATCAAGGGAATTCCTGGAGGTATATAAGAGATAATGGAGTTTACTGCAGAAGGAAATCAGTAGGGTGAAAAGAGGGCAAGAAAGAGCCTTGGCTGAGAAGATTAGGATGAATCCAAAAAGGTACTTTAAATATATTTTTAAAAATCAAAACAGGATCGAAAATAGGACCCGTCGAAGACCAATGTGGACAAGTATGCGTGGAACTATAAGTGATGGGTGAAGTCCTCAACGAATATTTCTACTCTATGTTTACCGTGGAGAAAGACATGTTGACTTGAGAACTTGAGGAAGTTAGTGGTGATATCTTAGAGCCAATCTATATCATAGTTGACGAGATTTTGGACGTACTAGAATGTTTGAAAGTGGATAGATCTCATCGTCCTTACCCGATATATCCAAGAACACCTCAAGGGGCTCCAGACGAATTTGCGGGGACCCTGGATTTTAATGTTTATCATCAGTAACCACAGGTAATGTCCCGGAAGACTGGAGGATAGCAAATGTGCCCTTATTCAAGAAGAACTGAACAAAAAAAAGCCTTGGAACTACAGATCAGTAGGTTTAACATCTGTGGTCGGTAAGGTACTTGAGAAGGTTCTGAGGGATAAGATTTACATGGATTTAGAAAGACAGGCTTTGATTAGGAATAGTAAGTGTGGCTTTGTGCGAGGAATATTTTGCCTGACAATTCTCTTAAAGTAAGTGGATGATGTGACCAGGAAGATTAAATTGTGAGCTGCAGTAGATTTCAAAACATGTGGTGTTGGATAAGCACAGGAGGTCAGGCATATTCGAGGGGCAGAAGAATCTATGTTTCGGACATAAACCCTTAATCAGCAACATCCAAAGCATCGATTCTCCTGTTCTGATGCTGCCTGACCTGCCGTGATTTCCAGTGCCACACTTTTCGTTACTCATCTCCAGCATCCGCTGTGCTCAATTTCTCCATTGGCAGTAGATTTAGTCAATATGGATTTCAGTTACAGCAGAACAGAATGAGGTTTTTTAGTCCGTGGAGCCTGATATACAATTACAGGAGGAGGCCTATAAAACTGTAACCAGATCATGCAGCACCAGTATCCAGTTGCACAGCAACAGGTTCAATCTATTCAGCGACTTGAATCAGTAACACAGGAAATGGAAGAGGTCACAAAGTGACTGCACTATGGGGTATACTGTAATAAAACCAGGCTACATAGCCGCTCAGACCTGCACTTCCATTCAGTAAGTCAGGGCTGATTTGTACTCGGCCGCAATTTCTCTTTCATGCCCAATTTTTTGTAGTTGTCGACTCTCTGACGGGTCAAAACCCATTGACACCCACTCGCAACCCCCAAACATTTCAGTGATGTAGCCTCTCCTAACTGTCTGGCCCCAACCATCACTATTCCCTGAGAGAAGGAACTACTCCCCACACATATACCTTGGCCTATTGACATGGATAGAAGATATGAACACAATGTAAAGTTACTGGCCCTGATATCACGGCAGTATTTGATTGCGCAAGATGTCAAGGAGACTGAACAAAATTGAACTTGATGAGAATCAGTTGTAAACTCCCCGCTGGCTGAATCATTCAGAGCACAATGGGGCTGGTGGACATCAATCCTCTCAGTCCCTGGATATCTCTGTGGGCATTCCTCAGGGTAGTTTCTTCGGCACAAACATCTTCAACTGCTTCATCAATGTCTTTCCCTCTTTCGTGCAATCAGAGGTGGGGATATTCTTTGAAGATTATACAATGTTGAGAACAATGGGTCACCTGCTAAGGTACTAAAGTATCAAATCTGGACAACATTCAAGCTTGTGCTGTTAATATATAGGGAACATGAATTAAAAGCACTGCTGGAGAATAAACATTTCCACAGTTAAAAGAAAGTGGGACCCCTTTAGCAAGTCTAGCTAGTTTCACAGTAATATAAGAAAGCCATTCAGCCCATCAGATCTATTGGATAACAATAGGTGCAATGGGTTCACTCACTCCTGCCTTTTACAGAAGAAGACAATTTAAAATAAAAACAGGTGTTGGAATGCAAAATACACACTCAGGAGATGGAAGAACAGAATAAGCAAGGCAGCATCAAGACTTTGAGAAGTGAACGCCTTGGATATAACCCCTCATCAGGACTGTGGATGGGAGTAAGGGGGTATATAGATAAAGTGCGGGTGAGGGAGGAGGAGGCAGAGTGGCGAGATGTGGATAAGTGGACACAGATAAAGGTATCAGCGAGTTGTTGATGGAATGGCTGAATCCAGTTGGTAGCTGGACAAAGGTTGCTCAGAGGAATGGAATGGAGGGGAGTGTTTGGGAATGGAGTGGGGGGACTGGAAGGGAGGTTATTTGAAATTGAAGCATTCAATGTTGAGTCCCCGGGGTGCAGGCTGCACAGGTGACAGATGAGATCTTGTTCCTCCAAATTATGATTTGGTCCATTGTGGCAATGGAGGAGGCCAAGGATGGCCATGTCGGAAAGGAATTAGGAAAGAGAATTGAAACAGGAAGTGACTGGGATATTTTGCATTTCACCTAACGACCCTACGTTTCATCCCTGATTCATCCCTCCCATCGCCCAACCAGGTTGCACCAACCACTTGTGTCCACATAGCCGTAACTGACCATCCCCCTGATCTCCCCACTCCAACCACTCCCTTCCCTCTTTATCTGCAGCTCCCTCTACCCCCCAACCCAGTTCTGAAGAACGGTTATACCTGAAATGTTGACTTTCCCAGCTCATCGTGCTGCTTGGTTTGCTGTGTTCTTCCAGCCTTCTGTTTGTCTCCTATAACTCAGGAAGTTTGAGTCTAGCAGCCCAGCGTGCTGGGAGGCAGGAACCACGGGTTGCCCACTGAAGTCCTTGAACCCTGCCCTCGGGCCAGGAGGAAGACATTCAGTTCCTCCAGACACTGACACATGAACAGAAGAAGCCATTCAGCCCCTCCAAACTGTTAGACTGAAATAGGAGGATGTCATTGTTGCTGCAACACGACAAACCAATGAGCCATAGACTGCAAAGACAGACTGCTCCATGTTGTTCCTCCTGGCTCCATTGCTAATGGTGCACATGTGCTATGGTAACGTGGTTTGCTGATCATGAGGAGGGAAAGTGAATGGTGTGTGCCAAGTCCCAAGGAGGCATCTTCCATCTCCGAGATGTTATGAACTAGGTTAGACTACTCCAAACACTAATAAGCAGGCAGCCCAGAGCATACCTTTGCAATTTGTTTCGGTAAGTGTACAATGAAAATTACCAGAGGTAATTTCGCTAGGTTGACTAATAGATTTTGAAACAGACAAAACTTTATTCATAAAATTACACAATGAAACACAAAGAACAGAATAAAAAATCACGACAGAATTCAACCTATTCAGCTAGACTTAATTATGCTATTCCGAATACACACAACTGTCCCAATAAGCAAACTCCCAATAAAAACCAGTATAAATGGAAGACTAACTGCAAGGTTGAAGTTGATGGTCAGAAAAGAGTGAGAGTTCCTACACAGCTCCCAGTTGAACTTCCCAGTTCAAGACTCACCTGAAAACTGCGCAGCTCAGCGAGTTCAGCTAAAATAGCTCACCACTCTCCGTTCAGTATACTGGTCACTTATAAAGCATGGTCACTTTGGGCTGAAGTCTCATCTATTTCCATACAAATAAAAGACCTCTGAAAGTACTTTTCATCTCTGTACCAAACCAGACTGATC
Source organism: Chiloscyllium punctatum (assembly GCF_047496795.1). Classification (NCBI taxonomy): domain Eukaryota; kingdom Metazoa; phylum Chordata; class Chondrichthyes; order Orectolobiformes; family Hemiscylliidae; genus Chiloscyllium; species Chiloscyllium punctatum. Next base: position 87,015,801 of record NC_092754.1, read on the forward strand.
GGAGCTTGGAGAAAGTGAGGAAGGGATTCTACCCGAAACGTCGATTCACCTGCTCCTTGGATGCTGCCTGACCTGCTGCGCTTTTCCAGCAACACATTTTTCAGCTCTGATCGGAGCTTGGCCCCGTTTTATTGTTCCTCTTAAAAATAAACCAAGGACAGAGTCTGCTTGAGCCAAGGAACACCTTTTCGACAAAAAGGAACTTGCTTTGTGCCACATCTCTCCCCACTTAAAAAAAATCAATGCTAAAAGGTGGCTGCATTTTTAACCCTTCAAACCCAGTTAGTAGTTTTAAAACTGACAGCTATACTGTCCTAATTGTAAACATTCACAAACCCATACAAAACCAGGCTGCTGTATACCCACCACCGAACACCTCCGCATCTCATTCTAGTCTCAGTAACTCATCAGCTTTCACGTTTTCGCGATCTGCCACATGCACAATTGTCTGATTGAATGGCTGCAATAACAAGTCCATCTCAACAGTCTGGCATTTTTGTCTTTAATTTTTTCCACAAATGTCAATGTGTTGTGATCAGTTTATACGATTGTCTCAGATGCATTGCTGGTAATATATACACAGTTATGGTGTAATGCCAGCATCAAGTTTCAAGTCTCTTTCTCCACCGTTGAACATTTCTGTTGATGAACGTTCGACTTCCCAGAAAAACACCCAGGTCTTTCTATTCCCTCATCATCCTCCTGCAGGAACACCGAACCAATACCCACATCAGTGGCATCGATAGCCACCTTGAAAGACTTCGTGTAATCTAGTGTAGCTAATATTGGGGCAGTGTCTAACACAGGGTTTAGGTTGGAAAATGCCTTTTGACAGTCCTCTGTCCACTGAGAGTTCTTGCCCTTGACAATTCGGTGAGTGGAGCAGCCACACTGCTTAAAGTTTGGCACAAACTTTCAGTAAAATCTAGTCAAGCCCAGGAACCGTAGTATTACATATTTCTTATTGTCGACGGTGTGGAACATTCCCCAACTACTTTCGTTTTTGTATCTCATGGGGCCATTGGTCCATGTCCAATAACGTGACCCAGGAACGTGACTTGGCTTTCTCAAATTCACTTTTAGCTAGGTTTACCAGCAAGCCTGCCTTCTGAAGTCAATCAAAAAAGTGTGATAAATGCGTAACTATTCCATTCATGAGTGACTAAAAACTACCATGTGATCAATGTACACCACATGGTTGGGTAATCCGACAATGACCTCATTATCAGTCTCTGAAAGGTGGTTGGATCGTTTTACATGTCAAATGCCACAACTTTGAACAGATACAATCCATTTAGTGTTATGAAAACCGAAATTGCCTTTGCTCTCTCTGACAGAGGTCCTTGCCAGTAGCCTCTGAGCAAGTCCAACTTAGAAATGTAAGTAGCTTCTCCCACTTTTTCGACAAAGTTCTCCAAACATGGAATTGGATATGCATCAGTCTTTGTAACGAAGTTGAGTTTGTGATAGTCCACACATGTCCACTGGGTAACATCTGGCTTTGGCGCCATGACAATACATGAGATCCAAGCACAGTAACTCATTTCGATTATGCCATCTTGGAGCGTGTGCTCTATTTCCTTCTGAACCTGCACCAACTTTAGAGGATAATGGCTTTAAGGATGTTATTTAATCAGAACAGCATCTCCTGTGTCTACATCATGCTCGAATTATGTTCGTACTTCCCAGTGTATTTCCGTATATCTCTCCAAGATACAGTAATAACTCTTTCAGGTCACTATGCTTTTCTTTTGAAAGGTAACTCAATAATTTATCCCAATTTTTGGCAACTTTCTCATTGTTCAATTTGATTTGAGGAATGTCCAATTCAGAATCCTCTGAACTTGGGTCCTCCTTCATAGAACATAGAACATAGAACAATACAGCACAGAACAGGCCCTTCGGCCCACGATGTTGTGCCAAACTTCTATCCTAGATTAAGCACCCATCCATGTACCTATCCAAATGCCGCTTAAAGGTCGCCAATGAATCTGACTCTACCACTCCCACGGGCAGCGCATTCCATGCCCCCACCACTCTCTGGGTAAAGAACCCACCCCTGACATCTCCCCTATACCTTCCACCCTTCACCTTAAATTTATGTCCCCTTGTAACACTCTGTTGTACCCGGGGAAAAAGTTTCTGACTGTCTACTCTATCTATTCCTCTGATCATCTTATAAACCTCTATCAAGTCACCCCTCATCCTTCGCCGTTCCAACGAGAAAAGGCCGAGAACTCTCAACCTATCCTCGTACGACCTACTCTCCATTCCAGGCAACATCCTGGTAAATCTTCTCTGCAGCCTCTCCAAAGCTTCCACATCTTTCCTAAAGTGAGGCGACCAGAACTGCACACAGTACTCCAAATGCGGCCTAACCAAAGTCCTGTACAGCTGCAACATCACCTCACGACTCTTGAATTCAATCCCTCTGCTAATGAACGATAATACTCCATAGGCCTTCTTACAAACTCTATCCACCTGAGTGGCAACCTTCAAAGATCTATGTACATAGACCCCAAGATCCCTCTGTTCCTCCACCTGACCAAGAACCCTACCATTAACCCTGTATTCCGCATTCTTATTTGTTCTTCCAAAATGGACAACTTCACACTTGGCAGGGTTGAACTCCATCTGCCACTCCACAGCCCAGCTCTGCATCATATCTAAGTCCCTCTGCAGCCGACAACAGCCCTCCACACTGTCCACAACTCCACCTATCTTTGTATCATCTTCAGTGTTGTAATCATTAACACCTTCTCCTCTTGTTTTCCTTCCCCATCAAAATACCTGTTGAGCATATTCACATGACACACTTTGTGAGATTTCTTCCTGTCTGGAGTCCGTATCAAGTAGTTCATCTCATTCAATTTCTTCCCAATTTGATAAGGGACACTAAAACCTGCTTCTAGAGGCTCAACTGTTACTGGAAGTAACACCAATACCTTATTCCCAATTGCAAAATTGCAAATTTGTGATTTCTGATCCACTTCCTGTTTCATTGTATGCTGCAATACTTTTAAATGCTGTCTAGCCAACTCTCCAGCTTTATTTAATCGTTCCCTAAAATTTGACACATTGTCCAAATGAGTGGTCTCTGAATTCTGCCTTATTAATTTCTCCTTAACCAATGTTAACGGTCCTTTTACTTCATGCTCAAAAATTAATTCAAATAGTCTGAATTTGGTCGATTCATTCTGTGCGTCTCTGATCACAAATAGTTCAAAAATAATTTCCTTACCGCAATCATCTGGATTATCCTGACCATAAACCCTCAACATGGTCTTCACTGTTTGATGCCATCTCGCTCATATTCACTGTGATTCCGAATACTATGTAGCAGATTTGAATTGCTTTATTCCCAAGTTATTGATCACCTGCTTGAATAGTTTGGATGTGAGGTTTGATCTATCTGGATGTCTATTGGTAGTCCGTACCTACGTAAAAAATAAGTATTTTTTTCTACAACTCCTTTAGCTGTGATGCTGCATAATGGGTCTGCCTCTGGAAATCTCGTCGACACATCCATTATTGTTAAGAAATACTTATTCCCACTTAGTCTTTGCGATAGGGGACCTACACAATCTATCAAGACTCTTGTGAAAGGTTCCTCAAATGCTGGAATAGATATTAAAGTTTCAGGTTTTATTACTGCGTGTGTGACATGTTTGAGACATTTGGCAATATTCACTATATCTTTGTGAAGTCCAGGCCAGTGAAAATATCTTTGTATTTCAGCCTGTAATGTCCTCACCCCGAAATTATCTCCAAGTTGTAGCTCACGTGCCACTCGCAGCACTCCCTTTCTATACCCAACAGACAAAACAATTTGATGAATTTCTGTGCACGTCTGATCTGCTTCAATGTGTGCTGATCTCCATATCTGCATTAAAACAACATTTGTTAAGTAATAACACACAGGAATGCATTCATTCTCTTTCTTGCTAAATATCTTTTGATATAACTTCTGTAACTCCACATCTTTCTGCTGTAATTCAATCAGCTTAGCAGAGCTAAAAATACGTTCATATTTTCCTCGAGCTGAAAGTTAGGGGTCTAGTACACCTACCGCACATGCTCCAATCTTCTCTGGACACTCTAGCCTCACTTTACATAACTGAGCACTTTTTTCCTCACTATGAATTCCTGTTACCAGCACATTTTCTGGAAATAGTCTCTCAAGAGTGCATAAAGCCTCACCCCTCAGCATGACAGACTGAAAATATCCTGTGTCAATTAATATTGAAACCTTCTTAACAATTAATCCTGGCCTATGTAAATAAACTTTACCCTTTCATGTAAGTTTTGTTTGCAGATTTGGCACGTCCACTGATCATCTTGTACACACTGAGGCAGTTGCCTACTTTCCCTTATGCTTTTTGTTACGAGTCCAACAAAACTTCCAGACTTGTTTGGTTATCCTACATCTGGTTTTCTCCCAGCCCATCAACACTGTGATTTTGTGTGGCCCTCTTTTTTACAATGAAAACACGACTGGTTTTTAACTTCTTTGTCCCCCTCAAGGTTTTCTTTATTACTGTGGTAAATTATCCTTATGATCTACACTGTGATCTACCTTTCCCTTTGCCCGTGAGGATATCTCTTTGCTCCAATTTCTGTCCCTCAGAGACCAGAACTAGTTCTGGATGCCAAACCAAGTTTATGGACCAGTTCATAATCATCAGCCATTTCAGTAACTAACCTTGCGGCTTACACTCTCTGCTCTTCCACCTGAGTTTGCACTACTTCAGGCAGTTTGAATTCCTCCAAGTGTTAACCTCTTTAAGGGCATCATAGCTTTCCTTGAATTTTAAAACTCTTATCCAACTATCGAAATTAGTCTGTTTGATCCTTACAAACTCAGTGTAGGTTTCACCAGGATCCCTTATTAAATTCCTGAAATGTTGCCTATGCAGACAAAATGATTTTTTAACCTCCTTATTCTCCCCAGATACCTCCTCTGATAGGGATGCGAATACCTCACCAGTCCTAACTACAAGTTTCGTTTGGATCAACAAAATCCACATAGCCTCTGGCCACTGCATTTGTTTAGCCAATTTTTCAAATGAGATGAAAAGGGCATCACATTCTTCTCATCAAATTGAGGCGATGCTTGAACATACTCACACAAATTCTCACTAGGCTTCTGGCTACCAGGGGCTTTCCCATCCTCACTCTCTTCCTTACTAAGCCCACCCTCAGCCGTTATCTCCAGCCTTTTACACTGACTCCTTTTTAATTGTCAGTTTTTGTTCTTCAAAAGTTCTCTCTTTCTCTCTCCGCTATTGCTCTCTCTTTTGCCATTCTTTCTTTTACTCTCTGTTCTGCTGCTTTCTTTTTTCCCCCTCTTCTGTATTTTATCGAAAGTCAAATGTTTCATTTTGGATATTAGTTTGATTGGGTTGAGAAAACTTAGAATAGTAATGGCTATTTCAATCGCCAAATGTTTTCTGGGTGTGCATGCGGTGACTTTGGAAATTTTACGAAAAATGAATAAGACCAAGTTGCAAGAATTAGCAGAGAAGCTGGAATTGGAACTGACTGCTTCTGTGAGGAAAGGAGAGATAATTACAGCGGTACCTCGTGAATTAAACTTGCTGGAGAAACCATCAGAATCAGAGATGGCAAGAATTTAGTTGCAAATCAAACATCTTGAGCTAACGGCGAGAGTTAAGGAAAGGGCAGCCAAATTCCTTCACACTCTCCTCACGATACCATCACTGCAGGGATTAGTCTAGGGAAACTCCATTACACTGTCTCTCTGCAGCAAGGAGATCATTGAGTATAAATGAAAGTAAATACTGTCTCAAGTGTACTCCACAACTGCAGGACGGTGTCTTCACTCTTATTCTTTAATCATTTTGTAATGAACGATACTACTCAGTTGTTGTGCTGATTACTTGCTGAGTCATAGAGTAAAAGAGATGCACAGCATGGAAACAGATCCTTCGGTCGGACCTGTCCGTGCCAACCAGATATCTCAACCCAATGTAGTCCCACCTGCCAGTACCCGACTGCTCTGTAGGAATTCTGTTAGTGCCTCATGATCAAGGACATCCAGCTCCTTTTCACCAAGAGCACTTCCCATCATCTCGCCTTCTCATAAGTACAAACTGAGAAGGATGGCATTTTTTGCCAATCATTTATTTGCCTTATGAAGCAAAGTTTCACCAACAACATCACTGTTGCCACTCGAGTTGATTGGTGATGCTGAGGAGGCGATGGCCGAGCTGTATTATTTCCGAGTATTAATCCAGGGAATCAGGTAATGCCCTAGACACCGGATCCGAATCCCACAATGGCAAATGTTGGAAATTAAATTCAATAAAATATCAGGAAGTAAGAATCAAATGAAACAATGAAACCAAAGTCGATTGTCCTACTATGCACCCTCATGCCCTTCAGAAAAGGAAATCTACCATCTTCAGCTGGTCGGGCTTACATGTTACTCCACAACAATGTGGTTAACTCTCAGTTGCAGTTTGAAATAGCCAAGCCAGTCACTCAGTTATATCAGTCACTTCAAAACCTCAAAGAAAAGAAACCGCATGGATCTCAGCACTGACTCCTTACAGCCCACAGACTGCAGTGGGTCAGGAAGGCAGCTCACCAACACCTTCTCAAGACCAAAGAGGAAAGGGAATTAAATACTGGCCCAGCATCCCATTACTGAATAAAAGACGATGATCACACTCAGGGAAGAGAGAACAACAGACATAAATAACTTTAAGCAGGGACTTTGACATATACCTTACATGGTCATGATTATCAATAATATGGGAACAGGAAAAACATAAGTAATGTGTAATTTCAGTTTTTATTTCCATCACAGCTGACCATCAACAATCCCTTTGTTTGTTTATTTCTCTCTATCTCTTTCTTTTTCCATCTATTCAACTCAATCCTTCTCCCCTTCATAACAGATGTCGGTGTCACCAACATCAATCACACTATTTCCCAACTGTGTTCAGTTCCGATGTATGAATTGAATTGCCAATTCTATTTTTCTTTCGACCCGAGGGCGCTGCCAAATCTGCTCAGTTTGTCTGGCACTTTCTCGTTCTTTATTGTTTCTGATCTGTTGCATCATTCTTTGCTTTATATAACCTTTAATTTTGTTATTATTTGTAATGTCTGTATTGCTGACAGGGGCAGCATTCGTTGACCTAAACAAATGTCATTTACTGCGAGGTCATTCTTTCAGTTAGTACAGAACCAAGCACGTTGCTGTGGGTCTCACATCAATCTTAAGTCAGACCAGAGAGTAACTCAAGATCTATTTAACAAAGGATATCACTGAAACAGATAAACGTAAATGCTGGAGATGTAATGGTTGTTATTAGTAAAACTTGCTTTTTTTCCAATTCCTGTCTTGTGAATTTACTTTCTGACATCGTCTGTGGTAGGATGTAGAACAGGATCTTTCTGTGTAATAAGCTGTGCATCTGAATTACATTTCTTCCGACATTACTGCTCTGAGAGAGTGTTCCTGACATTAAGTTATTTTAGAGACAAGAACAAATTTGTGATCGAATTATTTGCAACTGAAAGAGTGCTTAGAAGAGAGGTGGAACCATACCGTCTGAATTTTACCGAAGCATAGATAATAGATAATGAAGCATCAGCATTGAAGCCAAGATGGTGACTGGGCATATAATCGAGCTGGTAGTGGGTTGGTTTGGTGATGGACAGAATACCGAGACATAAATGAATTCAGGGAAGAAAGATACTTCGGTATTGTGAACAGTCTTGTTCTCAGATGTTTGTGAGAGCGGGGGTGGGGTGATTCTGAAATTAGTGGGTACTTAATGGGATTTGCATTTGAAACTGAAGACAATAGTTTTCGTCTTTGACAAATATAGATAACAGAAATAGCAAAGAAGTTCGCCATGGTTGAAGAGATTAATAAATGGATAGAGATGAAGAAACTTACCAGGAACACCAACAATTGCGAGGATAGGATAGTAACCCGCCTGGATAATCATCAGGGCACCCCATATCCGAAGTGATAATGTTGACCAAGACGAGGAAAATAAGTCAAGACCCCAGTATAAACTCCTGTCCATTGTTGCAGCATTCCAGTCTAATGTTCTCAGATTCTGATCCATTAATGGATCATTCCAGACTATTCTCAGATGTTTAAATCTCCTTCTTGTGTCTCTGCTGCTGTGTCCCTTTGAGCGTTGGAGTTGATGCATCTGCTGCGACAATGGCATAAACCATTGCAAGAGGCCTCTTACAAATAGGAGACGGAAAACATCCAGTGACACAACCAGCACCCATGGAGACTGGCATCAATCACAGTCACTGAACAAACAACTTCATTTAACCCCTTTCAGTACGGTTCCTTCAGTTCACAAAAACTACTGGACTGGATTGAATATTGGCACCGCTGGCTATTGATCACATCTCCCATCACCCATTGCTCTCGTGAAGTTAGTAGTGAGGGAGAAAGATGCATGTTTTCTTATCGAGGCTAGATGATTCTGCTGCGTTGTCCGTTTGTAATACTGTAACTGGCTGAACCGCCCACCACCACCACCCTCAAAAACCATAATCTACATGCTGTTACCGGGCAGATCTCTCCTCGACTGGAACACGCATCAAACAATATATTTACAGTGGATATATTTGCACTCCAATACATAGGAAATGTGAATTTGCCTGGGCATTCCTTTAATTGATCTAATAAGGCAATTTTGTATTTTCAACTCTCAATGTGCTTCAGCATTTTTTAAAATATAAATTCACAAACACCTTAACATACTTTATTAAGCACAAGTTTCTGAATTTCTCCACATGGAAGCATCATGCCAGGGTTTAGTCTGGACGGAATCGCTGATAAGATCATTATTTATAAAGTTGATTCAACCTGTACACAATACACCTCATAGTCTCTCAACAAAACACTATTTTTGGGAAAGATACATTTACTCTGGTACTTTAATCATTTTGCATGATGAGCCACATATCATTTACTTCCTGCTGCGTAAGAATTCTGTTTGTGACTTATGACCAAGCACATCCAGGTCTGTTTCAACAACAGCACTTCCCAACCTCTCACTATTTAATGAACATTAATGTGAATGATGATATTTATTGTTCATATCTGAAATACTTCATATCTTGCGAAGAGCTATTGCCCAAACACTGATCCTTCTGATACACCAAAGCCTTCACTCCAGATAATTACATTACTCTCTTCCTTCTCTCGGCTATCCAACTTTTAATACATTCGGTGTATTCCACCCCTACCTACCCATGGACTCTAACATTCCCCACTCATCTGTATTCAACCATGTCAAACATCGACTGAAAATTCAAATACTTCATTCCCACTGGTTCTCAATTGTCGATGTCACAACGGACAATCTCCACAAAATCCAGCAGGTTTATCAAAGATCAAGATCATTTCCCCTTCCTGAATCTCTATTGACTCGACTGAATCATGTCATTATTTTCCAAGTGTCTAGTTGTCACATTCCTCACAAAAGGTTCCAATGTTTTTCTCACAGCTTACATCAAGCTAACCACTGTTTAGTTAGCTGTTTGCACACTCCGTCCTGTTTTAAATATTTAGGTTTACAATCGCTGCTTTCAAGTCTGGAGGATCATTTCCAGAATCTAACCAGCTTTGAAGAACAATCAGTAATTCTTTCACTAGCTCTACTGCCACCTCCTCAATACTCGGGGATGTAGCTCATCAAATGCAGCAATATACCAACCTTAAATTCAATGAGATTTTGAAAGACGTACCTTTTATTAAATCTAATTTACTGCTGTTCCTCATTATCACCAGTCACTCTGTTCCCTTATATTTCTGGAAGTTTCTTTCAGTATCTTCCTCAGGGAGATGGACACAATATATTGCTCTCAGCGGACAGATGGGTCCTGTCAGCCAGTGAATATATCGGAGGACTGCACTCCGGTGATGATGGATATGTTACTCACCCCTGCCTGGAAAGTTCCAGTTTAATTTATGGTGAGCATTAACACAGTCCTGTCACTGGTGTGACGCTACACAGTACACTGAAGGAGGGTACACAGATCAGTGACCACCTCAGTTTTGAAACAAACTGGCTTCATACCTGACACCTGATCCAGCTTAGACAAATGTCCCGGGAAATCCCAGGAAAGATAATGTACTGTCCTGCACCTCCCTATTTATAGAGCTTTCCTTCCGTGGAGCCTCATCTCCATTTGTTTACCATGGACCCAGACACTCTGTAAATGCAATGAAAAGAGTGGGGTCACCAGACCCAGCAGCTGACAATACAAACCCGAGATAAGCATCCACAGTGACTCCACTGATTTTCCAATGACAGGAACAGGTCAATTCCCCACATGGAACGTGAACGCGCTCAGTGTTGAAAACTATTTCCACTCCTGAGTTTCTCTTCCTGGCTGAGAAAGCCGTTGCATCTCTGCACACTCCCACAGTAAGAGGTTCTCTCTCCAAAGAAGCAGTTGACAATGTAGCATTAACTTCCTCTATATCTCAGCAACTATAAGGGCAGCACCAGTATTGCTAATGGATTCGATCATCGCACTCAGAGAAGAGAGATAAGGGAACCTAATTCAATTTAAACAGGGACATATCTAAATGGACACGATATTCAGGAATATGGGAAATAGGGAAATGTGAGAATAACTTGCCATTTTTTTTTCCTTTCAGTTCATCATCAGCAATCCCTTTGCTTACTTTTCATTTCTTTTCCTCTCTTTTTCTGGCCATTTCACCATCCATTCAATTTAAACCTAGCCCCCACCTCTCTCTCCAACCCAACCATCCATGATACCAGGATAAATAATATTATTTCCCAGTTTGCTTTCAGTTGTGAAGCAGGTTCAAAACATTATCTGCATTTCTCCTGAGAGAGGCTGCCATACCTGCGAGATTCTCTAACACTTTCAGACTCTGGAGAATTTTATTTTCGATCTCTAGAACCCACCATTCTTTGATTTATTTCACCTTTAATGTTGTTTCACGGGATGCCAGCATCACGGGCAAGGGCAGCATTTGTTGTCCATCACTAATTGTCCTTGATCACGAGGCCATTTGTCAAGACAAAATGGAGCCAACAATGTTGTTGTGAGTCTGAAGTCACACTGAGCTCAGATTGGGAAATAATGTTAAGTTTCTTTAACAAAGACTATCAGCAAAATAATAAAAATAAATCTTAACGGCTTCTGGTTTCCATGAGTGAAATTATTCCAATTTTTGTCATTCGAATTTAATCTCTGACATCGGCTGTGGTAGGATGTTAAACACTGCCTTGGAGTCACAGCCCGTACCTTTGAATTACCCATCTAGTTACATGATCACTCTGATACTGAGTCCTTATTGCCTAGTCCGTATTCCCTAGTTCCTGCCGGAGAGAGATGGTGGAGAAATCAGTTTAACTACCAACAATAAAAAGGATTTTGGGGAAAAAAGCGAAAGGGAGATTGATAGACAATTTCATGTAAGATCACAGGTTTCAGAATGCTGAAATGAAGGCATTTTGACAGCATCCTACAACATGAACCAGTATTCTCGGGATGATAGGTGAAGGGGATATTGACGTCAATAAAGATGAGGGAGAGTTTTAGATGAACATTTGTTCTGCAACTTTGTAACTGGGTGTAGGGTCAGCAGAGGCTTCGACTCATTGGGCTGAATCTAATAATAGTTTGTCTCAGTGACATTTTTATTGAGTGTGACAAAGGGATTATCTGTACGAGACTGAACTAGTTTCATGGCGCTATCTTATCGAACTCACCACATTAACTACCCACTCAATCTCATAGTGTTCCTCGCATTCAATGCCACCCCAATTCTCCAACCCAATATGGCTGGAGGGACTCACCATCGCACTGATGCCCCTGGCTACTCTATGATCACTGACACTGGTGCCATCTTTAAAAGGCAATTGGGCACAATGTTGTACTTCCTCAGTTTGAAGCCACCCTGAACAGTTGACCCCGAGCATGGCAGGTAAGGGGAGCTAACACCACGGTTTTTCATCAGAGGCACAGAGGTCCTAGTGGATGGGCTAGTATGGGGGGTCCATTCTCTTCTCAGAGGAGGCCTCACCACCAGCCCCACCGAGCACGGTCTGAGCTCACCACCCAGCTCAGTGCAGTATCTGCTGTCTCTCTCTCTCTCACACACACACACACACACACTTTGATTATGGAATTTTCCAGATAGTGTTCCAAAGAATTCCCATTGTCAGGTATAGGAACTTTCAGTCATTCAACCCCCTGGGTGCAAAAATATGCACTTATTTTATATCCAACCACAGTTAGTAATTCTGGCTATTTCACTTTGTCTCACATTATTGTATTCAGCCAAACACTGCTTCTTTATACTTGTCGCGTTATGAAATACAATTTTGAGCAGAGAACATTTTATCCTCAGCTGTAATCTTGACCGTTATCTGAATTGTACCTTTTTCCTTGTTATGAAAGTTTCTCTTGCCCTTTGCCTGTGCCTGTTTCTGTCTGTAACAGTTACACTGTCTCCCACTCAGTTGGCTGGGCGGCTGGTTTGTGATGCAGAGGGAGGCCAGCAGCGCAGGTTAAGTTCCCCACACTGACAAGGGTACCATGAAGGGGACGCTCTCTCAACAATGGGCAATCGAGCATGGCAAATCCACTCTAAGCTGCACATCTTTGTACTCTGGGAGGAAACTGGAGCATTGGGAGGGAACCCACACAGATGCATGGGGAATGTTCAAACTCACCTGACGTTGGAATTGAAACCAGCTCCTTGGTGATGTGCGGCCACAGTGATAACCACATATCCATCATACACCTCAGTTAGCTCTGTTCATTACTTGTAGCTGACTAAAGAAATCCAACTGGCTTGTTCTGATAACTGAACTTGACCCAGTATTAGACCTTTATCATTGGCCATATCGCCAACCTGGTAACATTTAAAATTTGTTCTGAGCAGTGGAGGAGTGGGACTAGAAATGGAAACAGTGACACCCTCCAACCTCAGTCAGAACAGGACTGAGGAGAAATTCACAAAGTGGGAATTCATTCAAGTGGGAGTTCTCTCGCCCAGAAGGTTGGGATGGCTGAATCTTCATATTATATCGAGGCTGACTTTGTCTGATTTTCCATAGACAGGTGAATCAGGGATCATTGTAAAATCAGAGAAAAGTGCAGCTGGGAACACAATGAGATGAGCCATGACCTTATTGACTGGTGGAATAGTGTCAAAGTTCCGAATGGCCCAGTCGTGTCCGTTCCATTCAGCCCTTCGGTCCTGCTGTGCAGGAGCAGATTGAGGCCACTCCGATGGTTTGGTGTTGTTTGGCAAATGTATTGGAAAATTCAGGCTAGGTCAGGCAGTGACCGTCCTCCTCCAATCCCTCTTTTCAGGCTTCTCCTCTCTGTAACTTCTGCTCCTGATGTCGGTCATGTTACAGGCCCAGATTCGCATTGAATCCAGCCCCCATGCCCCACACAAGGTCAACTCAGACAAACCCTCTGCCGTCTCTGAATGCAACATTTTACATCATGACTTCCAGGAAAATAATCAAATATTTTCCAAAAAACATAAATAAGAACGGAAGAAATAGGAAGCTGCGCTCATTCAATAAGAACATGGCTGATCTACTCCACGGCTCAACTCCACTTTCCTGCTGACCCCTTGCATCCCTCAACTCGCTGAAATGTCACAAACCAATCCACCCGTCTGTAAATATAATCAGTGACACAACCTCCATAACTCTCGGGGTTAGGAAATTCCAGCCATTCCAACATTCTGAAAGAAGACATTTCTTTACGTCTCAGTTTGAAATCGATATTCCTTATTCTGTATCTACATATCTGACTTCGAGACTCTGCTCTAGTGTGGAACCACATTCTCAACAACGACCTTGTCAAGCCCCCTCTGTATCTTATCCGTTTCAGTAATGACACTCTCATTCATTTAAACCACAATGAATAATCACCTCAGCATTTTTGATGTATTCAATAATTCAAACCTTTCATTCCAGGAACCAGTCTAATGAACCAACATTTCTGCATCAGCATGCTGACGTAACGTTTCATATACAGGAACAGTCCAATCCGTTGTACTGCTCCTTTTTTGGGATTCCTATCCATTTAATAACAGCCTGCCTTTTGGTTGTCAGTGTCATCCTCAAATTCGAATGTATATCGCACTCAGCTCCCGTCGTCAGGAGCTGAGTGCAGCTCTTGTAAGCAGCTCTTGCCGTCGGACTGATATTTGTGGTACTCCAGCAGATACATTTTTTTCATAAAGATCGATGAATCATGACTCTCCGATTTGTAAGTATTTACCAAATGCCATCCCATGGTAATCTATCCCATGCCACCCGTCGGTCTATGAGCTTCTGTCTTGTATAAGAATCTTTACTTTGTGATACCTTGTGGAAAATCTCTAGAAAGCCTCATGTCTACCAGTCCCCCTTTATCAAGGCCACTTGTTACATTCTCATGGATTTCCAGAAAAACTTTGCATTATTTTACAGGCAAAATGTAATTCTCCTTTAACAAGACCATGCTGACTCTGTGTGAAGCTTTTCTTAATGCTCTGCATTTCCTTCCTTAATAACAGACTCTCACAGATTCCCAGCAATAATGGTTAGACTAAGTGTTTCATGCTTTCAAGTCTCGCTCGTTTCTTGAAGACAGGCGCCACATTGGAGGGTCTCCAGTTTCACTGGATCACTCCTTTAATCCACAGAGCTATGGAATATTTAACACAGAGCCACCAGCCACTCTGTCACCACTTCTTTTAAAACCAGCTATGAATTGCTGATGACCTGTTTACCCTTGGTCTTATCTTTTTGAGAAATGTCTTGTTACTCATGTTAGAGACAGCTCAATAAATGCTGTTACGATTTTGCTTATATCATTGAAATATTTACAGCATGGCCAATTCACCAAACGTGTAAATCTTTGGAATGTGGGAGAAAACCGGAGCACCCGGAGGTAACCCACGCAGACAGGGGGAGAATATGCAAACTCCATACAAACAAATTTCTGAGAATTCTCCGGTTTCCACCATGTCTAAAATTCTTCTGAAATCACTTCCTACGATTAATGTAATCTTTTATTTATCATTAAGCAACGTAGCATTCATTAAGTCACTTGCCCTTTCCTTGGTGATTCTATCTTAAAGAAATAGACATTTTATTTCACACATTGCAGTATTTCTGCAGAGCTTCTGGTCTTGACCAAGTGTATCCAAGAACACAGCAAAAGACGTGAGAAGATATTGCAGAGGTCCTGGCTGATCTTTTTGCATCATCGCTGGCGACGGGGGAGGTCCTGGAAGACTAGAGGGTAGAGAACGCTGTGCCCTTGTTCAAGGAGGGCTGCGAAGAAAAACCTGCAAACTATAGACCAGCTAGCTTAACAACTGTAGTAAGTTGAGAAGGTTCTGAGAGATAACATATACATGGATTTGAAAAGACACGGATTTATAAGGAGCAGTCAGCGCTGCTTTGTGCATAGGATATCATGGCTCACAATTCTTTAGCGTTCTTTTGAGGAAGTGACCTGGAATGTTGATGAGGGTAGGGTGGTAGACATAGTCTATCTAGATTTCAGAAAGGCCTTTGATAAGGTTCCACATGATAGGCTGCTCTGAATGGTTTGATAGCATGGAATCCAGGGGACTCTGGCAAATTGAATACTCAATTGGCTTGATGGTAGAAAGCAGAGGCTAATACTGGAAGGATGCTTGTTGGACTTGAGGTCTGTGACTATTGGAGTGTCTCAGGGGTTGTTGCTGGGCCTATTCCTGTTTGTTATCTATATCAATGATTTGGATGAGAATGTGCAAAGCATGATTAGTAATTAGGCTGATGACAATAAAATAGGCAGGACTGTGAACAGTGAGGTTATCAGAAATTGCAGCAGGACCTTTATCAGCTGGGGAAGTGGGCTGAGAAATGGCAAATGGAGATTAATATGTGGGATGTTGCTTTTTGAAAAGTCAAATCCAAGTTGGAATTTCGTGGTGAATGTTAGACTCTGAAGGATTGTAGTGGAACAGGGGGACCTTTGTGCTCAGATCCGTGGTTCTCTGAAAGTAGTTGCACGTAGACAGGGCAGTGAAAAAGGCTTTTGGCACACTGGTCTTCATCAGTCAAGGCATTGAGTATGGACGTTCGAGAGTTATATTGCAGTTGGACAGGACGCTGGTGAGACATGCACTTGGAATATTGTGTTTGCTTTTGTTCGCTTGCCATAGGAAGGATGTGATTAAATTGGAAAGAGGACAGAAGAAATTTACAAGGATGTTTCCAGTACTCAATGGTCTGAGTTGTAGGGAGAGTTTGGGCAGGAATTTTCCTTTAAGTGGAAGAAACTGAGGGGAAATCGTATAGATATGTATAAGATCATGAGATGCGTCAATAAGGTGAATGCACTCATTCTTTTTCCCAGTTTTGGGGATCAAAGACTAGAGGACATCAGGTTAGAGGTGAAAGAATAAAAAGGATCCTGAGCGCCAAGTTTTTTAAGCAGAGGTTGGTATACATATGGAATGAGCAGACAGCAGTTTGATTGAGGCACGTACATTAACAACATTCAAAAGGCTATTAGACAAATACGCGGTTAGGAAAGATTTAGAAGAATAAGGGACAAGGGCAGGGAAATGGAATTAACATGGATGGACATTTTGGTCGGCACGGACCACTTTGGTGCAAAGGGCCTGTATCCAAGCTGCAGGACTCCATGATTCTAATATTCTAACAACCATTTCGTGTCTACCACTCCGTGTTCAAACATTCGAGATTGTATGCAGGCGCCGTGTAAAATGCAGTATATTAACCTCTCTAGTCCTCAGAGCAAGGTTATTAATGAGTCCTTATGACCACACAACACCAAATCCAAAATAACTTGCTCTCTTGTTTGAGTCACAACATACTCTTCAACCAACCTGTTATACGCTTATGGAATTTACTTTTCACAACATTGGCAGTCACTTAGTTAACGCAGTTTAGATGCAATTTGAGATCATGCAATAATACAATATTTGCATCTCTAATTTACAGAGCATGTAATGCACAGAATTTGCCCGAGAGCAAATAATACACTAGTACACTAATGCTTGCTTCTCCTTCCTATTTGTAAGATCTACCCAAACTGATTCTGTGGAAGCTGAGGGACAGGGTCTGTGGCGTGATTAGTGATAGACGTGAACAAGCCATTCTGGGAGGGTCACCTCGACGCTGACATGATCTGAAGAAATGACCAGCATCACAGGACAAGCATCAATATCCTCCCCACTCTGCCAGGTTAACTTTCACCGTACTCTCTCTGCGCCCTCACACTCACTAACTGTTATAGCACCTACCCCCTAACAAGGCTCATATTTTATCTCTAAATAAGGCTCAGGCACTACCACTCTCACTATTGAATTCAGCACCTACCATCACCCCCCTCCCCACCCCGCCCTCCCCACCACCCGGCGCACTCTCTCCCTCCACTATACTCCCAACACTAATAGCACTGTTCAAAGTTTGGGAGAAGATTTGGAGCTCGGGCGCTCGTTTTTGTGGTTCTGTTCGCCGAGCTGGGAATTTGTCTTGCAAACGTTTCATCCCCTGTCTAGGTGACATCCTCAGTGCTTGGGAGCCTCCTGTGAAGCGCTTCTGTGCTGTTTCTTCCTGCATTTATAGTGGCCTGTCTCTGCCGCTTGCGCTTGTCAGTTCGAGCTGTCCACTGCAGTGGCCGGTATACTGGGTCCAGGTCAATGTGTTTGTTGATAAAGTCTGTGGATGAGTGCCATGCCTCGAGGAATTCCCTGGCTGTTCCCTGGCTGTGAATACCAACTAGCCACGAAACGACACGACCAGCGATCCTTAGTAGCTACACACACAGACGACAAGCAACATGAATTCGACTGGGACAACACTACTATTATAAGACAAGCCAAACAGAGAACAACCAGGGAATTCCGAGAGGCATGGCACTCATCCACAGATTCTATCAACAAACACATCGACCTGGACCCAATATACCGGCCACTACAGCGGACAGCTCGAACTGACGACCGGAAGCAACAGAGACAGGCCACTATAAATGCCGGAGAAAACAGCACAGAAGCGCTTCACAGGAGGCTCCCAAGCACTGAGGATGTCACCTAGACAGGGGAAAAAACGTTTGCAAGACAAATTCCCAGCTCGGCGAACAGAACCGCAACAACTAATAACACTGCATGGATACAACACTGTGGGCTGACTCCCTCCGAACACCTCAGTATTCCCCCTCCCCCTCCACCCACACCAGCATTAACAGCAGGGACACACACTCCCACCACCACTCCCACCCACCATTTCTCCCATTCCCGCAGAAACGGACTGTAATAGGAGAGAAAGGGCCAAGCCAGATGGTGGAGCACCCGATATCTGATCCGCCTCCACCCCACCCCCCAACCATGTGGGGAGGACACTGGTATCAGCCAGAGAGGACCGGAATGTGTCGTATGGAGATTCCTCGACATCCATGTCCCTCCAACCGAGTAAAAAAACAATGTTCAGTGAAGGGCAATTCGCACTTTTACCATTCTGTCTGTTCTCACAATTTTCTCCCTCCCAAAACAACACGTATCTCATTGCAGAGCGATACAGATACAAAAATATTCAGAGACATATGTACATACGCTAATATACTGTCACTCACCGTACATACACGGCGATAGAACCACACACAAGTAGAGGCATATGGAGATATAGACAGTCGCACACAAATACACACAAGCACAAGTAAAACGCACAGGCTAATACACAGATAAACCGATGTCAGTACATAAATACACAAACACACCGACACATGAACAAACACACACAAGTGCACATACGAACTCACAGAGACACAGACACTAGTGCTTATAGGACAGAGATAGATAGGTTTTTGATGAATAAGCATGTCAAGAGCTACAGAGAGTAGTCAGGAGAATGATGTTGAGAAATCTCTAATGTCTCTGGCATTCAGAGTCGATGGGCCGAATGTCCTAATTCTGCATTTTTAATGCTCGTGCGGTGTCATGCTATCAGTTAGTCTCTTCCTGGGACAGGAGCAGGGAATGAGTTTAATACATATTTGATTAAAAAGGGTCAGTGGTCCTATTGGACAGGTTTAGAGGGCTGAATAGTTTATATCTATGCCTAATTATTATGTCCTTGTATTTCAAAAAAGGTGGCGATTTCATGTTAGGTTAACACAGTTTAAAATAACAGGTTCCACACTGAAATAAGGTCGCCCGTTTCACTTTAGTGTTGTATTATCTGTAGGGTCCTCATCCTCAGGGAGCAGTGAAGACTCGGTTTTTGAAGATATTCAAGGCTGAGCTCGAGTGATCTTTGCTGGACAGGAGAGTCAATATTTATTGGGAACAGACAGGAGACGGATGGTCAAACACAATCAGATCAGCCATGAGCATTCTGACTGGTGGCGCCGGATGGACAACTGCTGCCCCTACCCCATGCGTTGTTCCGTCAATCCACCCCTTGAGGCTGTTACAGAGATATACTGCTGCCCCTACCCCATGTGTTGTTCCCTCAATCCACCCTCGAGGCTGTTACAGATACATGTTGCTCTCGCTACGTCATGTGTTGTTCTCGTAATCCACGCTCGATACTGTTGCAGAGACATACTGCTGCCCAAACCCCATGTGTCGTTCCCTCAAACCACCCTTCGATGCGGTTACAGAAATATACTGCTGGCCCTACCCAATGTGTTGTTCCCTCAATCCACCCTCGATGCTGTTACAGGGAAATACTGCTGCCACTACCCTATGTATTGTGCCCTCCATCCACCCCTCGAAGCTGTGACAAAGATAGGGGGCCATCTCATTTAGCCAGTCATTATCGTTACCATGAGACTGGAGGGGTATATTCTGCCTATTTAATAAGTTACAGAGGAAAATAGAACTAATCATTTTCGCTCATTGAGTACATTTTACTGCACAGCACGCCATGTAAACATCTCAGCTGTTACACAGGAAGCTGTTGCTAACAGGAAATAGAGAGTAGCGATAAATGCTTATTTTCACATTACAAAGCTGTAACTGGTGGAGTGCCTCAGAGATCACTATGGGATCATCAACAATCAGTACCTGGACCAAAGATCTGGAAGAAGGGTCTGAATATATCAAAGCCCAATTAGCTTAAACATCAAGCTGGTCATCCGGTATGTCATCAAATGGAGGTCGTGTGTCATCAATGTGATATAGGCAAAGGGAGATTAGTGAGCAAACCTTCACCAGATATAGCATAATGTGAGTTGTCTATTTTGGATGGAAGGATAAAACAATGGTAAACAATTTAAGTGGAGAGCGACTGCAGAACTCTGAGATACAGACCGTATGCATGATCCTGCTGCACGAATCAGATGTCGTTAGTCTGCACTTGCTGTAAGTGATTTGGAAGCTAAGTGGAATGATTGTGTTTCTGGCAAAGGGTACCAGGTTTAATCAGGAATGTTTTACTGTATCTGTACCGGTAAAAGTGAGGAGTGCAGATGCTGGAGATCAGAGTCGAACATTGTGAGGCTGGAAAAGCAATGCCAATCAGGCAGTGTCCGAGGAGCAGGAAAATTGGCGTCACGGGTATAAGTTCTTCTGCAGAAATATACCCGAAACATCGAGTCTCCTGTTCGTTGGGAGTGCCTGACCTGTTGTGGTTTTCCAGCATCACATTTTTCGCGTCGACATCTGTACAGGGCGTTGCTAAGACCACATCTGGCACATTATGTGCAGTTTTGATCCCTTAACCTAAAAAATAGTTCTTGAAGCTTATGAACAATGTTTTGTTCACACTTTTCTGGAATGAAGGCCTTTTGTTTTGAAACATTATCAATTTTGGTCTGAGATGAGAAATCCTTTAGAAGCATACACAATTTTGAGAAAAATCAGCGGGATGTACATTTTCTCTTCTCAGGGAGACAAAAACTATGGAATAAATTTTAAGAATAAAATGCATTGATTTTAGCACAAATATTATGAAAATATCAGCCGATTTTTAAAAATTAAGCATATACATACCAACAAATCATCAAATTATAAAGCAGGAATGTTCTTTTTTGCTAATGAAAGGCACTGTGTATAACAACAGCAATGATGCACTTGCATATCGTCCATTATGATCCATTCCAGAGAATTTTCACGACGAGCACACACGGCCCAGTTTGGTGTTCAGTTGACATGATTGCATGTTTCAACACAGAGAGGGAGAACAATGTTCCCTGCCTGAGAAGCAGCAGCCAATTCATCCCTCTCTCTTCTTTTGTTCCAACTGGCAACAGTAAATCTCTGACTCACCTCTACCTGATGAGTCGTGGAATATTCCTGATGAGAGGTTCATTGGAATCTCTCTACCGTCTGAAGCAAAGGGAATTCAGCTAAATCCAACTATTCTGGGGAGAAATCACATCACAAGTAGCTTGCCTGAGCAGAATGGGCGGCTCGGCGGCTCAGTGGTCAGCACAGCTACCTCCCAGCACCAAGGTCCTAGGTTTGATTCCAACCTCGGGCGACTGTCTGTGTGGAGTTTGCGTATTCTCCTCGTGTCTGTGTGGATTTCCTCCGGGTGCTCTGGTTTATTCCCACTGGTCACCTGCAGGTCAGGTGAATTAGCCATGCTAAATTGCCGATAGTGTTCGGTGCATTAGCCAGAGGGAAATGGGACTGGATCAGTTAATCTTGGGAGGGTCGGTGTGCACTTGTTGGGCTGAAGGGCCTGTTTCCACACTGTAAGGAATCTAAACTAATGACTTGAGAGGACCAAATAACATTTGGGACAGTCTATCATCTATCCAGTTGTTATGAGTTCAACTATTATGAAACTCTGGAAAGCTTTCATTTTTCTGTTTGTCATAAGATCTCTGTGTGTGTGTTTCACATTATTCTAGAAGATGAGCCAGGCTGAAATTTATATCATTAGCCATATCACTAAACTTTGAAATTTGTTGTAAAAAGTGGAGCAGTGTGACAGCAAAATGAAACACTGACCCTGCAATATTGATTGGACCACAAATGACAAATTCTAAAAGGGCTGTTCAAGTGGGAGTTCCCTTCCCCAGAAGTTTGTGGTGCCTGGATGTTTACATTTATTCAAAGTTTGTCTGTTAAATATTTGATAGACAAGTGAATGTAGGAAAATGGTGCACGTGCAGACGAAGTACTGCTGAGACCACAATCAGATCAGCTACGATCTTAGTGCGTGGCAGAGCAAAGACAAAGTGCCTAATGACCCATTCCTACTCCTCAGTGCGATGTTCCTATATTCCATTCAGCCCCTCACAGCTCCTGCACAGGAGTAGACAGAGGCCAATTGCTCGAAATACCTGGTCCACAGTAATACAGGATCTGCTACTGTCCCTCACAATTGTCACGCAAAGTTTGGCGTGGGTTGAAAAATGTTAATTCAAAACCCAGGCTGGGCTCAAAAGACGCCTCTTGTCTATTTATAGAGTGTCTCCTCTCTGCAACTTGTGCTTCATTTGTTGGTCATGGTGCAGATCCAGATTCACTGTGAATAGAGTCCCCATACCTCACCCAGAGATGACTCATAAAATGCTTTGCTCTCTGTAACTGTAACATCCAATAACGGAATGTTCAGGAAAATTACAACCATTAACCTCCGAATTACAGAATATGAGAGCATAAGGAACAGGATCGGATGGTAATTCGGATGGTCAGGCCTGCCATGCCATTGTATAAGATTATGGATGATCCAATGTTGCTATCAACTCTGCCATCTTTCCCAATTTTTCACATCCCTCAATTCCATGGCAGGTCGAAAACCCACCTACCTCATCTGTAAATACTTTCGGTGATATCGCTCCCCGAACTCTCTTTAACAGATAATTTCTGACATTCACTATCCTCTGTAAGAAGGTTAGACGCCCCAAACATACACAATAACCTATTTGTATGTTCAAAAGAGTGAACACAGCAGCTCACGTAAGAGTGACAGACCCTGATATCAAGGCAGGAGTTGACTCAGGATGGAATCAAGAAACGCTGACTAAATTAAATGTAATAGGAATCAGTCACAATCTCTCCACTGGGGGTCAGAGGAAGATGTTCATGGTTGTGGACATCAATCCTTTCAGTCCCGGGACATCCCTACACGAGATCCACAGGGTAGCTTCCTCGACACAATCATCTTCAGCTGCGTCAACAATGTCCTTCCCCATCATTACATCAGAAATGGGGATGATCACTGAAGATCACACGATGTTCAGAATATTTTCCCCCCTCAGCTCCTGAAGCAGTCTGTGTCCATGTGCACCAAGGCCCGGACAGCATTCCAGTTTGTGCTGTTAAAGTGTTGGTAAGATTTATGTAATAGTAGGGCCAGACATTGCACATTTCCATATTTAAAAGAGGAGCTTATTCAGCATCTCAAGCTGGTTACACATGAATATGAGCTAGCATTCAGCCCATCAAATCTACTGAACAGGAAGAGTGCAATACATTCAATACTCCTGCCTGTTACATAGGAAAAGGAGGGGTCTGGTCAGCACATAGAACTGTTAAACAGGAACAGGTGGAGCCAAAACAGTCTCTCGAAACTGTTCCACCGGACCAGGAAGAGGACATTCAGACTTGCAAACGCTTATAGAGGAACAGGAGGATGTCACTGATGCTCCAACATGACAATTCACAGGAGTAGATCTTGATGTTTATCGTGGCTCCGTTGTCTGTGGAACAATTGCTACTTTAACGTGGTTTGCTGGCAGTGAGGAGGGAAGCGAGATGTTTTCTGTCAAGTCTCAAGGAGACATCTTCCGTCTCTGAAACGGCAGACCCATGTTCTCCGTGGGGATCAGAAGCTGGTGGGAATAGTTGACTGTTTTAGATTGAAGGTATTGTGGCTGACGTTGGGATTATGAATAACATGACATTCAGTGCAGGATCACTCAACAAATGCACTGCATGAATATGTGGAGTTTTTATTCAAAGTCTGGATTTTCAGCTCTCTCATTGATATGGGGAGTGGGGAGTGGGTGGTGGTTGGGGGGAATGTTTTCAGAGGTACTAAAAGTATCTTGTATTTAATAAAGTTAGTAAAAAAGGCAGTGGGATCTATCACCGTATTAATGTCTGGTCAGAACATCATGTGTGATTGTCCATCCCCCTGAAGTTCCAATGCAATCCCATGTTATTCTCTCACAGTGCGACAGATTAATCTTCACTCACTCCTCATGGTAAAATCATCCCAGGGATTAGTTTGGTGGAACTCCTTTGAACTCTCTCTGTGGTAAGGAGATCATTCCTTATAAAGGAGAGAAAATCTGTGGACAATGCCCCAAATACTGCCTCAACAAATCTCTCAGGGATGATCACATTAATTACTTTCCCTCACTTCACCATCTCCATTTCTTTCTCATGGTGTAAAAAGCATCATTCTCTATATATTGCCACTGATGCGAAATTTACATCTTCCTTACATCTGTATGTCAGTGTCAATAAAACCAGCACCAGAGGTGCCGATAGAGATAGACATCACTCTCGGGGACAGACTCAATGAGATGGAATACACCTAAAGTAAGGAATATTCGCCTACCTGATGGAAATGAGCAGGAGCAATATGGGAAACAGGAAGTAGGAGGGAGTTATCTTTCATTTTCTTCTTTTTCACGAGGCATATGAAGCCCTGGTCAGACCAGCATGTTATCCCTATCTTGAACTAGGTGGCTGGTTCAGCTGTTCCATTGGACAGTAAACAGTAAACCTCATTGTTGTGGGTTTGCAGTTACACGGAGCCCTGACCAAGGAAGGATAACTCACTGCCTTCTCGAAAGGACATGACACAAGCAGATGGGCTTCTGTTTATTACAAATAATGATGGTTTCTTTTAAATTCCATCAACTTGCTTCATGAGACATCAACAGATCATTATTCTGTGCCTCTACATGAAGAGTCAATGACTTGAGCACCACGCACTATCTTCCTGTCTGACAGATTCTGTGGAGAGAACAAGTTAAACATCTCAAGTACAATTCTTTTCGCATGGACATGTGATTAGAAGGGACTTGAAACAGATGAATCCAAATTTCGTAGTGGCACAAATAAAGAAGTTTATTCAGAAGTTGTACTGAGGCTGACGATTAGACTGGGACATCATAATGGTGGGACTGGGCAGGATTGGTGAGTGGGGAGGATATGGAAATGTAGATCTGTCCAGGGCAGGAAGGATTATGGAGTTTGAGAACAGTCTGATTCCTTCTCGCATATCAGTGAACGATTTATAAATAGCAATTTGCTTTGTAGAATTTATCATGAAAGGAATTTTTGATTGGAAGTGAAGACACTGATTTCCCCTTTTCCAAAATTTACCTAACATGAGCAGAACCACAGTTCAGCCCGGTTTTATAGACAAAGAGAATGACTAACTAGGAACACCAACTATACCATTACCTCTGATTCTATCTTCTCCCTCTCAAATTGCAGAATAAATTCAATCATATTGTGATTACTGCTTCCTTCGTGTTCCTTCACATTAAGTTCTCTTAAATAGTCTGCCTCATTGACACAACACTAAACCCAGTATTGCCTATTCCTGAGTGGGCTCCACCACAAGCTGCTCCAAAAAGCCCTATCGAAGATACTCCACAAATTAGTTTTCTTGCAAACCACTAACACCCTGATTTTCCCAGTCCCCCCCCCCCCCCCCCCCCCAGTGTATTAAAATCTCACATGACTACTGTACTTTGCCTTTTCTACGCATCTTTTCTATCTCCTGGTGTATATTGTGACGCAGCTCCTGACTACTTTTTGGAATCCTGAACATAACGCCATCTATGTGTCTTTATTCAACCTTTCGGCATATTCTATTCCACCCACACTGATTTTGGGCCATCTGACCCTACTTTATGTCATTCAGTCATAATGTTATACAGTCAGAAAGATGTACAGCATGGAAACAGATCCTTCAGTCCAACTCGTCCATGCCGACCAGGTTACCCAACCTAATCTAGTCCCATTTGCCAGCACTTGGCCTGTACCTTTCATACCCCTCCGATTTACATACACATCCAGATGCCTTTTAAATATTGGAATGGGGCCAGTGTCCATCACTTCCTCCCACAGTTGTTTCCACACACACACACCAGTCTGTGCATGAAAAAACTCATCCACAGATTCAATCAATAAGCACATTGACCTGGACCCAATATACCGGCCATTGTAATGGACAGCTGGAACTGACAACCGGAAGCGGCAGATACAAACCAGTATAAATGCCAGAGGAAAGATCACAGAAGCGCTTCACAGGAGGATGAGGATGTCACCTAGACAGGGGACGAACCATCTGCAACACAAATTCCCAGCTCGGCGAACAGAACCAGAACAATGAACAGCACACAAGCTCAAAACGTCTCACAAACTTTGAATATTCTCTGTGACCAGGATTGACAGTCCTGAAGGTTGTGCTGACTACCTGGTGCTTGCGTTTGGGATATGTCATCTGGGATGCAGACAAACTTGGAGTGGGAGTGGAATGAGTCAGTGGCTAGAGTTCGCGTAGGTACCAATGGCTGGACAAGCAAATGACACTGAGAAGAGGACGGTAAATACAGAACTGAACAGTTATATCGGAATGCAAGGAAGAAATAATGTAAATAAGCTTGTGACACATACACACATTAGCATATATGACGTGGAGGGCATCACAGTGACATCACTGAAAGAGGATCAGGAGTGGGAGTTGAATATTCAAGGGTATTCATCCTGTCGAAATGATAGGAATGTGGGAGAGAGACAGATTTGTCTCATTCGTAAGAAATTGAATTGAATCAATTAGAAGAAATGAAATAATCTCAGATGGTGTAGAATCTGTGTCGGTAGAACTGGGGAATCAAAAAGCTGAAAAAATGCTGTTGCAGTTATATACAGGCTGCCAAACAGTAGTCAGGAGGTGGGGTGCAAGATACACAGGAGATAGAAAGACCTGTAGGAAAGGCAACGTTACAGTGATCATGTGAGATTTCATTATGCAGGTGGACTGGGAATTCAGTTTGATAGTGGTTTGTAGGAAAAGGAACTTGTGGAATGTCTATGAGATGGCTTTTTGTAGCAGCTTAAACAAGCAGACTAGATGAGGAGAGCTTTGGATAAAAGAAATCAGAGGAGGCAGTGATCAAAATATGATTGAACTTACTCTGCAATTTCAGGTGGAGAAGTTAGAATCAGAGGTAATGGTATTACAGCTGAATAAAGGCAATTACAGAGGCATGAGAGAGGAGCTGGTAGAATTAACTGGGATACAGGCCCAGAAGGAAAGAACGTGGACAAGCAATGACAGGAGATTTTTGAAGTATTTCAGGATGCACCAGGGATTTATCTTGAGGAAAAAGAGGGATGATAGATCGAGGATAAGGCAACCATAGCTGACTAGGGAAGTCAGGGACAGCATAGAAGCAAATGAGAACGCATATAATGTGGCGAGTGACTGTTTGGGAAACTAGAGGATTGAGAAGCTTACAAAGACAAAAAAGAGAGCAAACAAAATAAAATAAGGAGGGAGATTATTAAATATGGGGGTAAGCTAACCACTAGCATAAAGGAAGTGTGTAAGAGCTTCTTTCAATATATAAAGTACAAAAGAGATGCAAAAGTAGACATTGAACTGCTGGAAAATGATACTAGAGAGGTAGTAGTGGTGAACAAGAATAGGCCGAGGAACTGAAAAATTTGGTCACGGTGGAAGATACGAGTAATACCTTAACATTCAAGATAGTGAGGGGCCAGAGCTGAGTATGCTGGCCACCACCATGGAGAGCGTGCTAGAAAAAACTGAATGACCAGCAGGTGGTTGATTATCCTGGACCGGATGGACTACATCCCAGAGATATAAGGAAGAGAGCTGCAGAAGGTGTGGGGGGACAGTGGTGATCTTTCAGGAATCACTGGAGTAAGGAACTATCCCAGAGCACTGGACACACACTAACGTGACACCCCATTGTAACAAGGGAGTGAGGAAAAAGACAAAAAATATCCACAATTAATAGCTTAACTTTGGTCTTGGGTATGATCCTGGAATCCATTGTGAAGGATGAGATTTCTGAATATTTGGAAGTGTTTGGTAAAATGGGACAAAACCTCTTCATCAAGGGAAGGTCATGACTGACAAATCTGTTGGAATTATTTGAAGAGGAAATGAGCAGGGTTGGCCCAAGCACAGCCAATGGATGTAATCCACCTGGATTTCAAGAAGGCTTTTGACATGGTGTCACACAGGAGATGACTGAGTGTGATAAGGGCCCGTGGTGTTCGAGGTAAGGTAGCGGCATGAAATACTTGCGTACCAAATAACATAAACAGCAAGGGACAGACAGAACTGAGCTATCCCACAATGAATGCATCAGATTTAAACAATGCAGTCCTCCTAGTCCGATCATGGATGGTGTTGCATGATTAAACAACTCACTGGTGTCTCCACAAATATCCCCATCCTCAATGATAGAAGAGCCCAGCACATCAATGCAAAAGGTAAGGCTGAAGCTTTCCCAGAAATCTTCAGTCAGAAGCTTCGCGTGAATTGTCCATTTCGGCCTCCTCCCGTGGTCCCCATCATTGCAGATAGCAGTCTTCAGCAAATTCGATTCACTGATATCAAGATACGGTTAAAGGTACTGGGGAGTGCAAAGGCTATAATCCCTGATAACCTGCCGGCACTAGTCCTGAAGACTTGTACTCCAGAACTTCCCGCTTTCCGAGACAAGCTGTTCCAGTACAGTTACAAACCGACAATGGGAAAAAAACTGCTGAAGTATGTTCTGTACATGAAACGCAGGACAAATTCAACCCGTCCCAATACCGCCTCATTAATGTACTCTCCATCATCAGTAAAGTGATGGAAGTTGTCATCGATCGTGTTATCAAGCAGCACCTGCGCAGCAATAGACTGCTCAGTGACGCCCCTTTTGGGTTTTGCCAGAGACACTCAGCTCCTGACCTCGTCACAGCCTTGGTTCAAACATAGAAAAAGGAACCTAATTCCAGCCCTTGACATGAAGGCTGCATTCTTTCAAATGTGTCATCAAGGAACCCCAGCAAAAAGGGTATCGCGGGCCAACACTTGTTATTGGAGTCATAACTGACAGACAGGAAAACGGTCATTGTTATTGAAGGTCAGTCATCTTAGTTCCAGAACATCTCTGCAGTAGTCGCTCAGGATAATGTTGAGGCAGGTTTGCTCAATGAACTGGAATGTTCATTTACAGACGCTTCATCACCATACTACATAAAATCTTCAGTGGCCCTCCGAATGAAACCTAGGTCCAAACATCTTCAGCGGCTTCATCAATGACCTTCTGTCCATCATAAGGTCAGAATGTGGATATTCGATGATGACTGCACAATGTTCAGCACCATTCACAAATGCTCAGATATTGAAGCAGTCCATGCTTAAATGCAACAAGATCTGGACAATCTCCAGACATGAGCTGACAAGCGGCAAGTAACATTCGTGTCACACAAATGTCAGACAATGACCCTCACCCGTAAGAAACAATATAAACACTTGGTATTCAGCAGAATATTTGTCACTACATTCCCCATTCCACACCCTCTATCAATACACTTGGGGTTACCAATGTCCAGAACTTCAACTGGACTCGCCATGTAAACATAAGAGCCGGTCAGAGGCTAGAAATACTGCGTGAGTAACTCACCTCCTGTCTTCCCAAAGCATATTCACCATCTACAAGGCACAAGTCAGGAGTGAGATGGAATTCTCCCACTTGCCTGAATGCGTGCAGCCACAACGACATGAAAGAAGCTTGACACCATCCAGGACAAAGCAGCCCTTTTGATTGACACCACATCCACAAGCATTCACTGGCTCCACGACCAACGCTTAGTAGCAGCAGTGTGTACTATCTACAAGATGCACTGCAGAAATTCTTCAAAGGTCCTCAGACAGTACCTTCCAATCCTTCAAGCACTTCCATCTAGAATGACAAGAGCAGCAGGCTTTTGCGAACACCACCACATTCAAACTCCCCTCCAAACCAGTCAACATCCTGAGTTGGAAATATATCGCAATTCTTTCACTGTTGCTGGGTCAAAACCCTGTAACTCCCTCCCTCATAGCATTGTGGGTCAACGCACAGCAGGTGGACTGCAGCGGTACAAGAAGGCAGCTTAGCACCACCTTCTCAAGGGGGCAACTAGGGACGGACAAGAAATGGTGGGTCCATCCAGCGATTCTCATATCCGAAAAAAATGTAAAAGTTCCAAGTTGAGTGCCTTGATGGGACAAGTAGTCTGATTTGAACATGAACAGAAAAGCAGTGTTTCTGATGATGAACATTTTAGACCAATCTGTAATTAGAAAGTTGTTCAGTGTTCCATGACGTATTGTTGCTGAGCGCTGTGATAAGTTGCACCTGTTTTGTTAAATTCAACAACATTAGCGTAACAGGATCAATCCTTCAAAAATATCAAACTGAAAATGGGAATCATCATAGAGACTCACAGATAGCAGCTTATATTCAACATATTACTGCGCTACAGACTGGAACTGAATTCTCCCACCATCCATATTACAGGGGTTATCATTGACCAGAAGGTGAAGTCAAATCAACGTACGTATACAAGGGTTACAAGAGTAGGTCTGAGACTTTCAAATCTGCACTGAATAATAGACTGTATGACCATAAGGGCATGAGATATAGCAATAGATTTAGGCCATTCAGCCTCTCTCTTAACTCTGAAACTGTGCCATTTTGTCGTAGTCTCTAAGACGAATGGAAATGTCTTCTATACTCTAACTGTATCAATCTTTGCAGTAGTCGGTCAGCTTCAATCAGATGCGCCCCCCCCCCACCCACCGCATTCTTCTACGTTCCATTGAGTACAGCCACAGAGTCCTGAACTGCCGCTTACATGACAAGCCATCATTCCCAGGATAAATCATGTCCAACACCCATAGATCCTTCCCCAGAACAGCTCACAATAATCCAAATGCCGTCTGACCATAGTCCATTACATTCTCATCACTCTCACTCTCTTGAAATGAATGTTAACATTGCATTTGCTTTCCTAACTGCCAATTGAACCTGCGCATTAACCGTAAGAGAGGACCATGACTCCAAACTCCTTTTGTGCTCCAGATTTCATGAAGCCTTTTAGAACATAGTGTCTGCCTGTATTCCACCTACTGAAGTGCATAATCTCACATGTTCCCATTTGGTGTTCCATCAGCCATGCGTTTTCCTAGTGTTCTAAACTGTCCAACTCTTTCTGCAGCCTCCCCACTTCCTCAATATCACCTGCCCATCCAATCATCATTGTATCATCTACAAACCTAGTAAAACTGCCGTCAGGTCAGATGGTTCACGTAAATGGCACTTTCTGACGACCTAAGGACTGTCCACAATTGAAAAGGCACAATGCTCAAGATGCTTGGCTCCTATCCGGTTTAAGCAGTGGCTTGACTGGAATTACACCTGCAAAGTCTTCACTCCTTGCACCACTGGCACTGGCACCCTGCCCACCATTTTATTATGAATTTACCCCATTATGGTAATGCAGAACTTGATGGTGCACGATCCTAGTCTATTAATGGTAATCTGTCTCAATGCTGACTGTGTGGTGCTCACACCAACTAATATCATTGTGTGTTGAAGACAACAGAGGGATGCGTGGGGTGGGGATGTCGATCATAAATGACTGTGTGACTGTCACTGAGGGTTGACACCTGCCGCAAAAGCCCCAGATGTACTTGTGTCTGTTGTCAGCGCTGCAGGCAAGGTCAGGCATTTAGTGAGTCAACTCAGAGAAACTGATGGGCCTGTAGAGTGTTCCTGGCTGAGCACTCAGATCCTGTTTGTACCCACTAGCAGAGGTATTCACATACCACTTCAGTCTCTCCCTCCAGAAGCGGAAGTCCCAACCTGATTCAAGAAGGCCATCATCATCCTCGTAAGTGAGAAAGCACATGGAACGTGCCCTTATAGACAATGAAGTGCTTTGAGAGGCTGGTTATGGCCGACACTAACTCCAGTCTCCCAGCCTGACCTGCTGCCCTATAATGTGCCGACTGATGTAACAGGTTCACAACAGATGCCATACGCGAGCCTGCACGCATCCCAAGAACATCTGGACAACAAGGACACCTACACCAGACTCCTGCTCATTGACTAAAGCTCCACATTCAAAATTATTATCCCTTGCAGACTAATCCCAAAATTCCACGACCTTGGTCTCGGTTCCTCAGGCTTTTGACCCACAATCGTGAAGATAGGTAAAATCACCTCCTCCACAATAACAATCAACAGTAAAGCTGCTAAAGGATGTGTTCTCAACACCCGACAATACTCTCTGTACACCCACGGCTGTACCCTCAGCCCCCTACAGTATTCCAGCTACACTCACGGCTGTGACCTCAGCCCCTTAGTGTGTTCCCTGTACACCCACGGCTGTGCCCTCAGCCAACCACTGTACTCCCTGTACACCCACCGTTCTTTCTGCAGCCCCCTACTGTCCTCCCTGTATATCCACGGCTGTGTCCTCAGCCCCCAGCTCTACTCCATCTACACTCAAGAATGTGTCCTCAGCCCCCTAATGTCCTTTTTGTACACCCACGGCTGTGTCCTCAGCCCCTTATGTACTCCCTGTACAGCCACGACTGAGTTTCCAAATTCCAAACAACGCCAGCTACAAGTTCGCTGATGACATCACTATAGCAGTACAGATATTAAACAACAACGCGTCAGAATGTAGAAAGGCGATAGAGAGCTTGGTGGCATGACCTGTTGATAATGACCTCTCTCTCTAATCCGGTAAATGTAAAGGACTGATCAATGACTTTAAGAAGAAGGGAGGGGAACACACCCCATCGACATCAACCGTTTGAGGGAGTGCAGAGCATCAAGTCCCTCGGAATGATGATAACTCACAACCTGTCCTGAACTTCTCACATAGTTCCGACAGTCGGTAAAGTTCAACAATGCCTCTCCTTCCTCAGGTGATACAGGAAAATCAGCATGCACTACTTCTACAGATGGACCATTGAGAGCGTACTGTCCCGGTGCATAACAGCCTGGTACGGTAACTGCTCTAGTCCGGACCGTGAGAAACTACAGAAGGTTGGGTGCACAGCTCTGACCAACACGGACTCTAACATCCCAACCATCGATTCCATTTACATGGCTCGTTGCCGCAGAAAAGCTGCCAACATCTACCCCAGATTACTGAGGGAAAGGAGACAGGAAATATCTGGGCATTAACAGATATCCTTGAACATGGCTGATGTCCCAGAAGAATGGACAATTGTTAATCCCCTTGTTTAAGAAAGGTAGTAGGGATAATCCAGTCAATTATAGACCGGTGAGACTGATGTCAGGGGTAGGGAACCTGCTAGAGAAGATACTGAGGGATAGGATCTACTCTCATTTGGATGAAAATAGCCTTATCAGTGATAGGCAACAAGATTTTGTGCAGGGAAGGTCATGTCTTACCAACTCAATAGAATTCTTTGAGGAAGTGACAAAGTAGATTGATGAGGGAGAGAAAGTGAGGACTGCAGATGCTGGAGATCAGAGCTGAAAATGTGTTGCTGGAAAAGCGCAGCAGGTCAGGCAGCATCCAAGGAGCAGGAGAATCGACGTTTCGGGCATAAGCCCTGAAGAAGCCCTTCCTGAAGAAGGGCTTATGCCCGAAACGTCGATTCTCCTGTTCCCTGGATGCTGCCTGACCTGCTGCGCTTTTCCAGCAACACATTTTCAGCTCTGATGAGGGAGAGACTGTAGCTGTCAATACATGGACTTCAGGAAGGTGTTTGGTATGTTTCCCCAAGGTCGGGTTATGGAGAAAGTGTAGTCACATGGTGTGCTGGGCAACAGGAGGCAGAGAATAGTAGGGGAAGGGAGTTTCGCAAAATGATGAACTATGATTAGTGGTTCCATTTGAGATGTTTCTGGAAAGATACATGAATGGGAAGAGAGCAAATGGATACAGATCCTTGGAAAATAGGCGACAGGTTTAGGTAGAAGATTTGGATCGGCGCAGGCTCGGACCACCGAATGGCCTGTTTCTGTGCTGGAATGTTTTGTTCTAAAATTATCAAAGACCAATCACACCCCAGTAATGGTCTCCCACAACCTCTTCCATCAGGCTAAAAGATATGGAAGCTTGAAAACACTGAGCAGCTGGTTCATTAAAAGTTTCTTCCTGACTGTTATTAGACTGATCAATGTATTCTTAATCTCAGATAATCCTGATTTTGTTCATGTTGATCTCGCCTAGCGCATGCGCTGTGCATCGTAACCTACATGCCTCTCAGACATGTTTTATAGCCATCGTTCTGCACATCCTTGCTTACTATGATCTGCCTGTACACCTTGTTACAGGTCATAGTACATGCTCATCTTCCTCCCCCCAGCTCACTCCAAGCTCTCTCTGGTCCTCACCCCCAGCACCTCCCATTCCCCATCCCCAGCTCACTGTGACCCCATCCCCAGCTCACTGTGACCCTGTCCTCAGCTCACTGTGACCCTATCCTCAGCTCACTGTGACCCCATCCTCAGCTCACTGTGACCCCATCCCCAGCTCACTGTGACCCCATCCTCAGCTCACTGTGACCCCATCCCCAGCTCACTGTGACCTCATCCCCAGCTCACTGTGACCCTATCCTCAGCTCACTGTGACCCTATCCCCAGCTCACTGTGACCCTATCCTCAGCTCACTGTGACCCTATCCCCAGCTCACTGTGACCCTATCCCCAGCTCACTGTGACCCCATCCCCAGCTCACTGTGACCCTATCCCCAGCTCACTGTGACCCCATCCTCAGCTCACTGTGACCCCATCCTCAGCTCACTGTGACACCATCCCCAGCTCACTGTGACCCCATCCCCAGCTCACTGTGACCCCACCCCCAGCTCACTGTGACCCCATCCTCAGCTCACTGTGACCCCATCCCCAGCTCACTGTGACCCCATCCTCAGCTCACTGTGACCCCATCCCCAGCTCACTGTGACCCCATCCCCAGCTCACTGTGACCCCATCCCCAGCTCACTGTGACCCTATCCCCAGCTCACTGTGACCCCAACCCCAGCTCACTGTGACCCCATCCCCACCTCACTGTGACCCTATCCTCAGCTCACTGTGACCCTATCCCCAGCTCACTGTGACCCTATCCCCAGCTCACTGTGACCCCATCCCCAGCTCACTGTGACCCCATCCCCAGCTCACTGTGACCCTATCCCCAGCTCACTGTGACCCTATCCTCAGCTCACTGTGACCCCATCCCCAGCTCACTGTGACCCCATCCCCAGCTCACTGTGACCCCATCCCCAGGTCACTGTGACCCCATCCTCAGCTCACTGTGACCCCACCCCCAGCTCACTGTGACCCTATCCTCAGCTCACTGTGACCCCATCCCCAGCTCACTGTGACCCCATCCCCAGCTCACTGTGACCCCATCCCCAGCTCACTGTGACCCCATCCCCAGGTCACTGTGACCCCATCCTCAGCACACTGTGACCCCACCCCCAGTTCACTGTGACCCTATCCTCAGCTCACTGTGACCCCATCCCCAGCTCACTGTGACCCCATCCCCAGCTCACTGTGACCCCATCCCCAGCTCACTGTGACCCCATCCCCAGCTCACTGTGACCCCATCCCCAGCTCACTGTGACCCTATCCCCAGCTCACTGTGACCCTATCCCCAGCTCACTGTGACCCTATCCTCAGCTCACTGTGACCCTATCCCCAGCTCACTGTGACCCCATCCCCAGCTCACTGTGACCCCATCCCCAGCTCACTGTGACCCCATCCCCAGCTCACTGTGACCCCATCCCCAGCTCACTGTGACCCCACCCCCAGCTCACTGTGACCCTATCCCCAGCTCACTGTGACCCTATCCTCAGCTCACTGTGACCCTATCCTCAGCTCATTGTGACCCCATCCCCAGCTCACTGTGACCCCATCCCCAGCTCACTGTGACCCTATCCTCAGCTCACTGTGACCCTATCCCCAGCTCACTGTGACCCCATCCCCAGCTCACTGTGACCCTATCCCCAGCTCACTGTGACCCCATCCTCAGCTCACTGTGACCCTATCCTCAGCTCACTGTGACCCTATCCCCAGCTCACTGTGACCCCATCCTCAGCTCACTGTGACCCTATCCTCAGCTCCCTGTGACCCTATCCTCAGCTCACTGTGACCCCATCCACAGCTCACTGTGACCCTATCCTCAGCTCACTGTGACCCCATCCCCAGCTCACTGTGACCCTATCCCCAGCTCACTGTGACCCTATCCTCAGCTCACTGTGACCCTATCCCCAGCTCACTGTGACCCTATCCTCAGCTCACTGTGACCCTATCCCCAGCTCACTGTGACCCTATCCTCAGCTCACTGTGACCCTATCCTCAGCTCACTGTGACCCTATCCTCAGCTCACTGTGACCCCATCCTCAGCTCACTGTGACCCTATCCCCAGCTCACTGTGACCCTATCCCCAGCTCACTGTGACCCTATCCCCAGATCACTGTGACCCCATCCCCAGCTCACTGTGACCCTATCCTCAGCTAACTGTGACCCCATCCTCAGCTCACTGTGACCCCATCCCCAGCTCACTGTGACCCTATCCCCAGCTCACTGTGACCCCATCCCCAGCTCACTGTGACCCCATCCTCAGCTCACTGTGACCCTATCCCCAGCTCACTGTGACCCCATCCCCAGCTCACTGTGACCCTATCCTCAGCTCACTGTGACCCTATCCCCAGCTCACTGTGACCCCATCCCCAGCTCACTGTGACCCCATCCCCAGCTCACTGTGACCCCATCCTCAGCTCACTGTGACCCTATCCCGAGCTCACTGTGACCCTATCCTCAGCTCACTGTGACCCTATCCCCAGCTCACTGTTACCCTATCCTCAGCTCACTGTGACCCTATCCTCAGCTCACTGTGACCCTATCCCCAGCTCACTGTGACCCCATCCCCAGCTCACTGTGACCCTATCCTCAGCTCACTGTGACCCCATCCCCAGCTCACTGTGATCCTATCCCCAGCTCACTGTGACCCCATCCCCAGCTCACTGTGACCATATCCACAGCTCACTGTGACCCCATCCCCAGCTCACAGTGACCCCATCCCCAGCTCACTGTGACCCCATCCCCAGCTCACTGTGACCCCATCCTCAGCTCACTGTGACCCTATCCTCAGCTCACTGTGACCCTATCCCCAGCTCACTGTGACCCCATCCCCAGCTCACTGTGACCCTATCCTCAGCTCACTGTGACCCCATCCCCAGCTCACTGTGACCCTATCCCCAGCTCACTGTGACCCCATCCCCAGCTCACTGTGACCCCATCCTCAGCTCACTGTGACCCCATCCTCAGCTCACTGTGACCCCATCCCCAGCTCACTGTGACCCCATCCCCAGCTCACTGTGACCCCATCCCCAGCTCACTGTGACCCCATCCCCAGCTCACTGTGACCCTATCCTCAGCTCACTGTGACCCTATCCCCAGCTCACTGTGACCCCATCCCCAGCTCACTGTGACCCCATCCCCAGCTCACTGTGACCCTATCCTCAGCTCCCTGTGACCCTATCCTCAGCTCACTGTGACCCCATCCCCAGCTCACTGTGACCCCATCCCCAGCTCACTGTGACCCTATCCCCAGCTCACTGTGACCCCATCCCCAACTCACTGTGACCCCATCCTCAGCTCACTGTGACCCTATCCTCAGCTCACTGTGACCCTATCCCCAGCTCACTGTGACCCTATCCCCAGCTCACTGTGACCCTATCCCCAGCTCACTGTGACCCCATCCGCAGCTCACTGTGACCCTATCCCCAGCTCACTGTGACCCTATCCTCAGCTCACTGTGACCCTATCCTCAGCTCACTGTGACCCCATCCCCAGCTCACTGTGACCCTATCCCCAGCTCACTGTGACCCTATCCTCAGCTCACTGTGACCCTATCCTCAGCTCACTGTGACCCCATCCCCAGCTCACTGTGACCCTATCCCCAGCTCACTGTGACCCTATCCCCAGCTCACTGTGACCCTATCCCCAGCTCACTGTGACCCCATCCCCAGCTCACTGTGACCCCATCCCCAGCTCACCGTGACCCTATCCTCAGCTCACTGTGACCCTATCCCCAGCTCACTGTGAACCTATCCTCAGCTCACTGTGACCCTATCCTCAGCTCACTGTGACCCTATCCCCAGCTCACTGTGACCCCATGCCCAGCTCACTGTGACCCCATCCCCAGCTCCCTGTGACCCCATCCCCAGCTCACTGTGACCCCATCCTCAGCTCACTGTGACCCTATCCCCAGCTCACTGTGACCCCATCCCCAGCTCACTGAGACGCCATCCCCAGCTCACTGTGACCCCATCCCCAGCTCACTGTGACCCCATCCCCAGCTCACTGTGACCCTATCCCCAGCTCACTGTGACCCTATCCCCAGCTCACTGTGACCCTATCCCCAGCTCACTGTGACCCCATCCCCAGCTCACTGTGACCCTATCCCCAGCTCACTGTGACCCCATCCCCAGCTCACTGTGACCCCATCCCCAGCTCACTGTGACCCTATCCCCAGCTCACTGTGACCCTATCCCCAGCTCACTGTGACCCTATCCCCAGCTCACTGTGACCCTATCCCCAGCTCACTGTGACCCCATCCCCAGCTCACTGTGACCCCATCCCCAGCTCACTGTGACCCTATCCCCAGCTCACTGTGACCCTATCCCCAGCTCACTGTGACCCTATCCCCAGCTCACTGTGACCCCATCCCCAGCTCACTGTGACCCCATCCCCAGCTCACTGTGACCCCATCCCAAGCTCACTGTGACCCCATCCCCAGCTCACTGTGACCCCATCCCCAGCTCACTGTGACCCCATCCTCAGCTCACTGTGACCCCATCCCCAGCTCACTGTGACCTTATCCCCAGCTCACTGTGACCCTATCCCCAGCTCACTGTGACCCTATCCCCAGCTCACTGTGACCCTATCCTCAGCTCACTGTGACCCCATCCCCAGCTCACTGTGACCCCATCCCCAGCTCACTGTGACCCCATCCCCAGCTCACTGTGACCCTATCCCCAGCTCACTGTGACCCTATCCTCAGCTCACTGTGACCCCATCCCCAGCTCACTGTGACCCTATCCCCAGCTCACTGTGACCCTATCCTCAGCTCACTGTGACCTCATCCCCAGATCACTGTGACCCCATCCCCAGCTCACTGTGACGCCATCCCCAGCTCACTGTGACCCTATCCCCAGCTCACTGTGACCCTATCCTCAGCTCACTGTGACCCTATCCCCAGCTCACTGTGACCCTATCCCCAGCTCACTGTGACCCCATCCCCAGCTCACTGTTACCCCATCCCCAGCTCACTGTGACCCTATCCCCAGCTCACTGTGACCCTATCCTCAGCTCACTGTGACCCTATCCCCAGCTCACTGTGACCCCATCCTCAGCTCACTGTGACCCTATCCTCAGCTCACTGTGACCCCATCCCCAGCTCACTGTGACCCTATCCCCAGCTCACTGTGACCCTATCCTCAGCTCACTGTGACCCCATCCCCAGCTCACTGTGACCCCATCCTCAGCTCACTGTGACCCCATCCCCAGCTCACTGTGACCCTATCCTCAGCTCACTGTGACCCCATCCCCAGCTCACTGTGACCCTATCCTCAGCTCACTGTGACCCCATCCTCAGCTCACTGTGATCCCATCCCCAGCTCACTGTGACCCTATCCTCAGCTCACTGTGACCCCATCCTCAGCTCACTGTGACCCCATCCCCAGCTCACTGTGACCCTATCCTCAGCTCACTGTGACCCCATCCTCAGCTCACTGTGACCCCATCCCCAGCTCACTGTGACCCCATCCCCAGCTCACTGTGACCCCATCCCCAGCTCACTGTGACCCCATCCCCAGCTCACTGTGACCCTATCCCCAGCTCACTGTGACCCTATCCTCAGCTCACTGTGACCCTATCCCCAGCTCACTGTGACCCTATCCTCAGCTCACTGTGACCCTATCCCCAGCTCACTGTGACCCTATCCTCAGCTCACTGTGACCCTATCCTCAGCTCACTGTGACCCTATCCTCAGCTCACTGTGACCCCATCCTCAGCTCACTGTGACCCTATCCCCAGCTCACTGTGACCCTATCCCCAGCTCACTGTGACCCTATCCCCAGATCACGGTGACCCCATCCCCAGCTCACTGTGACCCCATCCCCAGCTCACTGTGACCCCATCCTCAGCTCACTGTGACCCTATCCCCAGCTCACTGTGACCCTATCCTCAGCTCACTGTGACCCTATCCCCAGCTCACTGTTACCCTATCCTCAGCTCACTGTGACCCTATCCTCAGCTCACTGTGACCCTATCCCCAGCTCACTGTGACCCCATCCCCAGCTCACTGTGACCCTATCCTCAGCTCACTGTGACCCCATCCCCAGCTCACTGTGATCCTATCCCCAGCTCACTGTGACCCCATCCCCAGCTCACTGTGACCATATCCACAGCTCACTGTGACCCCATCCCCAGCTCACAGTGACCCCATCCCCAGCTCACTGTGACCCCATCCCCAGCTCACTGTGACCCCATCCTCAGCTCACTGTGACCCTATCCTCAGCTCACTGTGACCCTATCCCCAGCTCACTGTGACCCCATCCCCAGCTCACTGTGACCCTATCCTCAGCTCACTGTGACCCCATCCCCAGCTCACTGTGACCCTATCCCCAGCTCACTGTGACCCCATCCCCAGCTCACTGTGACCCCATCCTCAGCTCACTGTGACCCCATCCTCAGCTCACTGTGACCCCATCCCCAGCTC
Organism: Chiloscyllium punctatum; assembly: GCF_047496795.1. Lineage (NCBI taxonomy): Eukaryota > Metazoa > Chordata > Chondrichthyes > Orectolobiformes > Hemiscylliidae > Chiloscyllium > Chiloscyllium punctatum. The sequence continues at coordinate 87,056,592 of NC_092754.1, forward strand.
ACTGTGACCCAATCCCCAGCTCACTGTGACCCCATCCCCAGCTCACTGTGACCCCATCCCCAGCTCACTGTGACCCTATCCTCAGCTCACTGTGACCCTATCCCCAGTTCACTGTGACCCCATCCCCAGCTCACTGTGACCCCATCCCCAGCTCACTGTGACCCTATCCTCAGCTCCCTGTGACCCTATCCTCAGCTCACTGTGACCCCATCCCCAGCTCACTGTGACCCCATCCCCAGCTCACTGTGACCCTATCCCCAGCTCACTGTGACCCCATCCCCAACTCACTGTGACCCCATCCTCAGCTCACTGTGACCCTATCCTCAGCTCACTGTGACCCTATCCCCAGCTCACTGTGACCCTATCCCCAGCTCACTGTGACCCTATCCCCAGCTCACTGTGACCCCATCCGCAGCTCACTGTGACCCTATCCCCAGCTCACTGTGACCCTATCCTCAGCTCACTGTGACCCTATCCTCAGCTCACTGTGACCCCATCCCCAGCTCACTGTGACCCTATCCCCAGCTCACTGTGACCCTATCCTCAGCTCACTGTGACCCTATCCTCAGCTCACTGTGACCCCATCCCCAGCTCACGGTGACCCTATCCCCAGCTCACTGTGACCCTATCCCCAGCTCACTGTGACCCTATCCCCAGCTCACTGTGACCCCATCCCCAGCTCACTGTGACCCCATCCCCAGCTCACCGTGACCCTATCCTCAGCTCACTGTGACCCTATCCCCAGCTCACTGTGAACCTATCCTCAGCTCACTGTGACCCTATCCTCAGCTCACTGTGACCCTATCCCCAGCTCACTGTGACCCCATGCCCAGCTCACTGTGACCCCATCCCCAGCTCACTGTGACCCCATCCCCAGCTCACTGTGACCCCATCCTCAGCTCACTGTGACCCTATCCCCAGCTCACTGTGACCCCATCCCCAGCTCACTGAGACGCCATCCCCAGCTCACTGTGACCCCATCCCCAGCTCACTGTGACCCCATCCCCAGCTCACTGTGACCCTATCCCCAGCTCACTGTGACCCTATCCCCAGCTCACTGTGACCCTATCCCCAGCTCACTGTGACCCCATCCCCAGCTCACTGTGACCCTATCCCCAGCTCACTGTGACCCCATCCCCAGCTCACTGTGACCCTATCCCCAGCTCACTGTGACCCTATCCTCAGATCACTGTGACCCTATCCCCAGCTCACTGTGACCCCATCCCCTGCTCACTGTGACCCCATCCCCAGCTCACTGTGACCCTATCCCCAGCTCACTGTGACCCTATCCCCAGCTCACTGTGACCCTATCCCCAGCTCACTGTGACCCCATCCCCAGCTCACTGTGACCCTATCCCCAGCTCACTGTGACCCTATCCCCAGCTCACTGTGACCCTATCCCCAGCTCACTGTGACCCTATCACCAGCTCACTGTGACCCCATCCCCAGCTCACTGTGACCCCATCCCCAGCTCACTGTGACCCCATCCCCAGCTCACTGTGACCCCATCCCCAGCTCACTGTGACCCCATCCCCAGCTCACTGTGACCCCATCCTCAGCTCACTGTGACCCCATCCCCAGCTCACTGTGACCTTATCCCCAGCTCACTGTGACCCTATCCCCAGCTCACTGTGACCCTATCCCCAGCTCACTGTGACCCTATCCTCAGCTCACTGTGACCCCATCCCCAGCTCACTGTGACCCCATCCCCAGCTCACTGTGACCCCATCCCCAGCTCACTGTGACCCTATCCCCAGCTCACTGTGACCCTATCCTCAGCTCACTGTGACCCCATCCCCAGCTCACTGTGACCCTATCCCCAGCTCACTGTGACCCTATCCTCAGCTCACTGTGACCTCATCCCCAGATCACTGTGACCCCATCCCCAGCTCACTGTGACCCCATCCCCAGCTCACTGTGACCCTATCCCCAGCTCACTGTGACCCTATCCTCAGCTCACTGTGACCCTATCCCCAGCTCACTGTGACCCTATCCCCAGCTCACTGTGACCCCATCCCCAGCTCACTGTTACCCCATCCCCAGCTCACTGTGACCCTATCCCCAGCTCACTGTGACCCTATCCTCAGCTCACTGTGACCCTATCCCCAGCTCACTGTGACCCCATCCTCAGCTCACTGTGACCCTATCCTCAGCTCACTGTGACCCCATCCCCAGCTCACTGTGACCCTATCCCCAGCTCACTGTGACCCTATCCTCAGCTCACTGTGACCCCATCCCCAGCTCACTGTGACCCCATCCTCAGCTCACTGTGACCCCATCCCCAGCTCACTGTGACCCTATCCTCAGCTCACTGTGACCCCATCCCCAGCTCACTGTGACCCTATCCTCAGCTCACTGTGACCCCATCCTCAGCTCACTGTGATCCCATCCCCAGCTCACTGTGACCCTATCCTCAGCTCACTGTGACCCCATCCTCAGCTCACTGTGACCCCATCCCCAGCTCACTGTGACCCTATCCTCAGCTCACTGTGACCCCATCCTCAGCTCACTGTGACCCCATCCCCAGCTCACTGTGACCCCATCCCCAGCTCACTGTGACCCCATCCCCAGCTCACTGTGACCCCATCCCCAGCTCACTGTGACCCTATCCCCAGCTCACTGTGACCCTATCCTCAGCTCACTGTGACCCCATCCCCAGCTCACTGTGACCCTATCCTCAGCTCACTGTGACCCCATCCCCAGCTCACTGTGACCCCATCCCCAGCTCACTGTGACCCTATCCCCAGCTCACTGTGACCCTATCCTCAGCTCACTGTGACCCTATCCACAGATCACTGTGACCCTATCCCCAGCTCACTGTGACCCCATCCCCAGCTCACTGTGACCCCATCCCCAGCTCACTGTGACCCCATCCTCAGCTCACTGTGACCCTATCCTCAGCTCCCTGTGACCCCATCCCCAGCTCACTGTGACCCCATCCCCAGCTCACTGTGACCCCATCCTCAGCTCACTGTGACCCCATCCCCAGCTCACTGTGACCCCATCCTCAGCTCACTGTGACCCTATCCCCAGCTCACTGTGACCCTATCCCCAGCTCACTGTGACCCTATCCCCAGCTCACTGTGACCCTATCCTCAGCTCACTGTGACCCTATCCTCAGCTCACTGTGACCCTATCCTCAGCTCACTGTGACCCTATCCCCAGCTCACTGTGACCCTATCCCCAGCTCACTGTGACCCTATCCTCAGCTCACTGTGACCCCATCCCCAGCTCACTGTGACCCTATCCCCAGCTCACATTGACCCTATCCCCAGCTCACTGTGACCCCATCCCCAGCTCACTGTGACCCCATCCTCAGCTCACTGTGACCCTATCCTCAGCTCACTGTGACCCCATCCTCAGCTCACTGTGACCCTATCCTCAGCTCACTGTGACCCTATCCCCAGCTCACTGTGACCCCATCCCCAGCTCACTGTGACCCCATCCTCAGCTCACTGTGACCCTATCCTCAGCTCACTGTGACCCCATCCCCAGCTCACTGTGACCCCATCCCCAGCTCACTGTGACCCCATCCCCAGCTCACATTGACCCTATCCCCAGCTCACTGTGACCCCATCCCCAGCTCACTGTGACCCCATCCTCAGCTCACTGTGACCCTATCCTCAGCTCACTGTGACCCCATCCCCAGCTCACTGTGACCCCATCCCCAGCTCACTGTGACCCCATCCCCAGCTCACTGTGACCCTATCCTCAGCTCACTGTGACCCCATCCCCGGCTCACTGTGACCCTATCCCCAGCTCACTGTGACCCTATCCTCAGCTCACTGTGACCCCATCCCCAGCTCACTGTGACCCCATCCTCAGCTCACTGTGACCCCATCCCCAGCTCACTGTGACCCTATCCTCAGCTCACTGTGACCCCATCCCCAGCTCACTGTGACCCCATCCCCAGCTCACTGTGACCCTATCCCCAGCTCACTGTGACCCCATCCCCAGCTCACTGTGACCCTATCCCCAGCTCACTGTGACCCCATCCCCAGCTCACTGTGACCCTATCCTCAGCTCACTGTGACCCCATCCCTAGCTCACTGTGACCCTATCCCCAGCTCACTGTGACCCTATCCCCAGCTCACTGTGACCCTATCCCCAGCTCACTGTGACCCCATCCTCAGCTCACTGTGACCCCATCCCCAGCTCACTGTGACCCTATCCTCAGCTCACTGTGACCCCATCCCCAGCCCTCTGTGACCCCATCCCCAGCTCACTGTGACCCTATCCTCAGCTCACTGTGACCCCATCCTCAGCTCACTGTGACCCTATCCCCAGCTCACTGTGACCCCATCCCCAGCTCACTGTGACCCTATCCCCAGCTCACTGTGACCCTATCCTCAGCTCACTGTGACCCCATCCCCAGCTCACTGTGACCCTATCCCCAGCTCACTGTGACCCTATCCTCAGCTCACTGTGACCCCATCCTCAGCTCACTGTGACCCCATCCCCAGCTCACTGTGACCCTATCCCCAGCTCACTGTGACCCTATCCTCAGCTCAATGTGACCCCATCCCCAGCTCACTGTGACCCCATCCTCAGCTCACTGTGACCCCATCCCCAGCTCACTGTGACCCTATCCTCAGCTCACTGTGACCCCATCCCCAGCTCACTGTGACCCCATCCCCAGCTCACTGTGACCCTATCCCCAGCTCACTGTGACCCCATCCCCAGCTCACTGTGACCCTATCCCCAGCTCACTGTGACCCCATCCCCAGCTCACTGTGACCCTATCCTCAGCTCACTGTGACCCCATCCCTAGCTCACTGTGACCCTATCCCCAGCTCACTGTGACCCTATCCCCAGCTCACTGTGACCCTATCCCCAGCTCACTGTGACCCCATCCTCAGCTCACTGTGACCCCATCCCCAGCTCACTGTGACCCTATCCTCAGCTCACTGTGACCCCATCCCCAGCCCTCTGTGACCCCATCCCCAGCTCACTGTGACCCTATCCTCAGCTCACTGTGACCCCATCCTCAGCTCACTGTGACCCTATCCCCAGCTCACTGTGACCCCATCCCCAGCTCACTGTGACCCTATCCCCAGCTCACTGTGACCCTATCCTCAGCTCACTGTGACCCCATCCCCAGCTCACTGTGACCCTATCCCCAGCTCACTGTGACCCTATCCTCAGCTCACTGTGACCCCATCCTCAGCTCACTGTGACCCCATCCCTAGCTCACTGTGACCCCATCCCCAGCTCACTGTGACCCTATCCCCAGCTCACTGTGACCCCATCCCCAGCTCACTGTGACCCCATCCCCAGCTCACTGTGACCCCATCCCCAGCTCACTGTGACCCCATCCCCAGCTCACTGTGACCCTATCCTCAGCTCACTGTGACCCAATCCTCAGCTCACTGTGACCCCATCCCCAGCTCACTGTGACCCCATCCCCAGCTCACTGTGACCCCATCCCCAGCTCACTGTGACCCCATCCCCAGCTCACTGTGACCCTATCCCCAGCTCACTGTGACCCCATCCCCAGATCACTGTGACCCCATCCCCAGCTCACTGTGACCCCATCCCCAGCTCACTGTGACCCTATCCTCAGCTCACTGTGACCCCATCCCCAGCTCACTGTGACCCCATCCCCACCTCACTGTGACCCTATCCCCAGCTCACTGTGACCCCATCCCCAGCTCACTGTGACCCCATCCCCAGCTCACTGTGACCCTATCCTCAGCTCACTGTGACCCCATCCCCAGAACACTGTGACCCCATCCCCAGCTCACTGTGACCCTATCCTCAGCTCACTGTGACCCTATCCCCAGCTCACTGTGACCCCATCCCCAGCTCACTGTGACCCCATCCTCAGCTCACTGTGACCCCATCCCCAGCTCACTGTGACCGCATCCCCAGCTCACTGTGACCCCATCCTCAGCTCACTGTGACCCCATCCCCAGCTCACTGTGACCCTATCCCCAGCTCACTGTGACCCCATCCCCAGCTCACTGTGACCCTATCCCCAGCTCACTGTGACCCCATCCCCAGCTCACTGTGACCCTATCCCCAGCACACTGTGACCCCATCTCCAGCTCACTGTGACCCTATCCCCAGCTCACTGTGACCCTATCCTCAGCTCACTGTGACCCTGTCCTCAGCTCACTGTGACCCTATCCTCAGCTCACTGTGACCCCATCCTCAGCTCACTGTGACCCCATCCCCAGCTCACTGTGACCCCATCCTCAGCTCACTGTGACCCCATCCCCAGCTCACTGTGACCTCATCCCCAGCTCACTGTGACCCTATCCTCAGCTCACTGTGACCCTATCCCCAGCTCACTGTGACCCTATCCTCAGCTCACTGTGACCCTATCCCCAGCTCACTGTGACCCTATCCCCAGCTCACTGTGACCCCATCCCCAGCTCACTGTGACCCTATCCCCAGCTCACTGTGACCCCATCCTCAGCTCACTGTGACCCCATCCTCAGCTCACTGTGACACCATCCCCAGCTCACTGTGACCCCATCCCCAGCTCACTGTGACCCCACCCCCAGCTCACTGTGACCCCATCCTCAGCTCACTGTGACCCCATCCCCAGCTCACTGTGACCCCATCCTCAGCTCACTGTGACCCCATCCCCAGCTCACTGTGACCCCATCCCCAGCTCACTGTGACCCCATCCCCAGCTCACTGTGACCCTATCCCCAGCTCACTGTGACCCCAACCCCAGCTCACTGTGACCCCATCCCCACCTCACTGTGACCCTATCCTCAGCTCACTGTGACCCTATCCCCAGCTCACTGTGACCCCATCCCCAGCTCACTGTGACCCTATCCTCAGCTCACTGTGACCCCATCCCCAGCTCACTGTGACCCCATCCCCAGCTCACTGTGACCCCATCCCCATCTCACTGTGACCCCATCCCCAGCTCACTGTGACCCCATCCTCAGCTCACTGTGACCCTATCCTCAGCTCACTGTGACCCCATCCCCAGCTCACTGTGACCCTATCCCCAGCTCACTGTGACCCTATCCCCAGCTCACTGTGACCCCATCCCCAGCTCACTGTGACCCTATCCCCAGCTCACTGTGACCCTGTCCTCAGCTCACTGTGACCCCATCCCCAGCTAACTGTGACCCTATCCTCAGCTCACTGTGACCCCATCCCCAGCTCACTGTGACCCTATCCCCAGCTCACTGTGACCCTATCCCCAGCTCACTGTGACCCTATCCCCAGCTCACTGTGACCCCATCCCCAGCTCAATGTGACCCTATCCCCAGCTCACTGTGACCCTATCCCCAGCTCACTGTGACCCTATCCTCAGCTCACTGTGACCCTATCCCCAGCTCACTGTGACCCCATCCCCAGCTCACTGTGACCCCATCCCCAGCTCACTGTGACCCTATCCCCAGCTCACTGTGACCCCATCCCCAGCTCACTGTGACCCCATCCCCAGCTCACTGTGACCCTATCCTCAGCTCACTGTGACCCTATCCTCAGCTCACTGTGACCCTATCCCCAGCTCACTGTGACCCCATCCCCAGCTCACTGTGACCCTATCCCCAGCTCACTGTGACCCTATCCCCAGCTCACTGTGACCCCGTCCTCAGCTCACTGTGACCCCATCCCCAGCTCACTGTGACCCTATCCTCAGCTCACTGTGACCCCATCCTCAGCTCACTGTGACCCCATCCCCAGCTCACTGTGACCCCATCCCCAGCTCACTGTGACCCTATCCCCAGCTCACTGTGACCCTATCCTCAGCTCACTGTGACCCTATCCCCAGCTCACTGTGACCCCATCCCCAGCTCACTGTGACCCTATCCCCAGCTCACTGTGACCCTATCCCCAGCTAACTGTGACCCTATCCCCAGCTCACTGTAACCCCATCCCCAGCTCACTGTGACCCTATCCCCAGCTCACTGTGACCCTATCCTCAGCTCACTGTGACCCAATCCTCAGCTCACTGTGACCCTATCCCCAGCTCACTGTGACCCTATCCCCAGCACACTGTGACCCTATCCCCAGCTCACTGTGACCCCATCCTCAGCTCACTGTGACCCCATCCACAGCTCACTGTGACCCTATCCCCAGCTCACTGTGACCCTATCCCCAGCTCACTGTGACCCTATCCCCAGCTCACTGTGACCCCATCCTCAGCTCACTGTGACCCTATCCCCAGCTCACTGTGACCCTATCCTCAGCTCACTGTGACCCCATCCCAACCTCACTGTGACCCCATCCTCAGCTCACTGTGACCCCATCCCCAGCTCACTGTGACCCCATCCCCAGCTCACTGTGACCCCATCCCCAGCTCACTGTGACCCTATCCTCAGCTCACTGTGACCCTATCCTCAGCTCACTGTGACCCCATCCCCAGCTCACTGTGACCCTATCCTCAGCTCACTGTGACCCTATCCTCAGCTCACTGTGACCCCATCCCTAGCTCACTGTGACCCTATCCCCAGCTCACTGTGACCCTATCCTCAGCTCACTGTGACCCTATCCTCAGCTCACTGTGACCCTATCCCCAGCTCACTGTGACCCCATCCCCAGCTCACTGTGACCCTATCCCCAGCTCACTGTGACCCTATCCCCAGCTGACTGTGACCCCATCCCCAGCTCACTGTGACCCTATCCCCAGCTCACTGTGACCCTATCCCCAGCTCACTGTGACCCTATCCCCAGCTCACTGTGACCCCATCCCCAGCTCACTGTGACCCTATCCCCAGCTCACTGTGACCCCATCCCCAGCTCACTGTGACCCCATCCTCAGCTCACTGTGACCCCATCCCCAGCTCACTGTGACCCCATCCCCAGCTCACTGTGACCCCATCCCCAGCTCACTGTGACCCCATCCCCAGCTCACTGTGACCCTATCCCCAGCTCACTGTGACCCTATCCTCAGCTCACTGTGACCCCATCCCCAGCTCACTGTGACCCTATCCCCAGCTCACTGTGACCCCATCCCCAGCTCACTGTGACCCTATCCTCAGCTCACTGTGACCCTATCCTCAGCTCACTGTGACCCCATCCCCAGCTCACTGTGACCCTATCCTCAGCTCACTGTGACCCTATCCTCAGCTCACTGTGACCCCATCCCTAGCTCACTGTGACCCTATCCCCAGCTCACTGTGACCCTATCCTCAGCTCACTGTGACCCTATCCTCAGCTCACTGTGACCCTATCCCCAGCTCACTGTGACCCCATCCCCAGCTCACTGTGACCCTATCCCCAGCTCACTGTGACCCTATCCCCAGCTCACTGTGACCCCATCCCCAGCTCACTGTGACCCTATCCCCAGCTCACTGTGACCCTATCCCCAGCTCACTGTGACCCTATCCCCAGCTCACTGTGACCCCATCCCCAGCTCACTGTGACCCTATCCCCAGCTCACTGTGACCCCATCCCCAGCTCACTGTGACCCCATCCTCAGCTCACTGTGACCCCATCCCCAGCTCACTGTGACCCCATCCCCAGCTCACTGTGACCCCATCCCCAGCTCACTGTGACCCCATCCCCAGCTCACTGTGACCCTATCCCCAGCTCACTGTGACCCTCTCCTCAGCTCACTGTGACCCCATCCCCAGCTCACTGTGACCCTATCCCCAGCTCACTGTGACCCTATCCCCAGCCCTCTGTGACCCTATCCCCAGCTCACTGTGACCCCATCCCCAGCTCACTGTGACCCTATCCCCAGCTCACTGTGACCCTATCCTCAGCTCACTGTGACCCTATCCTCAGTTCACTGTGACCCTATCCCCAGCTCACTGTGACCCTATCCCCAGCTCACTGTGACCCTATCCCCAGCTCACTGTGACCCCATCCTCAGCTCACTGTGACACCATCCCCAGCTCACTGTGACCCTATCCCCAGCTCACTGTGACCCTATCCCCAGCTCACTGTGACCCTATCCCCAGCTCACTGTGACCCCATCCCCAGCTCACTGTGACCCTATCCCCAGCTCACTGTGACCCTATCCCCAGCTCACTGTGACCCTATCCCCAGCTCACTGTGACCCCATCCCCAGCTCACTGTGACCCCATCCCCAGCTCACTGTGACCCTATCCTCAGCTCACTGTGACCCCATCCCCAGCTCACTGTGACCCTATCCTCAGCTCACTGTTACCCCATCCCCAGCTCACTGTGACCCTATCCCCAGCTCACTGTGACCCTATCCTCAGCTCACTGTGACCCCATCCCCAGCTCACTGTGACCCCATCCCCAGCTCACTGTGACCCTATCCCCAGCTCACTGTGACCCTATCCTCAGCCTACTGTGACCCCATCCCCAGCTCACTGTGACCCTATCCTCAGCTCACTGTGACCCCATCCCCAGCTCACTGTGACCCCATCCTCAGCTCACTGTGACCCCATCCCCAGCTCACTGTGACCCCATCCCCAGCTCACTGTGACCCCATCCCCAGCTCACTGTGACCCCATCCCCAGCTCACTGTGACCCCATCCTCAGCTCACTGTGACCCTATCCTCAGCTCACTGTGACCCCATCCCCAGCTCACTGTGACCCCATCCCCAGCTCACAGTGACCCCATCCCCAGGTCACTGTGACCCCATCCCCAGCTCACTGTGACCCTATCCTCAGCTCACTGTGACCCTATCCTCAGCTCACAGTGACCCCATCCCCAGCTCACTGTGACCCCATCCCCAGCTCACTGTGACCCCATCCCCAGCTCACTGTGACCCCATCCCCAGCTCACTGTGACCCCATCCCCAGCTCACTGTGACCCCATCCCCAGCTCACTGTGACCCCATCCCCAGCTCACTGTGACCCCATCCCCAGCTCACTGTGACCCTATCCTCAGCTCACTGTGACCCCATCCCCTGCTCACTGTGACCCTATCCTCAGCTCACTGTGACCCTATCCTCAGCTCACTGTGACCCTATCCTCAGCTCACTGTGACCCTATCCCCAGCTCACTGTGACCCCATCCCCAGCTCACTGTGACCCTATCCCCAGCTCACTGTGACCCCATCCCCAGCTCACTGTGACCCTATCCTCAGCTCACTGTGACCCTATCCTCAGCTCACTGTGACCCTATCCTCAGCTCACTGTGACCCTATCCTCAGCTCACTGTGACCCCATCCCCAGCTCACTGTGACCCTATCCCCAGCTCACTGTGACCCCATCCCCAGCTCACTGTGACCCTATCCTCAGCTCACTGTGACCCTATCCTCAGCTCACTGTGACCCTATCCTCAGCTCACTGTGACCCTATCCTCAGCTCACTGTGACCCTATCCTCAGCTCACTGTGACCCCATCCTCAGCTCACTGTGACCCTATCCCCAGCTCACTGTGACCCTATCCCCAGCTCACTGTGACCCTATCCCCAGCTCACTGTGACCCTATCCTCAGCTCACTGTGACCCTATCCTCAGCTCACTGTGACCCTATCCTCAGCTCACTGTGACCCCATCCTCAGCTCACTATGACCCTATCCCCAGCTCACTGTGACCCTATCCCCAGCTCACTGTGACCCCATCCTCAGCTCACTGTGACCCCATCCCCAGCTCACTGTGACCCCATCCCCAGCTCACTGTGACCCCATCCCCAGCTCACTGTGACCCTATCCCCAGCTCACTGTGACCCTATCCCCAGCTCACTGTGACCCCATCCCCAGCTCACTGTGACCCCATCCCCAGCTCACTGTGACCCCATACCCAGCTCACTGTGACCCTATCCCCAGCTCACTGTGACCCTATCCCCAGCTCACTGTGACCCTATCCCCAGCTCACTGTGACCCTATCCTCAGCTCACTGTGACCCTATCCTCAGCTCACTGTGACCCCATCCCCAGCTCACTGTGACCCCATCCCCAGCTCACTGTGACCCCATCCCCAGCTCACTGTGACCCTATCCTCAGCTCACTGTGACCCCATCCCCAGCTCACTGTGACCCCATCCTCAGCTCACTGTGACCCCATCCTCAGCTCACTGTGACCATATCCTCAGCTCACTGTGACCCCATCCCCAGCTCACTGTGACCCCATCCCCAGCTCACTGTGACCCCATCCCCAGCTCACTGTGACCCTATCGCCAGCTCACTGTGACCCTATCCCCAGCTCACTGTGACCCTATCCTCAGCTCACTGTGACCCTTTCCTCAGCTCACTGTGACCCTATCCTCAGCTCACTGTGACCCTATCCCCAGCTCACTGTGACCCTATCCCCAGCTCACTGTGACCCCATCCCCAGCTCACTGTGACCCCATCCCCAGCTCACTGTGACCCTATCCCCAGCTCACTGTGACCCCATCCCCAGCTCACTGTGACCCTATCCCCAGCTCACAGTGACCCTATCCCCAGCTCACTGTGACCCTATCCTCAGCTCACTGTGACCCTATCTTCAGCTCACTGTGACCCTATCCTCAGCTCACTGTGACCCCATCCTCAGCTCACTGTGACCCTATCCCCAGCTCACTGTGACCCTATCCCCAGCTCACTGTGACCCTATCCCCAGCTCACTGTGACCCTATCCTCAGCTCACTGTGACCCTATCCTCAGCTCACTGTGACCCTATCCTCAGCTCACTGTGACCCCATCCCCAGCTCACTGTGACCCCATCCCCAGCTCACTGTGAACCCATCCCCAGCTCACTGTGACCCTATCCCCAGCTCACTGTGACCCTATCCCCAGCTCACTGTGACCCTATCCTCAGCTCACTGTGACCCCATCCCCAGCTCACTGTGACCCCATCCCCAGCTCACTGTGACCCCATCCCCAGCTCACTGTGACCCCATCCCCAGCTCACTGTGACCCCATCCCCAGCTCACTGTGACCCCATCCCCAGCTCACTGTGACCCCATCCCCAGCTCACTGTGACCCCATCCCCAGCTCACTGTGACCCCATCCCCAGCTCACTGTGACCCCATCCGCAGCTCACTGTGACCCCATCCCCAGCTCACTGTGACCCTATCCTCAGCTCACTGTGACCCCATCCCCAGCTCACTGTGACCCGATCCTCAGCTCACTGTGACCCCTTCCCCAGCTCACTGTGACCCTATCCCCAGCTCACTGTGACCCCATCCCCAGCTCACTGTGACCCCATCCCCAGCTCACTGTGACCCCATCCCCAGCTCACTGTGACCCCATCCCCAGCTCACTGTGACCCCATGCCCAGCTCACTGTGACCCCATCCCAACTCACTGTGACCCCATCCCCAGCTCACTGTGACCCTATCCCCAGCTCACTGTGACCCTATCCCCAGCTCACTGTGACCCCATCCCCAGCTCACTGTGACCCCATCCTCAGCTCACTGTGACCCCATCCCCAGCTCACTGTGACCCTATCCTCAGCTCACTGTGACCCTATCCCCAGCTCACTGTGACCCTATCCTCAGCTCACTGTGACCCCATCCCCAGCTCACTGTGACCCCATCCTCAGCTCACTGTGACCCCATCCCCAGCTCACTGTGACCCTATCCCCAGCTCACTGTGACCCCATCCCCAGCTCACTGTGACCCTATCCCCAGCTCACTGTGACCCCATCCCCAGCTCACTGTGACCCTATCCCCAGCTCACTGTGACCCCATCCCCAGCTCACTGTGACCCTATCCCCAGCTCACTGTGACCCTATCCTCAGCTCACTGTGACCCTATCCTCAGCTCACTGTGACCCCATCCTCAGCTCACTGTGACCCCATCCCCAGCTCACTGTGACCCTATCCTCAGCTCACTGTGACCCCATCCCCAGCTCACTGTGACCCTATCCCCAGCTCACTGTGACCCCATCCTCGGCTCACTGTGACCCTATCCCAAGCTCACTGTGACCCTATCCCCAGCTCACTGTGACCCCATCCCCAGCTCACTGTGACCCCATCCCCAGCTCACTGTGACCCTATCCCCAGCTCACTGTGACCCCATCCCCAGCTCACTGTGACCCTATCCCCAGCTCACTGTGACCCTCTCCCCAGCTCACTGTGACCCTATCCTCAGCTCACTGTGACCCTATCCTCAGCTCACTGTGACCCCATCCTCAGCTCACTGTGACCCCATCCCCAGCTATGTGACCCTATCCTCAGCTCACTGTTACCCCATCCCCAGCTCACTGTGACCCTATCCCCAGCTCACTGTGACCCCATCCTCAGCTCACTGTGACCCTATCCCCAGCTCACTGTGACCCTATCCCCAGCTCACTGTGACCCTATCCTCAGCTCACTGTGACCCCATCCCCAGCTCACTGTGACCCTATCCTCAGCTCACTGTGACCCCATCCCCAGCTCACTGTGACCCTATCCCCAGCTCACTGTGACCCTATCCTCAGCTCACTGTGACCCCATCCCCAGCTCACTGTGACCCCATCCTCAGCTCACTGTGACCCCATCCCCAGCTCACTGTGACCCCATCCCCAGCTCACTGTGACCCTATCCTCAGCTCACTGTGACCCTATCCCCAGCTCACTGTGACCCTATCCCCAGCTCACTGTGACCCCATCCCAGCTCACTGTGACCCTATCCTCAGCTCACTGTGACCCCATCCCAGCTCACTGTGACCCCATCCCCAGCTCACTGTGACCCCATCCCCAGCTCACTGTGACCCTATCCTCAGCTCACTGTGACCCTATCCTCAGCTCACTGTGACCCCATCCCCAGCTCACTGTGACCCCATCCCCAGCTCACTGTGACCCTATCCTCAGCTCACTGTGACCCTATCCCCAGCAAACTGTGACCCTATCCCCAGCTCACTGTGACCCCATCCCCAGCTCACTGTGACCCTATCCTCAGCTCACTGTGACCCCATCCCCAGCTCACTGTGACCCCATCCCCAGCTCACTGTGACCCCATCCCCAGCTCACTGTGACCCTATCCTCAGCTCACTGTGACCCTATCCTCAGCTCACTGTGACCCCATCCCCAGCTCACTGTGACCCCATCCCCAGCTCACTGTGACCCTATCCTCAGCTCACTGTGACCCCATCCCCAGCTCACTGTGACCCCATCCCCAGCTCACTGTGACCCCATCCTCAGCTCACTGTGACCCCATCCCCAGCTCACTGTGACCCCATCCCCAGCTCACTGTGACCCCATCCCCAGCTCACTGTGACCCTATCCCCAGCTCACTGTGACCCCATCCCCAGCTCACTGTGACCCTATCCTCAGCTCACTGTGACCCTATCCCCAGCTCACTGTGACCCCATCCCCAGCTCACTGTGACCCTATCCTCAGCTCACTGTGACCCCACCCCAGCTCACTGTGACCCCATCCCCAGCTCACTGTGACCCTATCCCCAGCTCACTGTGACCCTGTCCTCAGCTCACTGTGACCCCATCCCCAGCTCACTGTGACCCCATCCCCAGCTCACTGTGACCCATTCCCCAGCTCACTGTGACCCCATCCCCAGCTCACTGTGACCCTATCCCCAGCTCACTGTGACCCTATCCCCAGCTCACTGTGACCCCATCCTCAGCTCACTGTGACCCCATCCCCAGCTCACTGTGACCCTATCCTCAGCTCACTGTGACCCTATCCCCAGCTCACTGTGACCCCATCCCCAGCTCACTGTGACCCCATCCCCAGCTCACTGTGACCCCATCCCCAGCTCACTGTGACCCTATCCCCAGCTCACTGTGACCCTATCCTCAGCTCACTGTGACCCCATCCTCAGCTCACTGTGACCCTATCCTCAGCTCACTGTGACCCCATCCCCAGCTCACCGTGACCCCATCCCCAGCTCACTGTGACCCCATCCCCAGCTCACTGTGACCCCATCCCCAGCTCACTGTGACCCTATCCCCAGCTCACTGTGACCCTATCCTCAGCTCACTGTGACCCCATCCTCAGCTCACTGTGACCCTATCCTCAGCTCACTGTGACCCCATCCCCAGCTCACTGTGACCCGATCCTCAGCTCACTGTGACCCCTTCCCCAGCTCACTGTGACCCCTTCCCCAGCTCACTGTGACCCCATCCCCAGCTCACTGTGACCCCATCCCCAGCTCACTGTGACCCCATCCCCAGCTCACTGTGACCCCATCCCCAGCTCACTGTGACCCCATGCCCAGCTCACTGTGACCCCATCCCAACTCACTGTGACCCCATCCCCAGCTCACTGTGACCCTATCCCCAGCTCACTGTGACCCTATCCCCAGCTCACTGTGACCCCATCCCCAGCTCACTGTGACCCCATCCTCAGCTCACTGTGACCCCATCCCCAGCTCACTGTGACCCTATCCTCAGCTCACTGTGACCCTATCCCCAGCTCACTGTGACCCTATCCTCAGCTCACTGTGACCCCATCCCCAGCTCACTGTGACCCCATCCTCAGCTCACTGTGACCCCATCCCCAGCTCACTGTGACCCTATCCCCAGCTCACTGTGACCCCATCCCCAGCTCACTGTGACCCTATCCCCAGCTCACTGTGACCCCATCCCCAGCTCACTGTGACCCTATCCCCAGCTCATTGTGACCCCATCCCCAGCTCACTGTGACCCTATCCCCAGCTCACTGTGACCCTATCCTCAGCTCACTGTGACCCTATCCTCAGCTCACTGTGACCCCATCCTCAGCTCACTGTGACCCCATCCCCAGCTCACTGTGACCCTATCCTCAGCTCACTGTGACCCCATCCCCAGCTCACTGTGACCCTATCCCCAGCTCACTGTGACCCCATCCTCGGCTCACTGTGACCCTATCCCAAGCTCACTGTGACCCTATCCCCAGCTCACTGTGACCCCATCCCCAGCTCACTGTGACCCCATCCCCAGCTCACTGTGACCCTATCCCCAGCTCACTGTGACCCCATCCCCAGCTCACTGTGACCCTATCCCCAGCTCACTGTGACCCTCTCCCCAGCTCACTGTGACCCTATCCTCAGCTCACTGTGACCCTATCCTCAGCTCACTGTGACCCCATCCTCAGCTCACTGTGACCCCATCCCCAGCTATGTGACCCTATCCTCAGCTCACTGTTACCCCATCCCCAGCTCACTGTGACCCTATCCCCAGCTCACTGTGACCCCATCCTCAGCTCACTGTGACCCTATCCCCAGCTCACTGTGACCCTATCCACAGCTCACTGTGACCCTATCCTCAGCTCACTGTGACCCCATGCCCAGCTCACTGTGACCCTATCCTCAGCTCACTGTGACCCCATCCCCAGCTCACTGTGACCCTATCCCCAGCTCACTGTGACCCTATCCTCAGCTCACTGTGACCCCATCCCCAGCTCACTGTGACCCCATCCTCAGCTCACTGTGACCCCATCCCCAGCTCACTGTGACCCCATCCCCAGCTCACTGTGACCCTATCCTCAGCTCACTGTGAACCTATCCCCAGCTCACTGTGACCCTATCCCCAGCTCACTGTGACCCCATCCCCAGCTCACTGTGACCCTATCCTCAGCTCACTGTGACCCCATCCCAGCTCACTGTGACCCCATCCCCAGCTCACTGTGACCCCATCCCCAGCTCACTGTGACCCTATCCTCAGCTCACTGTGACCCTATCCTCAGCTCACTGTGACCCCATCCCCAGCTCACTGTGACCCCATCCCCAGCTCACTGTGACCCTATCCTCAGCTCACTGTGACCCTATCCCCAGCAAACTGTGACCCTATCCCCAGCTCACTGTGACCCCATCCCCAGCTCACTGTGACCCTATCCTCAGCTCACTGTGACCCCATCCCCAGCTCACTGTGACCCCATCCCCAGCTCACTGTGACCCCATCCCCAGCTCACTGTGACCCTATCCTCAGCTCACTGTGACCCTATCCTCAGCTCACTGTGACCCCATCCCCAGCTCACTGTGACCCCATCCCCAGCTCACTGTGACCCTATCCTCAGCTCACTGTGACCCCATCCCCAGCTCACTGTGACCCCATCCCCAGCTCACTGTGACCCCATCCTCAGCTCACTGTGACCCCATCCCCAGCTCACTGTGACCCCATCCCCAGCTCACTGTGACCCCATCCCCAGCTCACTGTGACCCTATCCCCAGCTCACTGTGACCCCATCCCCAGCTCACTGTGACCCCATCCCCAGCTCACTGTGACCCTATCCTCAGCTCACTGTGACCCTATCCCCAGCTCACTGTGACCCCATCCCCAGCTCACTGTGACCCTATCCTCAGCTCACTGTGACCCCACCCCCAGCTCACTGTGACCCCATCCCCAGCTCACTGTGACCCTATCCCCAGCTCACTGTGACCCTGTCCTCAGCTCACTGTGACCCCATCCCCAGCTCACTGTGACCCCATCCCCAGCTCACTGTGACCCATTCCCCAGCTCACTGTGACCCCATCCCCAGCTCACTGTGACCCTATCCCCAGCTCACTGTGACCCTATCCCCAGCTCACTGTGACCCCATCCTCAGCTCACTGTGACCCCATCCCCAGCTCACTGTGACCCTATCCTCAGCTCACTGTGACCCTATCCCCAGCTCACTGTGACCCCATCCCCAGCTCACTGTGACCCCATCCCCAGCTCACTGTGACCCCATCCCCAGCTCACTGTGACCCTATCCCCAGCTCACTGTGACCCTATCCTCAGCTCACTGTGACCCCATCCTCAGCTCACTGTGACCCTATCCTCAGCTCACTGTGACCCCATCCCCAGCTCACTGTGACCCCATCCCCAGCTCACTGTGACCCCATCCCCAGCTCACTGTGACCCCATCCCCAGCTCACTGTGACCCCATCCCCAGCTCACTGTGACCCCATCCTCAGCTCACTGTGACCCCATCCCCAGCTCCCTGTGACCCTATCCCCAGCTCACTGTGACCCCATCCCCAGCTCACTGTGACCCTATCCCCAGCTCACTGTGACCCTATCCCCAGCTCACTGTGACCCTATCCCCAGCTCACTGTGACCCCATCCCCAGCTCACTGTGACCCTATCCCCAGCTCACTGTGACCCTATCCCCAGCTCACTGTGACCCTATCCTCAGCTCACTGTGACCCTATCCCCAGCTCACTGTGACCCCATCCCCAGCTCACTGTGACCCCATCCCCAGCTCACTGTGACCCTATCCCCAGCTCACTGTGACCCCATCCCCAGTTCACTGTGACCCCATCCCCAGCTCGCTGTGACCCCATCCCCAGCTCACTGTGACCCTATCCCCAGCTCACTGTGACCCTATCCCCAGCTCACTGTGACCCTATCCTCAGCTCACTGTGACCCTATCCCCAGCTCACTGTGACCCCATCCTCAGCTCACTGTGACCCCATCCCCAGCTCACTGTGACCCTATCCTCAGCTCACTGTGACCCTATCCCCAGCTCACTGTGATCCCATCCCCAGCTCACTGTGACCCCATCCCCAGCTCACTGTGACCCCATCCCCAGCTCACTGTGACCCTATCCCCAGCTCACTGTGACCCTATCCTCAGCTCACTGTGACCCCATCCTCAGCTCACTGTGACCCTATCCTCAGCTCACTGTGACCCCATCCCCAGCTCACTGTGACCCCATCCCCAGCTCACTGTGACCCCATCCCCAGCTCACTGTGACCCCATCCCCAGCTCACTGTGACCCCATCCCCAGCTCACTGTGACCCCATCCTCAGCTCACTGTGACCCCATCCCCAGCTCCCTGTGACCCTATCCCCAGCTCACTGTGACCCCATCCCCAGCTCACTGTGACCCTATCCCCAGCTCACTGTGACCCTATCCCCAGCTCACTGTGACCCTATCCCCAGCTCACTGTGACCCCATCCCCAGCTCACTGTGACCCTATCCCCAGCTCACTGTGACCCTATCCCCAGCTCACTGTGACCCTATCCTCAGCTCACTGTGACCCTATCCCCAGCTCACTGTGACCCCATCCCCAGCTCACTGTGACCCCATCCCCAGCTCACTGTGACCCTATCCCCAGCTCACTGTGACCCCATCCCCAGTTCACTGTGACCCCATCCCCAGCTCACTGTGACCCCATCCCCAGCTCACTGTGACCCTATCCCCAGCTCACTGTGACCCTATCCCCAGCTCACTGTGACCCTATCCTCAGCTCACTGTGACCCTATCCCCAGCTCACTGTGACCCCATCCCCAGCTCACTGTGACCCCATCCCCAGCTCACTGTGACCCTATCCCCAGCTCACTGTGACCCCATCCCCAGCTCACTGTGACCCCATCCCCAGCTCACTGTGACCCCATCCCCAGCTCTCTGTTTCCCCATCCGCAGCTCCCTGTGACCCCATCCCCAGCTCACTGTGACCCCATCCCCAGCTCACTGTGACCCCATCCCCAGCTCACTGTGACCCCATCCCCAGCTCACTGTGACCCTATCCTCAGCTCACTGTGACCCCATCCCCAGCTCACTGTGACCCTATCCCCAGCTCACTGTGACCCCATCCCCAGCTCACTGTCACCCCATCCCCAGCTCACTGTGACCCTATCCTCAGCTCACTGTGACCCTATCCTCAGCTCACTGTGACCCTATCCCCAGCTCACTGTGACCCCATCCCCAGCTCACTGTGACCCTATCCCCAGCTCACTGTGACCCTATCCCCAGCTCACTGTTACCCCGTCCTCAGCTCACTATGACCCCATCCCCAGCTCACTGTGACCCCATCCCCAGCTCACTGTGACCCTATCCCCAGCTCACTGTGACCCTATCCCCAGCTCACTGTGACCCCATCCCCAGCTCACTGTGACCCCATCCCCAGCTCACTGTGACCCTATCCCCAGCTCACTGTGACCCTATCCTCAGCTCACTGTGACCCTATCCTCAGCTCACTGTGACCCTATCCCCAGCTCACTGTGACCCTATCCCCAGCTCACTGTGACCCTATCCCCAGCTCACTGTGACCCTATCCTCAGCTCACTGTGACCCCATCCCCAGCTCACTGTGACCTATCCCCAGCTCACTGTGACCCTATCCCCAGCTCACTGTGACCCTGTCCTCAGCTCACTGTGACCCCATCCCCAGCTCACTGTGACCCTATCCCCAGCTCACTGTGACCCTATCCTCAGCTCACTGTGACCCCATCCCCAGCTCACTGTGACCCCATCCTCAGCTCACTGTGACCCTATCCCCAGCTCACTGTGACCCTATCCTCAGCTCACTGTGACCCCATCCCCAGCTCACTGTGACCCCATCCCCAGCTCCCTGTGACCCTATCCCCAGCTCACTGTGACCCTATCCCCAGCTCACTGTGACCCTATCCCCAGCTCACTGTGACCCCATCCCCAGTTCACTGTGACCCCATCCCCAGCTCACTGTGACCCCATCCCCAGCTCACTGTGACCCTATCCCCAGCTCACTGTGACCCTATCCCCAGCTCACTGTGACCCTATCCTCAGCTCACTGTGACCCCATCCCCAGCTCACTGTTTCCCCATCCGCAGCTCCCTGTGACCCCATCCCCAGCTCACTGTGACCCCATCCCCAGCTCACTGTGACCCCATCCCCAGCTCACTGTGACCCCATCCCCAGCTCACTGTGACCCTATCCTCAGCTCACTGTGACCCCATCCCCAGCTCACTGTGACCCTATCCCCAGCTCACTGTGACCCCATCCCCAGCTCACTGTCACCCCATCCCCAGCTCACTGTGACCCTATCCTCAGCTCACTGTGACCCTATCCTCAGCTCACTGTGACCCTATCCTCAGCTCACTGTGACCCTATCCCCAGCTCACTGTGACCCTATCCCCAGCTCACTGTGACCCTATCCCCAGCTCACTGTGACCCTATCCTCAGCTCACTGTGACCCCATCCCCAGCTCACTGTGACCTATCCCCAGCTGACTGTGACCCTATCCCCAGCTCACTGTGACCCTGTCCTCAGCTCACTGTGACCCCATCCCCAGCTCACTGTGACCCTATCCCCAGCTCACTGTGACCCTATCCTCAGCTCACTGTGACCCCATCCCCAGCTCACTGTGACCCCATCCTCAGCTCACTGTGACCCTATCCCCAGCTCACTGTGACCCTATCCTCAGCTCACTGTGACCCCATCCCCAGATCACTGTGACCCCATCCCCAGCTCCCTGTGACCCTATCCCCAGCTCACTGTGACCCTATCCCCAGCTCACTGTGACCCTATCCCCAGCTCACTGTGACCCCATCCCCAGCTCACTGTGACCCCATCCCCAGCTCACTGTGACTTCATCCCCAGCTCACTGTGACCCCATCCCCAGCTCACTGTGACCCCATCCCCAGCTCACTGTGACCCTATCCTCAGCTCACTGTGACCCTATCCTCAGCTCACTGTGACCCCATCCCCAGCTCACTGTGACCCTATCCCCAGCTCACTGTGACCCCATCCCCAGCTCACTGTGACCCCATCCCCAGCTCACTGTGACCCTATCCCCAGCTCTCTGTGACCCTATCCTCAGCTCACTGTGACCCCATCCCCAGCTCACTGTGACCCTATCCTCAGCTCACTGTGACCCTATCCCCAGCTCACTGTGACCCTATCCCTAGCTCACTGTGACCCTATCCTCAGCTCACTGTGACCCCATCCCCAGCTCACTGTGACCCTATCCCCAGCTAACTGTGACCCTATCCCCAGCTCACTGTGACCCTATCCCCAGCTCACTGTGACCCCATCCTCAGCTCACTGTGACCCCATCCCCAGCTCACTGTGACCTATCCCCAGCTCACTGTGACCCTATCCCCAGCTCACTGTGACCCTGTCCTCAGCTCACTGTGACCCCATCCCCAGCTCACTGTGACCCTATCCCCTGCTCACTGTGACCCTATCCTCAGCTCACTGTGACCCCATCCCCAGCTCACTGTGACCCCATCCTCAGCTCACTGTGACCCTATCCCCAGCTCACTGTGACCCTATCCTCAGCTCACTGTGACCCCATCCCCAGCTCACTGTGACCCCATCCCCAGCTCCCTGTGACCCTATCCCCAGCTCACTGTGACCCTATCCCCAGCTCACTGTGACCCTATCCCCAGCTCACTGTGACCCCATCCCCAACTCACTGTGACCCCATCCTCAGCTCACTGTGACCCTATCCTCAGCTCACTGTGACCCTATCCTCAGCTCACTGTGACCCCATCCCCAGCTCACTGTGACCCCATCCCCAGCTCACTGTGACCCTATCCTCAGCTCACTGTGACCCTATCCTCAGCTCACTGTGACCCCATCCTCAGCTCACTGTGACCCCATCCCCAGCTCACTGTGACCCTATCCCCAGCTCACTGAGACACCATCCTCAGCTCACTGTGACCCTATCCTCATCTCACTGTGACCCCATCCTCAGCTCACTGTGACCCCATCCCCAGCTCACTGTGACCCTATCCTCAGCTCACTGTGACCCCATCCTCAGCTCACTGACCCCATCCCCAGCTCACTGTGACCCCATCCCCAGCTCACTGTGACCCCATCCCCAGCTCACTGTGACCCTATCCCCAGCTCACTGTGACCCCATCCTCTGCTCACTGTGACCCCATCCCCAGCTCACTGTGACCCTATCCCCAGCTCACTGTGACCCTATCCCCAGCTCACTGTGACCCTATCCCCAGCTCACTGTGACCCTATCCTCAGCTCACTGTGACCCTATCCTCAGCTCACTGTGACCCCATCCCCAGCTCACTGTGACCCCATCCCCAGCTCACTGTGACCCCATCCCCAGCTCACTGTGACCCCATCCCCAGCTCACTGTGACCCTATCCCCAGCTCACTGTGACCCCATCCCCAGCTCACTGTGACCCTATCCCCAGCTCACTGTGACCCCATCCCCAGCTCACTGTGACCCTATCCTCAGCTCACTGTGACCCCATCCCCAGCTCACTGTGACCCCATCCCCAGCTCACTGTGACCCCAACCCCAGCTCACTGTGACCCCATCCTCAGCTCACTGTGACCCCATCCCCAGCTCACTGTGACCCATTCCCCAGCTCACTGTGACCCCATCCCCAGCTCACTGTGACCCTATCCCCAGCTCACTGTGACCCTATCCCCAGCTCACTGTGACCCCATCCTCAGCTCACTGTGACCCCATCCCCAGCTCACTGTGACCCTATCCTCAGCTCACTGTGACCCTATCCCCAGCTCACTGTGACCCCATCCCCAGCTCACTGTGACCCCATCCCCAGCTCACTGTGACCCCATCCCCAGCTCACTGTGACCCTATCCCCAGCTCACTGTGACCCTATCCTCAGCTCACTGTGACCCCATCCTCAGCTCACTGTGACCCTATTCTCAGCTCACTGTGACCCCATCCCCAGCTCACTGTGACCCCATCCCCAGCTCACTGTGACCCCATCCCCAGCTCACTGTGACCCCATCCCCAGCTCACTGTGACCCCATCCCCAGCTCACTGTGACCCCATCCTCAGCTCACTGTGACCCCATCCCCAGCTCCCTGTGACCCTATCCCCAGCTCACTGTGACCCCATCCCCAGCTCACTGTGACCCTATCCCCAGCTCACTGTGACCCTATCCCCAGCTCACTGTGACCCCATCCCCAGCTCACTGTGACCCTATCCCCAGCTCACTGTGACCCTATCCTCAGCTCACTGTGACCCCATCCCCAGCTCACTGTGACCCCATCCCCAGCTCACTGTGACCCTATCCACAGCTCACTGTGACCCTATCCTCAGCTCACTGTGACCCCATCCCCAGCTCACTGTGACCCCATCCTCAGCTCTCTGTGACCCAATCCTCAGCTCACTGTGACCCCATCCCCAGCTCACTGTGACCCTATCCCCAGCTCACTGTGACCCCATCCCCAGCTCACTGTGACCCTATCCCCAGCTCACTGTGACCCCATCCTCAGCTCACTGTGACCCTATCCCCAGCTCACTGTGACCCTATCCCCAGCTCACTGTGACCCTATCCCCAGCTCACTGTGACCCTATCCCCAGCTCACTGTGACCCTATCCCCAGCTCACTGTGACCCCATCCCCAGCTCACTGTGACCCGATCCCCAGCTCACTGTGACCCTATCCCCAGCTCACTGTGACCCTATCCCCAGCTCACTGTGACCCTATCCCCAGCTCACTGTGACCCTATCCCCAGCTCACTGTGACCCTATCCCCAGCTCACTGTGACCCTATCCTCAGCTCACTGTGACCCCATCCCCAGCTCACTGTGACCCTATCCCCAGCTCACTGTGACCCTATCCCCAGCTCACTGTGACCCCATCCCCAGCTCACTGTGACCCTATCCCCAGCTCACTGTGACCCTATCCTCAGCTCACTGTGACACTATCCTCAGCTCACTGTGACCCCATCCCCAGCTCACTGTGACCCTATCCTCAGCTCACTGTGACCCCATCCCCAGCTCACTGTGACCCCATCCCCAGCTCACTGTGACCCTATCCTCAGCTCACTGTGACCCCATCCCCAGCTCACTGTGACCCCATCCTCAGCTCACTGTGACCCTATCCTCAGCTCACTGTGACCCTATCCCCAGCTCACTGTGACCCCATCCCCAGCTCACTGTGACCCTATCCTCAGCTCACTGTGACCCTATCCTCAGCTCACTGTGACCCCATCCTCAGCTCACTGTGACCCTATCCCCAGCTCACTGTGACCCTATCCTCAGCTCACTGTGACCCCATCCCCAGCTCACTGTGACCCTATCCCCAGCTCACATTGACCCTATCCCCAGCTCACTGTGACCCCATCCCCAGCTCACTGTGACCCCATCCTCAGCTCACTGTGACCCTATCCTCAGCTCACTGTGACCCCATCCTCATCTCACTGTGACCCTATCCTCAGCTCACTGTGATTCCATCCCCAGCTCACTGTGACCCCATCCCCAGCTCACTGTGACCCTATCCTCAGCTCACTGTGACCCCATCCCCAGCTCACTGTGACCCCATCCCCAGCTCACTGTGACACCATCCTCAGCTCACTGTGACCCCATCCCCAGCTCACTGTGACCCCATCCTCAGCTCACTGTGACCCTATCCTCAGCTCACTGTGACCCTATCCTCAGCTCACTGTGACCCCATCCCCAGCTCACTGTGACCCCATCCTCAGCTCACTGTGACCCTATCCTCAGCTCACTGTGACCCTATCCCCAGCTCACTGTGACCCCATCCTCAGCTCACTGTGACCCTATCCCCAGCTCACTGTGACCCCATCCCCAGCTCACTGTGACACTATCCTCAGCTCACTGTGACCCCATCCCCAGCTCACTGTGACCCCATCCCCAGCTCACTGTGACCCCATCCTCAGCTCACTGTGACCCCATCCCCAGCTCACTGTGACCCCATCCCCAGCTCACTGTGACCCCATCCTCAGCTCACTGTGACCCTATCCTCAGCTCACTGTGACCCCATCCCCAGCTCACTGTGACCCCATCCCCAGCTCACTGTGACCCTATCCTCAGCTCACTGTGACCCCATCCTCAGCTCACTGTGACCCTATCCTCAGCTCACTGTGACCCCATCCCCAGCTCACTGTGACCCCATCCCCAGCTCACTGTGACCCTATCCTCAGCTCACTGTGACCCCATCCCCAGCTCACTGTGACCCCATCCTCAGCTCACTGTGACCCCATCCCCAGCTCACTGTGACCCTATCCTCAGCTCACTGTGACCCTATCCCCAGCTCACTGTGACCCTATCCCCAGCTCACTGTGACCCCATCCCCAGCTCACTGTGACCCCATCCCCAGCTCACTGTGACCCCATCCCCAGCTCACTGTGACCCTATCCCCAGCTCACTGTGACTCTATCCCCAGCTCACTGTGACCCCATCCCCAGCTCACTGTGACCCCATCCCCAGCTCACTGTGACCCCATCCTCAGCTCACTGTGACCCCATCCCCAGCTCACTGTGACCCTATCCCCAGCTCACTGTGACCCCATCCCCAGCTCACTGTGACCCTATCCTCAGCTCACTGTGACCCTATCCTCAGCTCACTGTGGCCCCATCCCCAGCTCACTGTGACCCTATCCCCAGCTCACTGTGACCCTATCCTCAGCTCACTGTGACCCCATCCCCAGCTCACTGTGACCCCATCCCCAGCTCACTGTGACCCTGTCCTCAGCTCACTGAGACCCCATCCCCAGCTCACTGTGACCCCATCCCCAGCTCACTGTGACCCTATCCCCAGCTCACTGTGACCCTATCCCCAGCTCACTGTGACCCCATCCCCAGCTCACTGTGACCCTATCCTCAGCTCACTGTGACCCTATCCCCAGCTCACTGTGACCCCATCCCCAGCTCACTGTGACCCCATCCCCAGCTCACTGTGACCCTATCCGCAGCTCACTGTGACCCCATCCCCAGCTCACTGTGACCCCATCCCCAGCTCACTGTGACCCTATCCTCAGCTCACTGTGACCCTATCCCCAGCTCACTGTGACCCCATCCTCAGCTCACTGTGACCCTATCCCCAGCTCACTGTGACCCTATCCTCAGCTCACTGTGACCCCATCCCCAGCTCACTGTGACCCCATCCTCAGCTCACTGTGACCCCATCCCCAGCTCACTGTGACCCTATCCCCAGCTCACTGTGACCCTATCCTCAGCTCACTGTGACCCCATCCTCAGCTCACTGTGACCCCATCCCCAGCTCACTGTGACCCTATCCTCAGCTCACTGTGACCCCATCCCCAGCTCACTGTGACCCCATCCCCAGCTCACTGTGACCCCATCCCCAGCTCACTGTGACCCCATCCTCAGCTCACTGTGACCCCATCCCCAGCTCACTGTGACCCTATCCTCAGCTCACTGTGACCCCATCCCCAGCTCACTGTGACCCTATCCCCAGCTCACTGTGACCCCATCCCCAGCTCACTGTGACCCCATCCCCAGCTCACTGTGACCCTATCCTCAGCTCACTGTGACCCTATCCTCAGCTCACTGTGACCCCATCCTCAGCTCACTGTGACCCTATCCCCAGCTCACTGTGACCCTATCCTCAGCTCACTGTGACCCCATCCCCAGCTCACTGTGACCCTATCCCCAGCTCACATTGACCCTATCCCCAGCTCACTGTGACCCCATCCCCAGCTCACTGTGACCCCATCCTCAGCTCACTGTGACCCTATCCTCAGCTCACTGTGACCCCATCCTCATCTCACTGTGACCCTATCCTCAGCTCACTGTGATTCCATCCC
Organism: Chiloscyllium punctatum; assembly: GCF_047496795.1. Taxonomy (NCBI): domain Eukaryota; kingdom Metazoa; phylum Chordata; class Chondrichthyes; order Orectolobiformes; family Hemiscylliidae; genus Chiloscyllium; species Chiloscyllium punctatum. Next base: position 87,084,511 of record NC_092754.1, read on the forward strand.
CAGCTCACTGTGACCCCATCCCCAGCTCACTGTGACCCTATCCTCAGCTCACTGTGACCCCATCCCCAGCTCACTGTGACCCCATCCCCAGCTCACTGTGACACCATCCTCAGCTCACTGTGACCCCATCCCCAGCTCACTGTGACCCCATCCTCAGCTCACTGTGACCCTATCCTCAGCTCACTGTGACCCTATCCTCAGCTCACTGTGACCCCATCCCCAGCTCACTGTGACCCCATCCTCAGCTCACTGTGACCCTATCCTCAGCTCACTGTGACCCTATCCCCAGCTCACTGTGACCCCATCCTCAGCTCACTGTGACCCTATCCCCAGCTCACTGTGACCCCATCCCCAGCTCACTGTGACACTATCCTCAGCTCACTGTGACCCCATCCCCAGCTCACTGTGACCCCATCCCCAGCTCACTGTGACCCCATCCTCAGCTCACTGTGACCCCATCCCCAGCTCACTGTGACCCCATCCCCAGCTCACTGTGACCCTATCCTCAGCTCACTGTGACCCCATCCCCAGCTCACTGTGACCCCATCCCCAGCTCACTGTGACCCTATCCTCAGCTCACTGTGACCCCATCCTCAGCTCACTGTGACCCTATCCTCAGCTCACTGTGACCCCATCCCCAGCTCACTGTGACCCCATCCCCAGCTCACTGTGACCCTATCCTCAGCTCACTGTGACCCCATCCCCAGCTCACTGTGACCCCATCCTCAGCTCACTGTGACCCCATCCCCAGCTCACTGTGACCCTATCCTCAGCTCACTGTGACCCTATCCCCAGCTCACTGTGACCCTATCCCCAGCTCACTGTGACCCCATCCCCAGCTCACTGTGACCCCATCCCCAGCTCACTGTGACCCCATCCCCAGCTCACTGTGACCCTATCCCCAGCTCACTGTGACTCTATCCCCAGCTCACTGTGACCCCATCCCCAGCTCACTGTGACCCCATCCCCAGCTCACTGTGACCCCATCCTCAGCTCACTGTGACCCCATCCCCAGCTCACTGTGACCCTATCCCCAGCTCACTGTGACCCCATCCCCAGCTCACTGTGACCCTATCCTCAGCTCACTGTGACCCTATCCTCAGCTCACTGTGGCCCCATCCCCAGCTCACTGTGACCCTATCCCCAGCTCACTGTGACCCTATCCTCAGCTCACTGTGACCCCATCCCCAGCTCACTGTGACCCCATCCCCAGCTCACTGTGACCCTGTCCTCAGCTCACTGAGACCCCATCCCCAGCTCACTGTGACCCCATCCCCAGCTCACTGTGACCCTATCCCCAGCTCACTGTGACCCTATCCCCAGCTCACTGTGACCCCATCCCCAGCTCACTGTGACCCTATCCTCAGCTCACTGTGACCCTATCCCCAGCTCACTGTGACCCCATCCCCAGCTCACTGTGACCCCATCCCCAGCTCACTGTGACCCTATCCGCAGCTCACTGTGACCCCATCCCCAGCTCACTGTGACCCCATCCCCAGCTCACTGTGACCCTATCCTCAGCTCACTGTGACCCTATCCCCAGCTCACTGTGACCCCATCCTCAGCTCACTGTGACCCTATCCCCAGCTCACTGTGACCCTATCCTCAGCTCACTGTGACCCCATCCCCAGCTCACTGTGACCCCATCCTCAGCTCACTGTGACCCCATCCCCAGCTCACTGTGACCCTATCCCCAGCTCACTGTGACCCTATCCTCAGCTCACTGTGACCCCATCCTCAGCTCACTGTGACCCCATCCCCAGCTCACTGTGACCCTATCCTCAGCTCACTGTGACCCCATCCCCAGCTCACTGTGACCCCATCCCCAGCTCACTGTGACCCCATCCCCAGCTCACTGTGACCCCATCCTCAGCTCACTGTGACCCCATCCCCAGCTCACTGTGACCCTATCCTCAGCTCACTGTGACCCCATCCCCAGCTCACTGTGACCCTATCCCCAGCTCACTGTGACCCCATCCCCAGCTCACTGTGACCCCATCCCCAGCTCACTGTGACCCTATCCTCAGCTCACTGTGACCCTATCCTCAGCTCACTGTGACCCTATCCTCAGCTCACTGTGACCCTATCCTCAGCTCACTGTGACCCCATCCCCAGCTCACTGTGACCCTATCCCCAGCTCACTGTGACCCCATCCCCAGCTCACTGTGACCCCATCCCCAGCTCACTGTGACCCTATCCTCAGCTCACTGTGACCCTATCCTCAGCTCACTGTGACCCTATCCTCAGCTCACTGTGACCCTATCCTCAGCTCACTGTGACCCCATCCCCAGCTCACTGTGACTCTATCCCCAGCTCACTGTGACCCTATCCCCAGCTCACTGTGACCCTATCCTCAGCTCACTGTGACCCTATCCCCAGCTCACTGTGACCCTATCCCCAGCTCACTGTGACCCCATCCCCAGCTCACTGTGACCCCATCCCCAGCTCACTGTGACCCTATCCCCAGCTCACTGTGACCCTATCCTCAGCTCACTGTGTGCTTTGTCTCTCACTATTTCTCTCACACTCTCTGTTTCCCTGTCTTTTCCTTTTCTCTGTCTTCTGTTTCTTTCCCAGAACTTACTATCTCCCCTTTTCCTTGTCCATGTGACTGTTTGTTTCTTGTTTTATTTCCTTTCTCTGTTTTACTGACTGTCATTCTGTTTCCCTCACTGTGTTCTCTCTCTCCTTATATGTGTCTGTCTAGTTCTCCCTCGTTGTGATGGTGATGGCATCTCTATTCTTTTGAAGCATGTGATGGGGCTTTGGTTGGATGTTGGCAATAAAATAAAATCATTTGTGTTTTGGTATCTTAAACATAATTAAAATTTATTGGTTAAATTTCAATTGTTGTCAAAACAGCAACCAGAACTTGGATCTCCATTTAACAACCAATTGTTACATCTAAATATTTTGGAACTGCCTTCTCCCAGTGCTCTGCACACTGACAACTGAAAGCATTCTATTCTTGTGCATAATAGTGTGATGGTAACAGCTCTTCCCAGGACCATAAGAAACTACAGACGGATTTGTGCACAGCCCATACTATCATGGAGGACAACCTTCCATCCATTTACACTTCTCATTGTCAGCGAAAGGCTGGCAACATCAAATATCTCTCCAAAACCAGTAGTGGTCTCCTGCAACCTCTTCCAAAAGGGAGGAGATACAGAGGCTTGAACACATGTACCAGTATGCTCAGGAACACCCTCTTCCCCACCGTAGTTACACTGGCGAATTGAAGTCTCTAACTGTTCAAATAATATTAATCTTGTGAAAGTCGCTCTTGCTTTGCGCAGCTCCTGTGCAGCTGTCACCTTGTGTGCCTCACTCTGTCTAAGTGCGATTGAGGCTCAAGGTCTTCTCAAGGGCAATCAAATGAGTGAATTACTGATGGCCCAGCCAGCGATACCTATATCCCATTAATAAATATAAGAAGATGACGACACTCAGGGAAGACAGACAGTTGGGATCAAATCGCTTTAAACATGATCTTATATATATCTAAGATATATATATATCTAAGTTTTTCATGCAATGCACTTTATCCGAATTCTTATCATTTTTTATTGAAGTTCTGCCATCAGCTGTGATAAGACTTGAAACAAATCGCTTGAAACAATGTCTTTCGTTGAATAAGCTTTGCTCCTGAATTACATCCAGCGACATTCCTACTCTGATACATTGTCCTAATCATGAAGTAACGTCCGAGACAAGAACAATTTTGTGATTGAAATACTTGTAACTGGAAAAGTGGCCAGAAGAGAGCTTGAAACATTAAGTCTGAATTTTACCAACGTGCAGACAATGGTTTGTTTAGTCACAGCATTGACGGAGAGATGGAGACTGGGGATATTATGACCTGGTAGTGGACAGGGTTCGTGACAGAGAGAACAAGATACATAAATCAATTCAGGGACAAAAGGGATCGCGAGGTTGTCCACAGTTTTGTTCTCAGATGTTTGTAAGGGAGTGGTCTGCATTTCATATGAATGAAGACTGCAATTTGAATTGAAGATAATAGTTTCTTTCTTTGACAAATATAAATAACAGCAATTGCAATGAAGTTCAAAATTATTTATGGGATTAATGAATGGACAGAGGTAGAAAACACCAACAATAGCGAGAATAGGTTAGTAACACACCCTCCACCCCGCCCAAAATAATAATCAGTACCGCTAATATCCGATATGGCAGAAATTCCCAACAGAGAAAAATGTTGAAAAGTCCCAAGGAAAGCCTCCCCTCCATTGGTTTAATTATCCAGTCCATTATTCTCAGATTCAGATCTGTCCTCTCCACGTCTGTACAGCTGCTGATCTTTGTTATTGTTGGAGCTGATGCATCTGCTCCTACACTGGGATAGCGCACTGAGTGAAGCCCCTCACCAATAGGAGAGGGATACCCTCCAGTGACACAGATACAATGCATGGAGACTGACATCAGTCACAGTCACTGAACAAACAGTTCTAGCTTTAAATACAGCACATTCAGTTCACAATATAACTGGACTGGACTGGATGCTGACATCGCTGGCTATTGGTCACATCTCCCATTACTAATTGCTCTAGTGAAGTCAGTTGTGTGGGAGAATGATGGATGTTTTCTTTTCGCAGGCTAGATGACTCTGCTCGGTTGTACGTTTGCAATGCTGTAACCATCTTACCCCGAATTTTCACCGCTCCACAAAAAAAGAAACACAATCAGGACGTTGTTACTGTGCTGATCTCTCCTCCACGGGAAGAAACGCCAGCCAACACACTGTCACTGGGGACAGTTGCTCTGCACATAGACAGGAAGTGTGTACTTCTCTGAATGTTCCTCTCCCTGCTGTAATAAAGAAACGTTGGGACCTTCCATTTATAATATGCTTGAGTAATTAATTTATACAAATGGACAAACATTTTATGCAGTTTTATTTGCTTTAAAGCAGTAATTTTTACGCTTTTACTCCTCAGTCCCAAACCAAAAGTGAACTTATTCATTAAGACTTTTGAATTAATGAGTCAGGTTTGGCTGGGAGATAGGGCGGGATGGGGACAGTGGCTGTGGAGAGACTGCATGGGGAGTACAATGATATTCCACATGTCATCAACACTCTAAACGTCAGATAGAACTAAATATAGTTCACAACAAGGATATTTTATATTTTATATGCACACCATTTAATCATTGGGAATACAGATTGAGTAGGGTCACCGCACCTGAAGCATTAACTTTGATTTCTCTTCATAGCTACTGCCAGACCTGCTGAGCTTTCCCTCCAACATCTATTTTTGTTTGAGGTTGATCATATTGTTCATATCTTGCAGGATTCTTACAATTAAAAACAGACACTAATAACAAAATGTGCAGGGATATGGGGACAATACAGGAGAATAATATTAGAGATATCACTCATTCCAAACTGAAAGAGACAATGGGCTAAGCTTTCACCACCTTTGTTGTAATAATTCTATGTTATGCATTGAAAGCATTTGTACATTGGGGAGACAAGCTTGTTCAATGAAGGACACAGAGTGTTCCATCATCAATAATCTATCCCTATTATTTCATGAAGTTCAGCTGCCTGTAAAATATATTTATAAAAAATATATCTCCTGAGATTTACAGGATGTTCAGAATTGTTTTTACTTTCTGTCTTAAAGAAGAAGCAGATTTCGGTTGTAATTCAGGTGTCACAGGAATATAACAACTGTAAGAGAACGAGAAATGACCACATTGTCCAAATATTACCAAGTTCAACGTGTAGACCTGTCAAGAAACATGAAATATAGAGATACTGGAAACATGAAATGTAAACAGAAATTGCTGGAGAAACGAAAAAGATGAGGAAGTATATGCAGAGAGCAACAGAATTAACATATGTCATATGATGTGACACTTTTCTGAAAAGTCATATTAGAATCAAAGGACAATTTCTTTTGCATCTCTGCTCAGATGTTGCCAGATCTACTGAGTTTCGCTCCAGCTCTTCTGATTTCTTTCTTCTTTCTGAACTGTGACAAAGTGTCTAATCTGAATGATAACAACAAAGTTGTTATCTCAGTTGAACCTTGAATAATTTGTTATGGAAATTAAATGATAAATTACAAAGTTCCTATGTTTGACAGGGCTTTAAATATCGATGACGTATTGTATGGTGAAAACTTGTGATAAAAATATTGAAACAAAACAGAAGTTGCTGCAACTGCTCAGTCGGTCTGGGAACATCGTGCAGAGAAATCAGAGTTAACGTTTCAGGTCCAGTGCCCCTTCCTCAGAACTGATGGGAATAGGGAAAATGTTGGTTTAAATGCAAAAAAGACTGGATGGTGAGATTGGAAGAGAAACCATCACTATTCGAGAAAATCGGGATCTGGAATTCATTCAAAATTAAGACAGGATTTCTTGTACTCTCTCTTCTATCGCTTGGTCCTTGTTCAGGTTGCACATGTACTATATATTTCTAAATCTCCATCAAGTGCAGACGACATGTTTTTTTTTTCTCTCTTACTGTGGTGTTTCATTATTTTTGATTATTTTCCAGTATGTATTTGATTCCAATTCAAGGTGGACATGAGAATATGGCTTGACCTTCTGCAGTTCGCTCATAATATAGAATTTAATTGAATACTTATCCCCATCACACCCGCTGAATTAAACAAACAATGCATGAGTCCACGTCCATCCTGCAGATGAAACATTTCGTCAGCTCTGGCTATTGCAGGTAATGTTACAAAGAACAGTGCCACACAACATGCTGATGTTCCAGCCAAAGATGCCAAACCCAGTTTATCCTAATTTATAAATAAAACATGCAGAGGGGCGGAGTGTAAAAAGTGAATTCAACTCTGTGTCGAAGATGCTATTTGTGGCTCCCTCATAAAATGTGTTAATTACATCAGTCATCAATTCACCAAAATGGGGAAAGCAAGAAACTGGAATTGTCAAATAATCCTCTGAATAACATCTGGAGAACAGGAAGGAAATCACGGCTTGTTTGTGATATTCCGAAATGACGATTGTGAGAATGTGGAGGTGGGGAGCAGTGAAATGATGATCAATGTTGTGGATGACACAAAGATGGGCTGGGTGGATCACAGTCAGGAGGAAAGTGTTAGGCTACAGGAGAATAGAAAGAAATTATTCAGATAGCCAGATCAATGCCCTGATGAAATTTAACACTGATAAATTGGGAAGATGCAAGTCAGAAGTAACAAGACAAGTAAGTACTCAAAAGTGAGTCTGAAAGAGGAGGGCTAAATTTGCTCGTTTTTTCTTTGCAGCAGGAAAGGTTGAGGAGGGAATATGGTACAGGTGTACAAGAGCATAAGGGGAATGGAGACGATGAACAGACAACAGCTGTTTTCCTGAGTCAAAGGATCAAAAACAAAGGGACACACTGTTAAAGAGAAGGGGAGGGGTTTGAGAGAGAATTTGTGGCATGTGTTTCGAACCGAGAGGGTAGCCTGAATCTGGTTTGCGTTGTCTAGGAAGGTGGTTGAGGCAGGTAACCTCACAAACGTTTAAAAAGCCTTTGGATGTGCACTTGCTGGCACAGGCGTAATGAGCCTGTTTTTCATTGCATGATTCTTTGCAGTGGCAGCCATAAACACTCTGGTATATTCTGAATCAATAAGCAATGGCATTTGCTGCTTTGTTCCTTTGATGGTACTCAGTAAGTTTCTGTATTACAAAGCAGCAGCATCTCATGCAGCTTCAGCACTTAGTCAACCAAAGTCAGCACAGCCATCTCTGGGAACATCCAGGGTGATTCACATGCTCTTGCAAGCATTGGCCAACAACAGCACTGACACTATTCTCGCTGTTTGACACCACTATTATAGTTGCAGCCATAATTTGAACACAGCTTTTCCTCCATTATAATAAACACCTCGAGCAATAAGGATGTTATTTCGCTGAAGCATAATAAATTATTTCCCAGGTATTCACTTTGACAAACAGCAATTTTTCCTGTTTTTTTTTCTGCCAGTTGTTTCTCACAGAATTCCCCACCCCACCCTCTTTCCACTTTATCATTTTCTTGTGCACTGTCTCTCTGCTCTCATACACCTCACTCCCTCACATCCCCCACACTCTCCATCCTTATTTATTAATCCCTGAAAAACTTGTGCCTAATCTCTATAATTTATTCCAACTCCCAACTCACATTTTGGACTGATTTGATTCCTTCTCTCGGCATGGTCATTAGACTGGCCGTGCCTGATGTCCTATTCACCTCAACCTTCTGCTCAGTTCCTGATCTGCTGCTTTGGTTCTCACTCTCCTGGTTTATTCAAATCCATCTGACTTGCACTAGCACACCTCCCGACAAGGATGTTAGTGCTTGTCCAGTTAAGATACAACCTGTATTCTTTGTACAGGTCCTCGCCTGTCTTGGAAGAGATCGCAATGATCCAACAATCTGAAATACCCAGCCTTGAACGAGCTTGTTAACAACGTGTTAAGCTATACTGCCTTCCTCATCCATCCCTCTTTTCCACATGGCACGGGGAGTAATCCAGAGATTATAGAGGATTGTTTTCTCTCCCTGTCTCTGCCTCTCTCTCCGTCTGTCTCTCTCGCCCTCTCTCTCTCTCGCAACCACCCCCCCCAAAAGAAAACACACACACATTCAGAAGACTGACAGACAGACAGACACCAAATTACTTTGCAGAAGAATACAAATAACCTTAAAATAATGGGAATGAAAACTGGAATGAAGGATTTAGTTAAAGGGAGGATGAGAGAAATTGTGCTTCTTTTGGATGTCAGTTTGCTCGCTGAGCTGGAGAGTTCATTTTCCGATGGTTCATCACTGTACTAGGGAACATTATCAGTGAGACTCTGGTGAACTGCTGGTATTATGTCCCACTTGCTATTTATGTGTTTAGCTTTCCTTGAGTCAGTGATATAATTGCCAGTATTGGTGATTTTAAGTCCGGTCCCTTTTCTCAGAGTGTTAGATGGAATCAAAATCGATGTGTTTGTTGATAGAGTTCCGGTTGGAATGCTCTGCTTCTCGGAATTCTCGTGCGTGTCTCTGTTTGATTTGTCCTAGATGGACCCAGTCCAAATGGTGTCCAAAAGGATACTAGTGATAGTGGGTCATGTCTTTTTTTCTGGATAGCTGTTGTTCATGTATCCAGGTGGCTAGTTTTCTGCCTGTTTTTCCAATATAGTTCTTGTTACAGTTCTTGTAAGGCTTATTCTTTCTGGAGGAGAACAGACAAATATGTGAACTTATTGTGGTGCTTAAAAGTATGAAGTAAAGATGTAGAGTAAAACAGGAATACTCTGTTTCCGTTAGATGGAATTACAGCATCAAGGAGTTCTAATTCCAGGATTGTTAACAAAAGAACCAGGTTTGAGATAAGGAAAAACTTCTTTATTGAGAGAGTTGTTAGGATTTGGAATGGACTGCCTGGGAGAGTTGTGGATGAAGATCAAAAAGAGATCTGGATATGTATTTGGAAATATGAATTTAACAAGCTGCAGAGATGAGGCTAGCAAATGGGAGGGGCTTTGGAGACATTCCTGGAGCTGATGCACACACTCTATCATGTGTCTGATGTGAATAAAAGCTAGTATACGATTATTTCCCATTCTAAATGCTCACGCATATCTGATTATTTAGTGCAGCATAAGCATTTAAAATGCAAGTATTGCAAGACCATTTTCATTATATAGTCTAATTATTGCTCAGAACATTAATAGTTTAAATGTTGAAACCCAATTACGAAAACAAATCTGTCATTGCTTTGGCACAAGTCTCTTTGAAAAGGTCTGATTTTTCACTCACACGATAATATGTTTATCGTTTTCGTTCACTGTCTGCATTTGAAATTAAATAACATTTTTTCTAAAAATTAAAAGTTTTCAAATTATTGTTTCACTAAAGTTTGATAACACAAATCATTTATTTCGTTGAATATTTACAGAGCATGTTGAATTATAGCCATTTCTAATTCGCTGGCAAATAGCTGAAGCTTGTACATTTCAGTGAGAAATTAAACTGATTGATTATGTATAAATGTATAAGAACACTAATTCTATTTGATTATTCAATCGTTTGCTCGCCCTGCACATGTAATCATTCAGAAGCCAACCGCTTTCAAAATGTTGGAGTGACAATGCATTGTTTTGAATCCTGACATTGTGTATGTATTTCTGATCGCCAAAAGAGTTACATCCATGTTGTTTGTTCGACACAAAATAAAATGTACATTCTTTATTTCTGTGTGAGAAAACCTTGATGGAAGTTTATATTTTTGATACATAAATATAGAATCAACCTAATTCTTTTCAGAGATTATAGTTCAGTTGAATAATCATAGTTGATGTCTTATTTTTGCCTAACTCACTCAACTTAGCAAACATCTGATTAATACATGGGTCACCCAACAGATTGTATCTGAAGAAAACAGCAGCAATTGACAAGTCAAGAATCACGTTAATAACTGAACTTGGCGGAGCCTGCCTGGTGTAGGACACCGCACATACTGGCATTCAGGTGAATGGAACAATGAACAACATAACTGGAAGTTTTGGCCTAACGCCCCTCCCCAGCTTCCTGATCTTACACATATCACTCCGTCACACATTCAACAATTGATAAGAATCCACAGGCTGGGTGAAACGTAAAACACAGAACAGTACAGCACATTGCAGACCTTCGACCCTTGACGTCCTGCCAATCTTTTATCCTACTCGAAGATCAGACTAACTGACATACCCAGACATGCTGGTCCAGTGACAGGCATCGTGCACAGTCAGCCATTCTTTTCTGATGTGCAGCTGCCTTGAAATGTCTGTTCAAACCAAACAGATTGAATGAAATTCAAGCAGTCGAGACGACGTTCATGACTGTGTATTTCAATCAGGATTTAATGATGGATGAAATTCCAGAATAACATAATCAATGAATGAAAAACAGGGCAACACAAGAAATAGCAGTTGAGTACAACATGTGGTTCCAAGTAGGCCTCATGGTGTTACCGATAGATTATCAATCCAAACAATCAGCTCCTGATCTTTGGACCCAGGTTCGAATCCCGCCACTACAGATGGTGGAGATTACATTCAATAATTTTAAAATATCCCTGGAATTATGAAACTACCTATGAAAATAAAATCATTGCCGATTTTTAGAAAAATCCATCTGGATCATTAATATCTTTCAATGAAGGAAACTTCTATCCTCACCTGGTCTGGCTGACATTCAAATCCAGACCCAAAGGAACGTCATTGACTCCCAATTGCCCCTGAAATGGTCCACTGAGTCATTCACTTGTACCAATGGTTACAAAGTTTCAAAGAAATGAAACCGGCTAAAAAACCTGGCATCAAACTGTGCACTGGAAAAGTCATCATTAGAAACATCACTGTAGAACCTCCAAAGTCTACCTTACTATCATCTAAGGGGTAGTGCCAAAACTGGGACAACTGCCTTACAGGCCATTCAAGCAACAGCCTGACATAGTCATACTCACGGAATCATACCATACAAAAATAACCCAGCCACCACCATCACCATCCCGGGATATGTCCTGCCCCAAAGGCAGGACCGATCCAGCGGAGGGGGCAGCTCAGTGAGATATAGTCGGTAGGTAGTTGCTCTGGGAGTCTCCCGAATTGACTCCAGACCTAATGAAGTCCCATGGCTTCAGATTAAACATGGAAAAAAATTCTCTTACTGATTACCACGTAACGTCATTCCTCATCTGAATCAGTGCTCCTCTGTGTTAAACAACACTTGGAGAATGCACTGACTGTGGCAAGGGCACAAAGTGTATTCTGGCTGGGGGATTTCAAAGTCGACCATCAAGAATGGTTTGGCAGCAGTACTATTGATCACGCTGGTCGGGTCCTAAAGGACATAGCTACTAAATTGGGTCTGCAGCAGGTGGTGAGGGCAAGAACAGGAGGGGAAAAAATCATACATGACCTCATCCTTACCAATCTACCAACTGCAGACGTATCTGTCCGTGACAGTATCGGTAAATGTCTCGTGGTCAGGTTCAGAATAAATTCTATTGTGTTGTGTGGCACTATCACCATGATAAATGGCACAGATTTCGAAGAGATCTAGCAACTCAAGACTGAGCATCCATAAGACACTGTGGATCATTAATAGCAGCAGCACTGTACTCCAGCACAAACTGTAATGTCACGACCCATCATATCCCCCCATTCAACCATTACCATCAAGGCAGAGGATCAACTCTGGTTCAATGGAGAATGCAGGAACGCATGCCAGGAGCAGAACCAGGAATATACAAAAATAAAATGTTAATCTGCTGAAGCTTCCAAACAGAAGTACTTGCGTGCCAAATAACATAAACAGCAAGGGACAGACAGAACTGAGCTATCCAACAATGAATGCATCAGATTTAAGCTCTGGGGTCCTCCTAATCTGATCATGGATGGTGGTGGATGATCAAACAACTCACTGGAGTAGGAGTCTCCACAAATATCCCCATCCTCAATGATTGAAGATCCCAGAACATCAGTGCAAATTTTAAGGCTGAAGCTTTCGCAGCAATCTTCAGTCAGAAGTTTTGAGTGGATGATCCATTTCGGCCTCCTCCCGTGGTCCCCATCATTACAGATAGCAGTCTTCAGAAAATTCGATTCACTGATATCAAGATACGGTTAAAGGTACTGAATACTGCAAAGGCTATAACCCTAATAACATGCCAACAATAGTCCTGAAGACTTGTACTCCAGAACTTCCAGCTTCCCTCGACAAGCTGTTCCAGTACGGTTACAAACAGACAATGGGGAAAACTGCTCAAGTATGTTCTGTACATAAAACGCAGGACAAATTCAACCCGACCCAATAACGCCTCATCAGTCTACTCTCCATCATCAGTAAAGTGATGGAAGGTGTCATCAACAGTGTTATCAAGCAGCTCCTGCTCAGGGACGCCCATTTTGTGTTCCATCAGGGTCACTCAGCTCCTGACCTCATCACAGCCTTGGTTCAAACATAGAAAAAGGAACTGAATTCCAGCCCTTGATATCAAGGCTGCATTCTGCCAAATGTGACATAAAGGACCCCAAGCAAAAACGGTATCGCAGGCCAACACTGCATTATTGGAGTCAGACCTGACAGATAGGAAGATGGTCATTGTTGTTGGAGGTCAGTCATCTCAGCTCCACAACATCTCTGCAGTAGTCCCTTAGGATAACGTTCGAGGTCCAAACATTTTCAGCAGCTTCAACAATGACCTTCCTTCCATCATAAGGTCGGGAGTGGGGATTATCCAGGCTTGGGCTGACAAGTTGCAAGTAACATTCCTGCCACACAAATCCAGACCATGACCATCATGAATAAGAAACAATATAACCACTTGTTATTCAGCAGCATTATCCCCACTAAATTTCCCCACTATCAAAAACCTGGGGGGTATTATTGACCATAAGCTCAACTGGACTCGCCACAGATAAGATCGGATCAGAGGCTAGGAATACTGTATGATTAACTCACCTTCTGACTTCCCAAATCCTGTCCAACATTTACAAGGCACAAGTCAGGAATGAGATGTAATAATCCTCACTTGCCTGACTGAGTGTAGCCCTAATAACACTAAAGAAGCTTGACACCATCCAGGACAAAGCAGCCCATTTGATTTGCACCACATCCACAAGCATTCACTCCCTTCACCATGGTCGCTCAGGAACAGCAGTGCGTACTATCTACTAGACACAATGCAGAAATTCCACAAAGATCCTCAGAGAACTCCTTCCAATCTCATGAACACTTCTATGTAGAATGACAAGGGCAGTAGACTTTTGGGAACACCATCAACTTCAAATTCCCCTCCAAACCAGCCAACATCCTGATTTGGAAATATATTGCAGTTCCTTCCCTCTTGCTGGTTCAAAACGCTAGAATTCCCTTTTTAATCACGAGTAGGTCAACGCACAGCACATAGATTGCACCAGTTCGAAAAGGTAGCTCACCACCACCTTCTCAAGGGCAACTCGGGACGGGCAAGAAATGCTGGGCTCATCCAGTGATGCCCACATCCAAAAAATATTTTTTTAAAACAAATAGTTCCAAGTTGAGCATCTCGATGGGACAGATTATCTGATTTGAACACGAACAGGAAAACAATGTTTCTAATATTGAATATTTTAGACATTTTCTGTTATTGGAAAAGTGTCCCATATTCGATGACATATTGTTGCTGAGTGCTGTAATAAATTGCACCTTTTCAGTTAAAATCAACAATACTGGTGTAACAGGCTCAAACCTTCAAAATGACCAGATTACAAATGACAATCATAGCAGAGACAATGTACTCCCGCCAGGTAAGACTCACAGATAGTAGCTTACAGTCAACAGATTAATGGACTACTGGTTACACTGAATCCTCCCACCGTCTACATCACAGGGGTTACCACTGACCAGAACGTGAAAACAAATCAACTTATAAACACAAGGGCAGATCAGAGACTTACAATTCTGCACTGTGCTGTTTAAGCATTGTCTCTCTGTCTCGTGGAAATATGTTCTACACACTAGCTTTACCAATCTTTGCAGTAATCGATCAGTTTCAATCAGATCCCCCCCCCACCCGCCATTCTTCTAAGTTCCATCGAGTACACTCACTGCCGCTCATATGACAAGCCGTCATCCCTCAGCAGTTCAAATTATGCCAAATGCCGTCTGACCATTGCCCATTATATTCTAAACAGTATGTCTCCTCTCTTGTATTCTTGTTCTCTTGAAATGAATGCGAACTTTGCATTTGCTTTCGTAACTGCCAACTGAACCTGCATATTAACCATAAGGGAGGACGAGTGCTTCAAAATCCTTTTGTGCTTCAGATTGAATGGATCCTATTAGAACATAGTGTCTGCCACTATTCCGCCTATCAAAGTGAATAATCTCACACGATTCCATAGTGTGTTCCATCAGCCACATGTTTTCCCACAGTCCAAAACTGTCCAAGTCTTTCTGCACCCTCCCCACTTCCTCAATATCATCTTCCCAGCAAACCATCACGGCATCATCTTCAAACTTAGCAAAGCTGCCTTCAGCTCCTTTGTCCAATTTGTCCAGATATAATACATTTCCTGGCTCCCTAAGGACTGTCCACCATCTACAAGGCACAACACTCAAGGTGCTTGACTCTATTCATGTTGAAGCAATGGCTTGAGTGGAATTACACCTGCAAAGTCTTCACTCTCTGCTCCACTGACTCTCAGTAGAAGCACACCCTGCCCCGTTTTGTGGTGAGTTTACTTCATTATTGTGCACAATCCCAGTCTATTGATAACATTCTGTCTGGACAAACTGTGTGTTGATGACGATAGTGGGAGGTGGGGGAAGGAATGTCTATGATGAATGATTGTGTGACTGCCAGGATGAAACCTGTCCCGACAGCCCCGGATGTATCTGTGCCCGCTGTCACCGCTGCAGACATGATCAGTCTTCCTGAGAGTCAAGGCAAGGGAAGCGACAGACCTGGACGATGTTCCCAGCTGTGTACTCAGAGCCTATGAGGACCAACTGGTAGAGGTATTCATATACAACTACAGCTTCTCCCTCTTACAAGCTGAAGTCCCAACCCGCTTCGAGAAGACGACCATCATCCTCGTAAGTGAGAAAGCACATGTAACGTGCCTAAATGACTACCGCCCAGTGGCTCTGACCTCAATAAACATGGAGTGATTTGAAAGGCTGGTTATGTCCCACATCAGCTCCAGTCTCCCAGCCTGACCTGATCCCTTATAATTTGCCTACTGATGTAACAGTTCCAGAACGTATGCCATACCCCAATCCCTGCACTCATCCCTGGGACATCTTGACCACAAGGACACTTACACCAGACTCCTGCTCACTGACTACAGCTCCACCTTCAATATCGTTATCCCCTTCAGACTAATCTCAAAATTCCGTGACCTTAGTCGCGGCTTCACCCTCTGCAACTTGATCCCCCGGTTTCAGACCCACAGATCACAATCTTTGAAGAGAGGTATCTGCACCTCGACCACACTCACACTCAACACTGGGTACCCCAAGGATGCATCCTCAGCCCCCTACTGTACTCCCTGTACACACACGGCTGTGTCCCTCAGCCCCCTACTGTACTCCCTGTCCACACGCGGCTGTGTTGACAAATTCCAAACAACGCCAGCTGCAAGTTCGCTGATGACATGCCCATGTAAATCGTGCTTTTAAAAAGTTCGCTTTTCCCCGCTTCCCTTTCCAAATGACCTACATTCGGACCTGTTTTCGCTAATCAAAACAAGTCGAAAGAGGATTTTCACTTTTACGAAGATTGCCGAAATTTTTCCCATACAAATGAATGCTTCTTCACTTTACACCATATCGGCTTATGAAAGAATACTGTACTTCAAATCGCAGAGCAGTTAACATGTCACGCGAATAGAATGCTTTCAGTTGCCAGTATGCAGAATAACAGTAAGAGATACAGCTCATTCTAAGCTGGAAGAGACAATGGGTTGACCTTCCGCAACCTTTGCTGTAATAATTCCGTGATATGTATTGAAAGCCTATGGAGGGGGGTAGATAAGCTTGTTCAATAAAGGGAAACCTGTATATGTCTAAGACAATGTTTAAAGCGATTTTATCTCCCTGTCTCTCTGCCCTGAACGGTGGTCATCGTCTTATATTCGTTAATGGGATATGGGTATCACTGGCTGGGCCAGCATTACTTCACTTTTCTAGCTGCTTTTGAGAAGACCGTGAGCCACTGTAGTCCACGTGTTTTATTTGATTTGATTTGATTTATTTTAGTCAAATGTACAATGGAAAGCTTTGTTTTGTGAGTAGCGCAGGAACATGATAGTAGACAAAAAAACACAGCTCATGAGGTACTTCAACAGAGTGAGGCATATAAGGTTACAGCTGCACCGGAGATGTGCAAAACAAGATCGCTATTAGCAAGACTAGTATTATTTGAAGTTAGAGATGTCAATTCGTCAGTCTAATTACGGTAGGGAAGTAAGTGTTCCTGAGTATGCTGGTCCATGTTTTCAAGCCTCTCTATCTTCTTCCTGTTGGAATAGGTTGTCAGAGATCATTACCGGTTTGGGAGAGATTTTTTTAATGTTATCAGCCTTTCGGTGACAACAAGAAGTATAAATGGATGGAAGATTGCCTTCCGTAATGGTCTGTGCTGTGCACACAACCGTCTGTAGTTTTTTATGGTCCTGGGCAGAGCAGTTACCATATCACACGAATAGAATGCTTTCAGTTGCCAGTATGCAGAATAAAAGTAGAGATACAGCTCATTCTAAGCTGGAAGAGACAATGTGTTGTGTTTCCTCAACCTTTGCTGTAATAATTCTGTGATATGTATTGAAACCCTATGGAGGGGGTGGGGGTAGGGGTGGGGGGGGGGGGGGGAGACAAGCTTGGTCAATAAAGGACACAGACTGTTCCATCAACAAAAATCGATTCTTATTATATCATGCAGTTCAGTTGCAAGGAAAAGTGTTTTAATACAGTGGTTTTCTGAGATTTACAGGATATTCATAAACATGTTTTTGTTTTCTCTTTGAATCTTATAGAAGAAACAGATTTCGGCCTTAAGACACGTGTCACAGACACACCAACTGTAATAGGACCACAGTGTCCAAATATAACCAAGGTCAGCGTATGGACCTGTCAAGAAACATGAGATAAAATGATATGCAAACATGAGATACAAACAGAAAATGGTGGAGAAACGAAATAAAAACATGAAGAAGTATCTGCAGAGAGAAACAGAGTTAACATATTGATTATGATGTGACATTTCTGAAAAGTCAAAGGTTAATTCTATGCATCTCTGCTCAAATTCTGCCATATTTGTTGAGTTTTGCTCCAGCTCTTTCGATTTCTTTTTCTTTCTGAACTGCGACAAATTGTCTGATCTGAATGTTAACAGCAAAGCCCCTGTCTCACTTGGATCTCGAGTAATTTGTTATGGACATTAAATGAAAAATTACAAAGGTCCTATGTTTGACAAGGCTCTAAATATTGATGACGTATTGGATTGTGAAAACGTGCCATGAAAATGTTGAAACAAAAACAGAAGTTGCTTCTAAAGCTCAGTAGGTCTGGCAGCATCCGTGAAGAGAAATCACAGTTAACGTTTCAGGTTCAGTGACGCTTCATCAGAACTGATGGGAGCTCGGAAAATGTTGGTTGATATGCAGAAGGGGCTGGACAGCTGTTAATGGAGATTGTTAGTGGCTAAACATAGAGGGTGAGTAATGGAAGGCGATGTGAGAACTAGGCTTGGTGTATTATTGGTCGGGGGCGAGGACATTCGGGAGTTCTGGGCTGAAAATTATTGAACTTGATTTTGAGTCTGAAGGGCTGTAGGGTCTTCACACGGTAAATGAGGCGTTGTTCTTCCAGTTTGCATAGACTTTTCCTGGAACACTGCAGCAAGCCTGACGTAGAGATATTAGCCAGGGAACAGGATGCGGTATTAAACTGGCAGGCAACTGGAAGCTCAGGGTCATTTGTATAGGTATACTTTGGATGTTCAGTGAAGCGGTCACCCAGGCTACTGTTAGTTTCCCCAACGTAGGGAAGACCACATTGTGAGAAGCGAATCGAGTAGACTAATTGTGGGAAATGTCAGTAAGGTTTTGCTTCATCGGTATGGTGTGGTTGGGCCCTTGGATAGTGAGAAAGGAGGACAGAAGTGCGAACATGTTACACTTTTGGCAGGGGCAAGTGAAGTGGGCCTGTGGTGGGGGTGAGGGTGGGGTAATGGGAGTGAATAAAGAGTGAACCAGGGTGTCCTCGTCCCTCCAGAAGGCGGACAATTTTGAGGAGGAAAATATGTATCTGGAGATGGCACCTTGCTGGAGGTGGGGGAAATGGCGGCTGATGATCCACTTCATTTGAATGCTGGTGGGATGGTAGGCCAGGACAAGAGGAATTCTCTCGCTGTTGCAGGAGGGTAGAGAGACGGTGAGAATAGAAATGCAAGAGATGGGTCAGACCTGGTTGAGGGCCCTCTCGAGAACAGTGCTGGGAAATTCTCAGTTGAGGAAGAAGATGGACATTTTGGGAATTGACATCATCAGACGCAATGCGGTGGAGACAGTAAAATTATTGGAATGGAATGGAGTATTAGCAAGAAACAGGTTGTGAGGGTGTATACTCCAGGTAGCAGTGACAATCGGTTGGTTAATACTGGATATTAGTGGCCTGTCGATCCCCAGAAATGGAAACAAAGATGCCGAGGAAAGGAAGTGATGAGTCAGAGAAAGACGAGGTGAAAGTGAGGGAGGGATGCAAATTGGAAGTGAGATCAATGATTTTTTTTTCAAATTCAGGACAAGACAGAGAAGCTTAATCGATGATATAATCTATGCATTGGAGAAAGAGTTGTGGATGGGTCTGGAATAGAAGTGGAACAGGGAATAGTCTATGTACCCCTTGAAGAAACAGGTATGACTGGAGCCCACGAGTGTATCCATGCACCCCCTCTGTGTGGCAGGAGTAGGCTGAAGCAATGGGTCTGCCCGGGCAGTTCTGTTTGTGGATTTTCAGGAGGAGATAGAAGTGAGCTCTGCTATCAGAGGACCATCAGCTTGGGGACCGTTAGGTGGGGGCAATTATCATTGTTGATACAATGGCCTGATGTGCCATGGTCGGGACCAGCAGGTGATATGAGGAGATAACTGAGAGCTGGCCCTCAGTCTCTGCAATGTAGAGGTCAGTCCACCAGACTACAGCAGCATCACCCTTACCAGCACAGGCTGAATGACAAAGTCAGGTTTGGATCAACGCACACGGCATACAGCCTATTCAGAGGGTGATTTGTTGGATTCGGTGAGGGGATGCAGAGAAATTAAGACAACCAATGTCACATCGAACATTCTCAATGAACAGATTGAGTTCAAGTAAACCACAGAGGGAGAGGTCCAGGTGGAGGAAGAGTATTGGAGCTCGGCGAAGAGTCTGTGGAACAGGGAACAGAACCTTTGCCCAAAGAAATGGGCACCGAGGAGAAGATGCTGGGAGAAGAGTTCAACGTCATGCCGTACCTAAATTCATTGAAGATGGGGCACAGTGGGATAACGCTGAGACCATTGTTAAGTACAGAACATTCAACATCAGAGTGTGGAAGGGTAGGAGGGAGGGTGAAGGTACGACAGGAGGTGCATTTGGGGGAGGGGATGCAGTCAGAGTGCAGGGCAAGGGTGGGGAGTCAGGTTCCAAGGGGTCATAGGCATCTCTGTGTTATTGCATCTTGTGTGCCTCATAGATCTGGTGAGCATGGCGAATGAGCTGGAGAAAGAAATAGAATTGGGGAGTGGTGCAGCCTTGAGCCAATGAGATGTGATGCTGTTGCACAGATAAAATGTTGATACCACTGGCACTGCAATCACATGATCAGTCCTCAGGAAGTAACTGAATGAAAATGAACGTAATCTTATTGTAATGCCCTGATTTCATTGGAGTGACACTCAATCAGCAAAGTCTTACTTTTCTGAGATTTTTGACAAAACTGTGAAAACATAATAAATGTTGATGTTATTAACAGGACAAAGTCATTCATGGTTTTGGAAGGTATTAGCAAGGGCAGAGTTTATTTGTTATTCTCAAAAGCTCTGGGGAAGGTGTCATCGTTCAGTGAGGAAATTACCAGGACAGAATTTCCTCCGATTCCCATTGACCCCTGTTTACTCAAGGTCCGTGATGCCACATGAATCAAATAATACTTTGATGCAAGGGAAGTTACTCTGATCTCACCTTCAAAGAGGTAAACCGTTAAAATAATAAAAAGCAAAAGTGTAAAACACGGCTTGTTTGAACAATGTGCTCACTGTACTCACAATGTTTAAGGGAAAACTGATGCATGGACTTCTGATTTTGAGGAAAGGTTCATCCTATTTGTGATGAGGCTGTTTGGT
The DNA here is from genome assembly GCF_047496795.1 of Chiloscyllium punctatum. NCBI lineage: Eukaryota > Metazoa > Chordata > Chondrichthyes > Orectolobiformes > Hemiscylliidae > Chiloscyllium > Chiloscyllium punctatum. The sequence continues at coordinate 87,105,394 of NC_092754.1, forward strand.
TATGCACTGTGACACCGAGACAGAAAGATACTCCACTCTGGACCATGGGGAACAAAACCATCCTGTTCATGGTGCATCAGACAGTGACAGACACACACTATTGTCTGTTCCAATTGGACATTGATCATCCCAAGCTCAACATTCACTGATGATCAAGAGCAGAACAGAATCCAGTGGCTCCCATCCTCCCAGTTGGAAATCAAAAAGGGAATGCGATGGTCAGATGAAGTGGGAGTAATTGGGGAATTGGTGTAACTTACGGTGGAAGTGACAGAAGGATGGTGTAAAGGGAAATAATCAGTGGAAGAGCATGTACCAGCAGAAGGGGTAGTGCAAGGGAAGTAGGAGTGTGAGGAAAGAATAGGACGAAGGAGGAAGAATGACGGATGAAGTTTTAGTGACAAGGAAAATCTTGTTTTTGGGGAAGCGGGATTGGATGCGAAAACATCACTGTTCAGGAAAATCGAGATCAGGTTTCCATTCAAAATTAAGAAAAGATTTCATGTTCTTTCTTTTCTATCACTTGATTCTTGTTAAGATGATACATGTACTCTATCTTTCCGAATCAAGTGCAGAGGATTTTTTTTTCTTGTCTTGTGTGGTGTTTCAACATTTTTGATTTTTCTTTACAGTATGTATTTGCTTCCAATTCAAGGTAGACATGAGAATATGATTTGATCTCCTTCAGTTTGTCCATAACATAGAATTTAATTGAGTATTTATCCTCATCACACTAGCTGATTTAAACAAACAATGAATTAGTCTGTGTCCATCCTGCAGATGAAAAATGTCTCCAGCTCTGGCTATTGCAGTGCCTCCAAAAGGTTAATGTTCCAGCGCAAGATGCCAAAACCTAGTTCATCCTAAATTATTTCCAAGCTTTATGTATAAAACATGCAAAGTGTAAAAGATGAATTCAACTCTGTGTCAAACTGGTTATTTCTGGCTTCCTCATAAAAGATGTTAACCAAATCACTCTGTAAATTGACCAAAATAAGAAAAAAACAGAGACTGGAATTCTCAAATCTTCCTCTGAATAACATCTGGGAAACAGGAAGGAAATCACGTTTTGTTTGTGTTATTCATAAATGACGATGGTGAGCATGTGGAAAATGCGGGGTGGGGGCAGTGGAATGCTGACCAATGTTGTGGATGACACAAAGCTGAGCTGAGTGGCTCACAATCAGGAGAATATAAATAGATTATTCAGATAGCCAGATGAATGGCCGATGAAATGTAACACTAATAAATGTGGGATGATGCATGTCAGATGTAATAAGACAAGTGAGTACTCAAACTATGAATGGGGAGGGCTAAATTTGCTCGTTTTTTCTTTGCAGCAGGGAAGGTTGAGGAGGGAATCTGCTACAGGTATACTGGAGTATAGGGGTATGGAGAAGATGAACAATCAGAAGCTGTTTCTCTTCGTCAAAGGGTCAAAAACAAAGGAACGCATTTTTGAAGTGAAAGGCAGGGATTAGAGAGAGGATTTGTGGAATGTGTTTCGTACTGAGAGGGTGGTATGAATCTGGAATGCATTGTCTAGGAGGGCCGTTGAGAGAGGTAACCGCACAAACACTTAAAAAGCCTTTGGATGTGCACTTGCTGGTGCAGACATGACATACCTTTAATTCGTTTCATGATTCTATGCGTTGGCAGCCATGAATGCTCTGATATATTCTGAAGCAATAAGCAATGGCAGTTGCTGGTTTGTTCCTTTAACTAGACACAGTAAGTGGCGCGATCACAAACCAGAATCATCTCATGGAGTTCCAGCATCCAAGCCATCTCTGGGAACATCCAGGGTAATTCACATGCTCAGTGCAAGCATTGTCTAACAACAACACGAGCATTTTTCCAGCTGTTTACCACCACTATTATAGCGACAGCAATGTCATGGACACAGATTTTTCTTCAATATAATGCAGACTTCTAGCAATGAGGGTGCTATTTCTCTGAAGCATAATAAATTACTTCCCAGATATTCACTTTGATGAAAAGCAAGTTTTCCTGTGTTTTGCTGCCAGTTATTTATCACAGAATTCCCCACTCCACTCCATCCCTTCAATATTTACCCTTTAATATTTTCTTGTACATTGTCTTCCTGATCTCTCACACCTCAATCCCTCACATACCCCATACTCTCCATCCTCATTTGTTAATCGCTGATAAACCTGAGCCTCATCTCTATCATTTATTCCAACTTCCATCTCACAATGTGAACTGATAGGATTCCTTCCCTCAGCATGGTCATTCGACTGGCCATGCCTGATTTGGCTATTCATCTCGACTTTCTACTCAGTTTCTGACCCGCTGCTTTGGTTACCAAACTCCTGGTTAATTAGTTTAAATCCATTCGACAAACACGAGCAAAGCTCCCCAAAAGGATGTTGTTGCTCCTCCAGTTAAGATGCATTCTGTCTTTTTTGTACAAGTCCCACTTGTCCTGGAAGAATTCCCAATAATCCAATAACCTGAAACCATCAACCCTGAACTAGCTTTTTACCAACATGTTAAACTATACCGCCGTCCTAATCCTTACCTCTTTTCCATATGGCACGGGGAGTAATTCAGAGATTACAGAGGATTGTTCTGTCTCTCTCTCTCTCTCTCACTCACGCACTCACACACACAATAAGACAGACTCCATGTTACTTTGCAGAAGAATACCAATAACTTTAAAAATAATCAGAATGATAACTTGAATGAAGGATTTAGTTAAAGAAAGGACGAGAGAAATTGCATTTCTTCTGGATGTCAGTTTGAGTTGGAGAGTTCATTTTCCGATGGATCATCACTATCCTCGTGAACATTATCAGTGAGACTCCGGTGAAATGTTATGTCCCACTTGCTATTTAAGTGTTTAGGTTTCCTTGAGTCAGTGATGTAATTTCCAGGATTGGTGATTTCATGCCTGGTCCTTTTCCTCAGAGAGTGTTAGATGGAATCAAAATCGATGTGTTTGTTGATAGAGTTCCGGTTGGATTGCCATGCTTCTAAGAATTCTCGTGCGTGTCTTTCTTTGGCTGGTTCTAGATGGATGTGCAGACCCAGTCAAAATGATATACTTCCTCATCCGTATGTTAGGACCTAGTGATAGTGGGTCATGTCTTTTTTCTGGCTAGTTGTTGTTCATGCATCCAGATGGCTCGTTTTCTGCCTGTTTTTCCGACGAAGTGCTTGTTACAGTTCTTGCAAGGCTTATTCTTCCTGGAGCAGAACAGACAAAGATGCGAACTTATCGCGGTGCTCAAAAGTATGAAGAAAGTTGCAGAGTAAAACAGGAAAACTCTGTTTCCGTTAGTTGGCATTACAGCATCAAGGAGTTCTAATTTCAATATGGTCAGCAAAAGAGCTGGGACTGAGATATATAAATACTTCTTTATTGAGAGAGTTCTTAGGATTTGGATTAGACTGCCTGGGAGAGTTGTAGATGACGATTCAATAAAGAATTGGATATATATTTGTAAATTATAAATTTAATGGGCTACAGAGATAGGGCTGGAAAATGGAAGGTGCTTGGGAAACATTACTGGAGCTGGTGCACACACAGCGGCCAATGGCCTCGTCCTGTACTTTAAAGGCTTGCACTCTATCATGTGTCTGATGCAAATAAAAATCAGTATCGGATTATTTCCCGTTTTAAGTGCTCGCAAATATCTGATTATTTGGTGCAGGATAAACATTTAAAATGCAAAAAAAATTACAAGGTCAGTCTCATTATGTAGTCTATTTATTTCTCAGAACATGAATATTTTAAATGTTATGGTCTGATAACGAAAACAAATATATCATTGCTTTGGCACAAATGTCTTTGAAAATGTCTGACTTTTCCCTCACGCCAAAATATGTCCTTTTTCTTTTCACTGTCCACATTTCATATTAAGTCGCATTCTTTCTAAAAATCGGAAGTTTGGAAATTATTCTTCGCTAAAATTTGATAATGTAATCATTCACAGTGCATGTTTAATTATTGCCATTTCTAAATTGCTGGCTATTAGCTGAAGCTCGTACATTTCACTGAGAAATTTAACTGATTGATTATATATAAATGTATATGAATGCTAATTCTATTTGATTGTCCAATCGTTTACTCTCTCTGAACATGTAATCATTCAGAAGCCGACCATTTTCAAAATGTTGGAGTGGCAATGCATTGTTTTGAATCCTGACATTGAATGTATAATTCAGATCATAACAGTTACGTACCATGTTCTTTATTCAAAGTAAAATAAAATGTGCATTCTTTATTTTTGCGTTACAAAAAATTGATAGGAGTTTATCCTTTACTCCCATAAATATAGAATCGACCTAATTGTTTTCAGAGATTATAGTTCAGTTGAATAATCATACTTCATATCTCATTTTTGCCCAATTCACGAAACATAGCTAACAGTTGATTATTGTTCGGGTCAGTAAACTCAACACCTTGCAATGAGCTACGCTAAAAATGGCTTCCAAAAGATTTGGAATCATTTACAGTGTTACTGGAATTCACAGTTGCCTGTGATGCTGAGTGACACACTGACCTGCTCCTAAATCTGTGCAAAGAGTTTCTAACCTGGGTCAGGGCAGGTTAGTCAAACATTTCTTCACAACAAATAATTTGGAATCCACCCTGGGAAAGGTGGGAGCTCGCTAACAGACTATCACTGGTCTCAGTGTAGCTACAAATAATGTCCAAATTAGATATCAATGGCTGACCAGCAACCAAGTTTTAAAAAACCATCTTCAGTCAGAGCCTGGCCCAGTGGGCAGATGTGTCGCCATGCAGTGTCAGAATCACACCGCACAACTTCCTGATGGGGCTGACACCTGGCCTACCTCCCAGACTCCATACATCTGCACCCTGGACCTGATGCTGGGAAAAGACGTTAAAAATTTGACAGTCTGATGCACTATCATGAGTCTCACAAAGAAACCTCTGAAACCATACCCAATAAATGTCACCTTCATTATCACCAGTATTAAAATGAAATTTTACATCTCTGTGGATGGCCAGATATGAATACATGGTTCACGAAACAGAATATATCTGAAGAAAACAGCAGCAAATGGCAGGCCAAGAAGCACGTTAATAACTGAACTTGGCGGATTCTGTTTGGTGTGTGGTGACATACACATATTGTACTGACACTCAGATGACTGTAACAATGCACAACGTAAATGTAAGTTTTGACCTAACACCTCGTCAAAGCTTCCTGATCTCAAACACATCACTCCCTCACACACTCAAGAATTGATGAGAACCTACAAGCTTGGTGAAACAGGAATCATCGTACAGGCCCTTCAGCCCTTGACGTCCTGCCGACATTTTATCCTGTTCTAAGATCAGACTAACCTACATACCTTTCATTATACGATCATTCATGTGCCTATCCACACACCCACACTCTCTGTGTAAAGAACCTACCTCGGACATCTCCCATAAATATTCCTCCAATTACCTTAAAACCGTGTTCCTTCATCATAGCCATTTCCGTCCTGGGTGAAAGTTTCTGGCTATCCACTCTATCTCTGCCTCTATTCATCTTGTCCACCTCTATCAAGTCAAGTTCCATTCTTTTTCGTTCCAATGAAAAAATACCTAGTTCCCTGATTTTTCTTTACAAGACCTGCCCTCCAGTCCAAGCAGCGTCCTGATAAATTTCCTCAGTACACCCACCAATGCTTCCACATCTTTCATATAATGAGGCGACCAGTACAGAACACAGCATTCTAAGTGTGATCTCACCAGGGTTCCATAGAGCTGCAGCATAACCTCACGACTTAATCTCAACCCACATGCTAATGAAAACATCATCCGGCTTCTTAAGAACCTTATCCACTTGGGTGACAACTTTGTGGGAGCTATGACATGGATCATCAGATCCCACTGTTACTCCACAACGTATGAATACTACAAACTGAATCGCTTTACAATTTTCCAGGTTGAACTCCAACTGTTTCTTATCAGCCCAGTTCAGCATCCTGTCAATGTCCTGTGCAAACTACAATAGCCCTCCACACTACCCACAATTACACCATGCTTTGTTAAATTGAGGAAAATTACTAATCCACCTACCCTCTTCTGCATCGAAGTCATTTATAAATATCACAAACACCAGAGGTCCCAGAACCGATCCCAATGGAACACCAATGAACACCGAGCTCCAGACTAAATACTTGCCATTTACCATCCCCCTCTGTCTTCTATGGACCAGTCAATTCTGCATCCAGAAAGACCGGTTTCCCTGTATCTGATGCGTCCTTACTTTCTGAATGAACCTACCATGGGGAAATTTACCAAACGCCTGGTTAAAAACCATGTACTCCACAGCCACTACTCTTGCTTCTTCAATGTGTTTGATCCAATCCTCAAAGAATTCAGTAAGGTTTGTGAGGCCTGACCTGCCCCTCACAAAGCCATGCTGACTATTTCTAACCAAACTATGATTTGCAAGTAATCATAAATTCTGTCTCTCAGAATTCTCTCCAAAACTTGGCCCAATGCTGATGTAAACTGACTGGTCTGTAATTCTCAGGATTATCCCTATCCCATTTCCTGAAGAAGGGAGTAACACTTGCCTCCCTCCAATCATCTGGCACTACTCCACTGGAGAGTGAGGACGCAAAGATCATCTCCAAAGGTACAGTAATCTCTTTGCTCTCTTCCTGTAGTAAGCCAGGGTGGATCCCATCTCCCCTAGGAGATTTATCTATCCCTATGTTTGTATTTCAATCAGTCTGTACTTCACCTCACCATGTCTACTCACTGTCCAACTATCTGATTGACTGCTTTCCATTTCAGGGCTCTATACAGTGCTGCTTTCCTGAACACATATGGTTCCCTATAACCTGTTAATCATGGAATGGAAAACATGGGAAGGCACCAATGCCTTCCCGATGAAAGGCTGATGCCCAAAGCTTTGACTTTCCTGCTCCTCAAATGTCGCCTGACTGGCTGTGCTTTTCCAGCGCCACACATTTCGACTCTGATCACCAGCATCTGCAGTCCTCACTTTCTCCATTACAAAGGGCTGTCCCCTCTGCACACTGAGCAGGCAATTAATCAGCAGAAACCCGTTGTATTTAGAGCTGACTGTTCAGTTCTGGAAAATTGCATTTGATGAATACATTTACTGAAAATGAAATTACAACAAATATTCATTCAGTCCCAGAGTTACAGTTTTGGTTCATGAATTAGGCAGCTTGATAACGAGCAGTCAATGACTGAAGAACGCTGTGGTACAGCGTATTCCAGGTAATATATTCCAGGCTTGATGTGCTTTCCCTTAATGTTGGGTATATTATCGGACAGACAGATGTGATAAGGGAACGAGCTGACACGTGGAATTGTGACATTTTTGCCATTACAGAGATGTGTTTGAAGGAGGTCAGGGCTGACAACTCAATATTGTGCGGTACAAGAACTATAGGCAGCACAGGAGAGGGGTAAAGGAGGAGGTGGTGATGCATTATTAGTTATGGAGTCAGTTGCTGCAGTAAGAAGGGAATTAAATCGGAAAGAGAAGCTTAAAGCAGGTACACATTGAGCAGGTCAATGGAGGCAACTACCATATGTGTAGGGCTAAACTTAAAACGGCAGTAGAAGCGTAAATATGAGGCGTGATAAAACATTAGCGGGTAGTATGAGCGGGTTGAGAGAGATAGGGAGTAGTATATGATTTGGGAGGGTCTTAGAGATATAGGGAGGGGTGTCGGGTTTGAAGTGGATTAGTGAGATCGGGAGGCGTGCAGGGTTTGAGAGAATTATGGAGTAGTATAGGGTTTGGAGGAGGTTCGAGAGAGAGAGAAGGGTTACAGATTGGAGGGGGTTAGACGGACAGTGAAATGTATAGGTTTGGAGGGGGTTAGAGAGATAGGGAGGTAATACAGGGTTTCAGAGAGATAAGGAGCAGCATAGGGCTTGGAGCAGGTTAGAGAGATAGGGAAGGGTGTAGGGATTGGAGGGGATTAGACAGATAGGACAGGGTTTGGTGAGGTTGAGATAAGTAGGGAGAGATATAGGGTTTGGAGAGGTCAGAAAGATAGTGAGGGGAGCAGGGTTTAGAATGGGTTAAGGAGATAGAGTGTGGTGCTGGGTTTAGAGTAGGTTAAAGAGATAGGGAAAGGAGTAGTGTTTGGAGGAGTTTAGAGAGCTAGGGAGGGGTGCAGTATTTGGAGAGGGTTAAGGAGATAGGGAGGGGTGTCGGGTTTGCAGGAAGTTAGAGATATATAAAAGGGGTACAGTGCATGGAGGGTGTTATAGAGATAGTGAAGGCGGTAGGGGCTGGAGGAAGTTACATAGATGGGATGGGTGGAAGGTTTGGAGGAGAGTAAAGAGATAGAGAGGAGTGTAGGGTTTGGGGAAGGAGAGAGAGATAGCGAAGGGGGTAGTTTTGGAGGAAGTTTGAAGTTCATTGTGTCAGATCAAACACTGACACCGAAACCTCCTGCTGACTCCCCTCCCTCAGCCTCACGGTGTCAGATCAAACACTGACACGGAAACCTCCTGCTGACACCCCTCCTCAGCTGGTGGATCAGTGTCCCTCTACATTGAACAACACTTGGAGGAAGCACTGAGAGAGTGACAGAGCTGGAGAATGTCAACTGGGTGGGCCATTTGAAACCCACCACCAAGAGGAGCTCAGCAGCAGCATTACTGATCGAGGTGGTCAGGTCCAAAAGGACATAACTGCTTCACTGCATCTGCACCAGGTTGGGGGGAACGACTGATAGGGAGAAACATCCTTGACCTCACCATCACCAACCTACTGGCTGCAGACACATTGTTCGATAACCGTATTGGGAATGGTGAACTACCACACACAGTATTTCTGGAGACAAAGTTCCACTTTTACATCGTGAAGACCCCCTGTGTATACGTGACATCATCACTGTGCTAAACAGGGCAGATTTCCAATAGATTTTGGAATTTTGCACTGGCCTGTGTGAGGCGGTTCCAGTCATTACCAATAGCATCAGAATTGTACTCCTGTATAATTTTCACTATCACTGCCTGGCATATACTCCACTTTATCCTGGCCGTCAAGCCAGGGATACACCCTTGATAAATTGAGAAAACAGGAAGGCCTGACTATAGTAGCATCAAATACACCTCAGAATGAGATGAAGTTACTAAATTGGGCCACTTACTCACCACATGGTATAAATAGCAAATGAGACACAGATGTAACCAGTGAATAAGACCTAATCTCTATCTGGGTGAGTGGTGGTGGACAATCGCACAATTCATTGGAGGAGAAGAATCCACCAATACCACCTTCCTGAATGATGGAAGGGCTTAGCACAATAATAGAAATCTAAGGCTGAAACATTCACAGCAATGTTCAGACAGAAATATCGATGGGATGATCTATTTTAGTCTCCTCAAGATGGCAGTCTTCAGCTAATCCGACTCACTTTGTGTGGTATCTACAAACAGCTGGAGGGATTGGAAAATGCAAAGGCTGTGGGCCATGATAACATTCCATTCAGGCTGTTCCTGCTGGGATACAGCACTGGGACCTACCTGACAATGTTGGAATCTATCCGGGTGTGTTCTGTACACACACAGACAAAACATTAGACAATCAGTGACTACCCCATTGCTCTAATCCCTGTCACGAATAAAGGGATGGCAGATGTCATCTACAGTGGGGTCAAGCAGCACTTCCTCAGTACTAAAATGCTCGGTTAGTACTAAAGCTCAGTTTGGGCTCATTGAAGCCTTGGTTTAATGATATACAACAAGAGAACACACAGCTGAATTCGAGAGGTGAGGTGACAGTGACTGAACTTTTAACATGATCATAACTACATTTGACCAAATGTCGTATCCAGGATTAACGGCAAACCTGGAGCAAATAGGAATCGTCTGCATTGGCATAAGTTATACCTCGTACAAAGGAAGGTGGCTGGGGTTGGTGGGGAGCAGCCATCTAAGTTTCGCCGCAGTTCCCCAGGGGCGGGGTTTCTGGGTAAGCCTGTAGATCAGAAATGTAAAGGTAGGGCACCATACTCCTACAGGATGATAGAGACAACTGGCGGTAGTTTAACTGGATAGTCATCATACCTCAAGTAAGGGAGAGATTGAGTAGGACAGTCCTTTAGTCACCCCAGGAATTGAACCCACACTGTTGGCATTAATCTGCATTACAAACCAGCCATCCAACTGATTAAGCTAACCAAATCCTAACACAGCCTTCTGTGGTAGATATTGAAATATTATTCCATTCAGATATGTTGTTGGACACCTCTGGAGCAGGTGGAACAAGAAGCAAGCTTCCTAGCTCAGAGAGAGGGACAGCATCAGTGAGCTGTAAGAGTGCTCTCTGCCTAAGGCCCTCTAATTTTCAGCTGCTTCATAAATGACTGTAAAATCACAAGTGAGGATGTTTGCCAATGATTGGACAGTATTCAACACCATTCATGATTTACTCAGATACTGAAGCAGTCCTTGTCCAAATGTAACAGAACCTGGAAATATGCAGGTTTGTGCTTAACAGTGACAATCCCATTTCCATTACACATGTGCCAGACAACGATTACTGATATCAATGGAAAATTGAGACACACCCTCTAACGTTCATTTCCACCACCATCACTGAACACACACCAAACAATATCGCGGGGATTATTGTTAACCTGAACTGGACTGACCATATGATTTCATTACCCATTCCTGTGAAAGGGTTATGCTAAAACATTGCCTTCTCCTGTACTTCAGATGCTGCCTGACTTGTTTTACTTTTCCAGCGCCACTTTTTGACGCATATAAATTCTTTAGCTACAAGAATATCTCATGGGCTCGAAATTCCTCAGGAATAACTCACCTCAAAATTTCTGAAAGCCTGCCCCCTATTGCTCAGACACATGTTGAATGTGTGTGTGATTAAATACTTCCATTTGCCTCTGTGAGTGCAGCTTCACCCCTCTTCCACTGACGCTCAGCAGCAGCAATCCCTGCCATCTACACGGTGCCCTGCAGAAATTTACCAAGGCTCCTTACAACGTACCTCTGAAACCCGACCATCGAGAAGGTCAAGGGAAGCAGATACACGGGACCTCCACCATGTTCGCTTCTGTCCCAAGCCATCTACCATCCTGATTGGGAAGTATATTGCCGTTCCTTCAGTGTCACTGTTTCAAGTTCCCTATCGATCAATAAATGCCGTCCCAATCACATTTCATGAATAAATTAACATAACAGTATTGTCTAGACCTGTTCAATGCAGGACATGGTTTTGAATTTTGTGAGCTCAGGCTGCTTGGTCCAGGCAGTACATTGCTTTTTGTGAACAGCTGAAGGGATATTAATACAATATTAATACAAGGGAAAATAATTGTGTATTTTCAAAGTCCTTGTACTTAATAAAAATTTGGTCTTGGGTGTGGCAATGAGACTCATCATTTCAATGCTACTTACTGTGAGTTTTCATCATATTGTTATTATAACAGTGTACTGAATAAATGGGTGAATTTTGTGCTTATAGAACAATCTAAAAGTTGGTATTATGAAAGGATATCGGAACTTCAGTAAAGAGACTTTACTTAATGGCTGTTAATGGTTAAAACAATGCTGCAAACATTTACACAGAGATTTCCAGCTTAAGTCACACACAAGGACATTGGGCTGGGATCACGCTGGCCATCAATGGAGCTGTACAATTCTGTTTGGATACTGACATTTTGGGGCTAACATACACTGGATATGGTTTATGAGGGATTCAATGTACGATGCCATGTGCTTCAGGAGCCCATCACCTTTATAACACCTTCATTCAGGATCAGGTCCAAGGTGCAGAATTATCGAGATTGGGTGGCACACAGAAAAGATATACTTGCAAGACATGACTGTTTACAGGTCGTTGTTATAAATATTGAACTGCATCTGGACCAGCACCATGTGCGAGTCCATTGAACAGTCTGCCCCACACACATCTCCCTGTTGTTCAGGTCTGTCTCTAACCAGTCTATTGTGAGGGATTGTGTGAGTAACTGCCCAGCTCCAGTTTGGGAGCTCTCTGGACAGATTTTGGAGATGGCCAGTGTTTTGGAGGTCGTGGTGAGGCCCAATAACACTGTGTCTGAATTCAGGCTTTTCCTCAAAGTCATTTTCAACAGCTTTGCTGCCTGCAAGATGGTGTGTTCACTGATCTGAACATGAATCGGCTGTTTACTACAGTCACTGAATCGTGTAATAGTTAGGCATGCGCTCTGGTAATTCAATTATCATTCACTTCAACAGTTCTCAACTGAAAAATAATGATGTTTGGTTTATTTTAAAATATGCAAGAAATAAAGTGATATTAGCTCTTCATTAAAGAAAATGTGAAAGTGACCTGTTATATATTTCCCATGAACCAATCAAGCAACTGCCAGATATTGTCTGTAAAGCAGGATTCTGTGAACAGGACTATGTCCCAGGCAACATCACCACCCTCGCTGGTAGGTTCTGTCCCACTGACAGGACACAGCCAGACAGAGGGGGACAGCTCCTTGGTATATAGTCAATATAGGGTGGCATGGCGGATCAGTGGTTAGCACTGCTGCCTTATAGCACCAGGGTCCCAGCTTTGATTCCAGCCTCAGGCAACTGCCTGTGTGGAGTTTGCACATTCTACCTGTGTCTGCGTGGGTTTCCTCCCACAGTCCAAAGATGTGCAGCTCTGGTGAATTGGTCATGGTAAACTGCCCAAAGTGTTCATGCATTAGTCAGAGAGGCGTGTGTTGCTCTTCGGAGGGTCAGTGTGGACTGGTTGGGCCGAAGGGCCAGTTCCCATACTGTATGGAATCCAATCTAATGATAGTGCTCAGCATTGATGCTGGATCCTGTGGCTGCTAGACTGCTCTGTGGCAGGTTATGGTGGAATCAATAAAAGGAAAACATATCATTGACCACATCATCACCGATCTGCCTGCTGCAGATACGCCTCTCCATTTCAAATATCAGTCAGAATGGTCACTCCACAATGGGGAGCAAGGGCTACCTTCACATTTTGCAGACCCTCCTCGCCAGTTGAGTACTGAATGGGACAGACTGTAAACAGATTGAATAATTAATGATGATGCAGCCTTGAGGTGCAGAGGGCCATCGGCAGCAGCAGAATCATACTCTGTACAGCTCATTCACTCTTCAACCTCACAGCCAGACAGACCTCCCTCTGTACAGTAACCATCACGGCCTAACATACTTCCCACTGTACAGTAACCATCACGGCCCATCATATGTCCCACTCTACGGGAACCATCAAGAGTGGCATGGTGGCTCACAGCGCCAAGGTCCTGGGTTCAATTCCGGCCTCGGGCGACTGTCTGTGTGGAGTTTGCGCATTCCCCCCCGTGTCTGCATGGGTTTCCTCCCGCAGGCCAGGTGAATTGGCCATGCTAACTTTTTAAGTGTTTTAGTCAGAGGGAATTGGGTGTGTGTGGGTTACTCTTCACAGGGTTGATGTGGACTGGTTAGGCCAAAGGGCCTGTTTCCACACTGTAGGGAATCTAATCTACTCTGCAAGGTTCAAGTCAGGGATGTGATGGAATAATCAATTGTCTGAATGAGTGCAGCTCCAACAGTACTCTAGTATGGACTTACTAGCAACAAGCAACGCAGTTGCGTGGGGAGGGTCATGTCTCACAAACTTAATTGAATGTTTTGAGGAAGTGACAAAATTGATTTGTGAGGGCGTGGGGCTGAATGTTGGTCAATTAGACTTTAGCAAGTCCTTTGATATGTTTCCTTATGGCAGGCTCATGCAGAAGATGAAGTGAAATGGGATCAGCGGTCAGTTAGTAAGATGGATAGAGAACTGCTTGGTCATAGAAGACAGAGTAGTGGTGGAACAGTGTTTTTGTGACTGGAGATCTGTAAATAGATTGGCGGAGTTGCAGATTGTGTGGATGATTGCCAGAGAATACAGCAGGGTGCAGGTCAGCTGCAGACTTGGACAGAGAAAACACTGATGTAACTTTATCTGGACAGTTGCGACGTGATACATTTTAGAAGGTCGAATGCAGGAGAGAAGTATAAAGTGGATGGAAAAACTACTGATTGCATCAATTTCCAAAGGATCTTGGTGTACAGCTCCACAGTTCCCTGAAAGTGGTAACACGGGTGGAGAGGGTGATCAAGAAGACTGATGGCAAACTTGCAGACAGGCATCGGAGCATGCAGTATGAAAATTAGCAGGTCATACTGCAGCTGGAGAGAAACTTAGTTCGAGTTACATTTAGAATTATGTGCTCAGTACTAGTTGCCACACGATGCTGAAGTGTTGGTGAGGGTATGGAAAAGTTTTACCAGCATATTGTCTGGTTTGGAGGGTATTACCCAGAAGGAAAAATTGAACACACATGGTTTATTTGTACCTGGGCATCATTGGCTATGGGGCTCCCTGATAGATATTTACAAAATTATCAGAGGCATAGATAGAAGGACAGGTAGAGGCTTCCCTCCACCACCCCCCAACACCACCCCCCCCCAACACACCCCCCACCCAGAGTACAAATATCAATTACCGTAGGTTTTAGGTAAAAGGGAGAAAGTTCAGGCGATATGATAGGTAAGGTTTTTTTTTGCTGTTCCAGACAGAATGTGAAAGTGCCTGGAATGCACTGATAGAGGAGAAGAAGCCAATATAGCAAGGTTTAAGAGGGATCTTGGCACAAATATGGGTGAAAAGGGAATAGAATGACATAGAAGGTATTGGAGCAAAACCTTTTGTTTTAACTTTAGAAGGTCATCCTGTGTCAATGCGGGCTTGCTGGGCTGAAGTGCCTGTTCCTGTGCTGGACTGTTCTTTAAGACAAGATTTGAGCACGGGAGTGGCGAAATGCTCATTGAATGATTACTGATTATCAACAGCCACATTATTGTGGATCCCTCCCCTCATCATCTTGCAGCTTCAGATCGTTTCCCAATGTGGGGAAACTGAATATTGAGAATTTGACATGAATGTCAGAGCTGGTACCTGGTTTTTTTTAAATTAGATTAGTTACAGTGTGGAAACAGGCCCTTCAGGCCAACAAGTCCGCACCGCCCCGCCGAAGCATAACCCACCCATACACCTACATCTACATCTACCCCTTACCTAACACTATGGACAATTTTAGCATAGCCAATTCACCTAACCTGCACAATTTTGGACTGTGGGAGGAAACCGGAGCACCCGGAGGAAACCCACGCAGACACGGGGAGAACGTGCAAACTCCACACAGTCAGTCGCCTGAGGCGGGAATTGAACCCGGGTCGCTGGCACTATGAGGCAGCAGTGCCACCGTGCTGCCCACAAAGCCACCTTGACCCTCGCTCCTGCAGACTTCTGTCTTGGACACCAACGTCTCCGGGGACACTGCACTGACAGAAGCTGCATGTCCTCCACACCCACCAATGCTATCATCTGACACATGCCAACTTCACCATGCCATGCCAGCACATCTCCAACCCACTGACAGTACACTTCTGTACTTCAATGCTGCAGCTCAGGCTGCACTGACAACTCTCATTGCAATGCTGCTACAAGGGCACTGTGCTCAGAGACACACACCCAGCTCATGGGCTGTCCCTTTGGGCTGCTCACTCCGTGTTTGTACGCACGCAATCCTGCTGCAAGGACACTGTGCTCAGGGACACCCACTCCGCTCATGGGCTGCCCAATCCATGTTTGTACACATTCACTTTGAACTGACGTGAATGCTCACCGAATTATTGCCTTGCCATACACTGCCTTTAGCAGCCTTTCTCCTCAGCTACATCTACCAGGCTCACCCATCTGCTGTGTTGTCTTGATGTTTAGCAGAGACACAAATCCAGGAAGCTTGATATCATTGTCCACAGTAAGTCATGGTGCCCAGCAAAGTGAGTCAGGGGGAGTCTCAGATCTCAGATTCCAGTCTGGGAGCTTGGACGTGGTCAGTCACGGTGCCCAGCACAGTGGGTCAGGAGGAGTCTCAGATCTCAGATCCCAGTGCAGGAGCTTGGACGTGGTCAGTCACGGTGCCCAGCACAGTGAGTCAGGGGGAGTCTCAGATCCCAGTGCAGGAGCTTGGACACGGTCAGTCACGGTGCCCAGCACAGTGAGTCAGGGGGAGTCTCAGATCCCAGTCTGGGAGCTTGGACACGGTCAGTCACGGTGCCCAGCACAGTGAGTCAGGGGGAGTCTCAGATCCCAGTCCGGGAGCTTGGACACGGTCAGTCACGGTGCCCAGCACAGTGAGTCAGGGGGAGTCTCAGATCCCAGTCTGGGAGCTCGGACACGGTCAGTCACGGTGCCCAGCACAGTGAGTCAGGGGGAGTCTCAGATCCCAGTCTGGGAGCTCGGACACGGTCAGTCACGGTGCCCAGCACAGTGAGTCAGGGGGAGTCTCAGATCCCAGTCTGGGAGCTCGGACACGGTCAGTCACGGTGCCCAGCACAGTGAGTCAGGGGGAGTCTCAGATCCCAGTCTGGGAGCTTGGACACGGTCAGTCACGGTGCCCAGCACAGTGAGTCAGGGGGAGTCTCAGATCCCAGTCTGGGAGCTCGGACACGGTCAGTCACGGTGCCCAGCACAGTGAGTCAGGGGGAGTCTCAGATCCCAGTCTGGGAGCTTGGACACGGTCAGTCACGGTGCCCAGCACAGTGAGTCAGGGGGAGTCTCAGATCCCAGTGCAGGAGCTTGGACACGGTCAGTCACGGTGCCCAGCACAGTGAGTCAGGGGGAGTCTCAGATCCCAGTCCGGGAGCTTGGACACGGTCATTCACGGTGCCCAGCACAGTGAGTCAGGGGGAGTCTCAGATCCCAGTGCAGGAGCTTGGACACGGTCATTCACGGTGCCCAGCACAGTGAGTCAGGGGGAGTCTCAGATCCCAGTGCAGGAGCTTGGACACGGTCAGTCACGGTGCCTAGGACAGTGAATCAGGGGGAGTCTCAGATCCCAGTGCAGGAGCTTGGACAAGGTCAGTCAGCCTCTCGTGGTTGTTAGGGTCAGGATCCTTCCCCTATGAGGGGGTGAGGAGATGAATGTTAGGCTGACCCATATCCCTCATCGCTCTTTGTGCCCTAGTGTTTGATGGTTCCTTCTGGAATGTAAGAATTACCAAGTAGGATTAGGGAAATGTAAGTGGTTGGTACAGCTGTTAGTGCTAGCACAGCTGGGGGGAAGGTGTCGAGGTGTTCTGAGTGAGGGAGGGGGCAGCACAGACACCAGGCAGAGTTGGGCAGAGGGGCAGAGAAGAGATTACAGAGAGACTGAGAGAAGGTGCTGCATTCACTGACGGTGGAAGAAAATGAGCCTTGGTGGGAGGTGGGTGCAGAAACAGAGAGAGAGTGAGGGTGAAGTCACAAATTTCAGATGGTGGCACTTATCCTGGTGGAGTGGAGAAGGTCACTGACCTCCTTCCTATACTGCTAGGTATTCACCCAGAAGTCTGGTACCTCACTGACCTAGGGGTCAGCCACGGACAAAGCTGGAAGGGTCTGGTGTCATAGCTTCCCCTGCCAGCCCTTTAGGAAGATAATGTCCCTCTCCTGTACCATGCCATTCACCAGAAACTCAGGGGCTTGGCCACAAAGTCGGGCCCCAGTTTTACCCCTTTGCCATGTCCAGGACAGTTTCAGATTCACAATCCAAGAGTAAAATGACTTTTTAAAGATGGCTCTGGGAAACAGGGAGGCCGGTGCATTCTGGGATATCCAGGCAGAGGGCAGTTGTTGTGACAAAGGGTAAAAATCATCGCGTTAGTGTCAGATGAGAGGAAGACCACGCGAGCAGGGAGAGTCATTAATGAGGCAGATTGGGGCTGGTATCATGAGAAAATGCAATTCACCTTGCGGAGAGAAACCCTCCATAAAACCTGATTAAAATGAGACTTGACCAAATCATAAGATGGGTTAGGCCTTTGTCTGTCTGGATCAAAATAGGGATGAAATATTGGGAGCAACAAACTTGGAGCGGACAAATATACAGGAGACTCAAATCCTTAGAAAGAGGCAACACAATGTTCCAGACTGTTAAAAGGAGCCGGGGAAAATCCCCAGCCTTATAGTTACCTACATTATCCAATCCTCACTGGATGCAGGGATGGTGCCGGAGGCCTGGAGAATGGCTAACACGGCAGCTTTGTTTAATGTAGAGCAAGGGACTGACTGAATAGGTCGCGGCTGGAATTCTGAGACAGTGGATAAACGATCACTGAGGAAGTCCCAGGGACTCCAGGACAGTCGGTCTGGATTTGTTCAAGGAATATCATGTGTAATTAATCTGACTGTGTCGGTTTGAGGCACTAACCCATAACTGCATGTGACTTCCTTGGATTTGACGAGAGATCCCATGGCAGACTGTTTAAAAACAGAAACTACAGGATCCAGGGGAATGGAGCAAATAACCCAGAGAAGTGCAAGGCAAAGCATTTGGGGACATCAACAAGAGAGAGGAATACACAATAAATGAGAGTATGGTCAGTGTGAGCAGGTAAATGAAGTAGGCTGGACACATCAATAATCTCATTAATGGAGCAAATGGCATCATTTCCTCTGTCAGCCAAAGGGCAGAATTTCAGAGCAGGAAGCTTATGCAGGAATTGTATAAATAATGAGTCACAGCTTGGGAAATGTGTGCATTTCTGGTCACCCCATCACATGGGAGGATGGAATTGTACTGGAAAGGGAATAGAGGAGATCCGTTACCCTGTGACAGTGGAAGTGCAGTTATGGGGAAAGATTGGAATGGAGGATCCTGAGAGTAGATTTGATTGGGGTGCACATAATGTCAGGAGTCTGGATAGAAAGGGAGAGAATACCTTGTTCCTGTTGGAGAGCTCAGTTACCTGTGGCGAATAATTAATGTATGTGGTTGAAATAGTAGAGACGTGATGAGGAAAGTTGTGATTTCACCCAGAGTATGGTCGGGATCTGGGAGTCACACATGGAAGCGGAGTAAAGGCAGAAACTCTCAAACCATTTTAAAAAGGTGTTGGGATCTGCACCTGAAGTCCTACACTGTCTGGGGAGACAGAACTTGGGCTTTAAAAAATAACGTTACATCTTGTCCAACGCAGACAGTGGACAGAGGTATTTCCTCTATACTGTGCTATTTTCTGAAGTTTGCAAAGGTGACCAATATCTGATAGGATTAATACGCAGGGATGAGGGGTTAGGGCAGAGAGGAGCAGTGTGTAAATTGATGAGCATCACAATAATACTGATCCCATCCTTTATACACATTGCTACTTCACTGTGTTGGCCTGTTTATCCTTCCTGTAGAAATGGGGAAAAGATTTGATTATCCAGGTCTGTCGTGGTCACACTACAGCCCCATCTCCATCTGATCTGGTTCACACTATTTAAAGCTACCATTTCACTGGCTTTGTTGAAAAGTTCCCAGCTTCATTCTTGCCCCGTTGAAGACTGCTGTCAGTCAACTAATGTTTCTCACTCTCAATTATTGCATTTCATTCGCTACCAATATCCTGAACTTTACAATAAAATGATTGCTGCGCCCCAAAACCACTCCCTACTGACACTGGATCCACTTGCCCCACCTCTTTCCCAAGGACCAGATCCAATAGTACATGCTCTCTTGGGTTGGATACATACTCCTGCAGTGAGCTCTCCTCCATGTAATCCAGGAACACTTGTCCCTCGTGACCCTTCACCACCAGTATCCCTGTCTGTATCTGGAAACATTAATTTTCTCAGTATAACTAATCTGTAGTATTGTTATCGCTCTCAAATGACCCTGTGTATTTATTGTCTCCATCATTTCTTTGGTCCTGGCAGACAGACTGTACCTCACAGTTTAATTGCATACTTTTTGTTCTGTAGCTCCAGCCAAATTCTGTCCTTGGACGGATGCTCTTTCTCTTGGACGCCTTAACTAATGCTAATCTAAACCAATACTTCTACCTTCGTTCTTTCACTTCCCTTCAATCATTTTGGAATCCTTTATATTCAGCAATATTTAACACACAATCCTGCCATTCCTTGAGCCAGCTCTTGGTGATCAGTACATCAGATTTCCACACACTAATCTACATCTGGAACTCCCTACATTCCGAATATTCATGTCCATGCAGAGTACCTCAGATTAAGGCTTCCTTTCTTACTCCATCTTCCACTGATAAACTTGTTGTTGTAAATTAGTACCAACTGAGGCTCCCATTATTTTGAGAATCCTGGTAGTCTCCTCTACTATTCCTTTTTGGATCCTAAGCACACATCAAGTTATTTTCAATCCCTCCCACACAGACCACAATGAATTCAGTCCCAGCTCTGTCACGTTAGCCCATCCAGCTTGTCCAGTTGCTGCCTTCCACAGAACCAGTCCCAATGTCCCAGGAAGCTGAAGCCCTTCCTGCTGCACCATCGTTCCAGTCACACTCTCATCTACCTAAACCAGAAACACAACAACGAGCACCCGAGCTACAAATCTTCTCCCAAACTTTGAATTTATTATTGGCTCACAATTTCACTTCTCCTTCTTATTTCTGTGCTCAACCCTTATTTCAGAAGTTTAAAAAAATGCTAACTTACAGCAATTAACTGACAGTTGCTAATACCG
This sequence comes from Chiloscyllium punctatum, assembly GCF_047496795.1. NCBI lineage: Eukaryota > Metazoa > Chordata > Chondrichthyes > Orectolobiformes > Hemiscylliidae > Chiloscyllium > Chiloscyllium punctatum. The sequence goes on from NC_092754.1 coordinate 87,125,914, forward strand.
GTGTATTTATCAGCCAATGAACTTGCAGATTTTTCTGTGATGGCTCTTGCACTTCTTTCAAACTCAGTGCAGGCAGGTCCCAGCAGCAGAAAGTTATCTCTGTGACTCCCAGGTATGTGTAATCCTCCAGCTCCCACTCCACCCTGCTCCCTCACAGGGTCACCATCTCTGTGACTCCCAGGTATGTGTAATCTTCCATCTCCCACTCCACTCTTCTCCCTCACAGGGTCAGCGTCTCTGTGACTCCCAGGCACGATTAGGCCTTGATCCTCAGTGTTGATTTATATCCTCCCACTTTGCTGCCTCTCTAACTCCCAGGTGTGAGTTAGCCTCATGCTCCTGCTCCAAGTTGTTCTATCACATGGTCACTCCCTCTGTGATTCGGTGCTGATTTCGAGGCTCCTGCTCTGCTGTTTCTCCAACTCCAAGTCCCAGTTGGCCTCGATCCTCATTACGGATGTATATTCTCCCGGTTTGAGCTGCTCTCTCTCAGGTTCCATCCATTTGTGACTCCCAGGTAATGGTAGGCCTCAAGCCTCAGCTGAGGTTTATAACACCCCATTCCGAACTGCTCTCTTATAGGATTGCTGTTGTGCCTGGAAGACAGTGGAAAAGAGGAGGATTAGACAGAGCAGAGGGTGTTACAGTACTGAGCGAGCTGTATGGGATGGAACATGTTATCTGGGGAGCTAGGCAGACCTGTAGCAACTAAAGAAGTTTGCTGAAAGATACAGTGAGAGTTTCAGACATTGAAGAAGGCAAAGGAAATAGAGAGATGGTGGCTTGTTCATGACGGTGCTTTGTAGAGCCGAAAAGGCTTTTTTTGAGCTGCTGACAGAAATGTGTAGACTTCAACAAATGCAAAATGACAGCCAGCAAGTGGTGTAAGGTACTGGAGACTGTTGAATGTTACAGAGTTAGAAGACTTGCAGCAACTGGGCGGAATATAATCTTTTGGAGCAATTGTGATGTTCAAGGACCCTCAGGACGGTGGCACGGTGGCACAGTGGTTAGCACTGCTGCCTCACAGCACCAAAGACCCGGGTTCAATTTCCACCTCCAGTGACTGACTGTGTGGAGTTTGCACATTCTCCCCGTCTCTGCGTGGGTTTCCTCCGGGTGCTCCGGTTTCCTCCCACAGTCCAAAGATGTGCAGGTCAGGTGAATTGGCTGTGCTAAATTGCCCGTAGTGTTAGGTAAGGGGTAAATGTAGGGATATGGTGTGGGTTGCGCTTCGGTGGCGCGGTGTGGACTTGTTGGGCCTAAAGGCCTGTTTCCACACTGTAAGTAATCTAAAAAGGACATGAGGAGGTGCAGAGAATGGGAGCATTCCAAATATGGGATTATAGGAGCTGGAAGTTCTTAGATGGATAAGGAGGATGAAAAGTGCCAATTTAGCACACACAACCATTGAAATTATAGAGATTTATGAAGGGAACCTGTGCTGTCATTGAATACAGTTATGTGGAGAGTTACAGAAGCTTAAGGGTTTACAAATTTAAAAGGGGATAGAGTTGAGGTGATCAGAAGTTTAAACAAGAATAAAGAAATTTTAGAGATGTCAGGCACAGATGGGAATGGATGAGGTGAGATATTGTGAGGAACTACAAGAGTTATAAGTCGGGATGGATGTCAGATATAAAAGGGAGAGCTGCATTGTCTGTGTGCAGTTACAGACGTGTGGAGTGTTGTAGCGCCTGCTGGAGGGGACACAGATAATAACAGTTCCAACTGCTGATGCAGTGACTCAGGAAGGCAGCTCCCCACCACCTTCTCAGGGACAACTCCAAATCAACAACAAATGCTGGCTCAGCCAACAAATCTCATCTTCATGAATGAATGAATAAAATATCTACAAGTAGCACTGAGATCCATCAGGAAGTATCTTTCAACAGCACTTCACAAACCTGGAACCACTATTCCCTGGAAGGACAGGAGCTCCGGGTGCACGGGAACACCAGCATTTCCAAGGTGCCCTCCAAGCCACGCTCCATCCTCCCAGCACTGTGTCTGTCCCTACACCCAAAGGACTGCAATGGGTCAGGAAGGCAGCTCCCCACCACCTTCTCCAGGGAATTACAGATGGGAAGGTCATGGGGAAACTCTGCTGTTTACACCCAGACAGAAAATTAAATCCAGCAGTGTGTGTGAAATGACATTTCCGTTTCAGAACAACATGCTGAACATGGATAGAGGATTTGTCTGATTGGCACAAGGCAGAGAGTGTGAATAAAGGGGTCTTTTTCACGATGGGAACTGGTGATGGGGGAGCTCCACGGGGTCAGTGTTGGGACTACATTCAACACGTTATTCATTAAGAGTCTGAACAAAGGATGTGAAGGGGTACGAGAAATGGGTTTCCAAGAAAGATCTCAGGGATGAAATTTGTGTCATATGAGGAGCAGGTGAAGTCTCTGGGACTGCACTTGATGAAGTTTCAGAGGCGACGGCAGAATCTCATTCAAACTTACAGAATATTGAGGGGCCTGGATGGAGTGGACGTGGGCAAGATGTTTCCACGAGCAGGAGAGACCAGAGGCCAAGGGCACAGCTTCAGAGTGAAGGGACGACCCTTTAGAATAGAGATGTGCAGGAATTTATTCAGCCAGAGGGTGATGGATCTGTGGAACTCACTGCCTCATAGGGCTGTGGATGCTAAGTGATTCAGTGTATCTTACTCAGAGATAAGCAGGTTCTGGATGAATAAAGAGATCAAGGGTTACAGGGAGTGAGAGAATAGGGTTGAGAAACAATTCATACGCAATTGAATAGTGGAATAGACCTCATGGATTGAATGGTCTAATTCTACCCCTATACATGATGGTCTTATGGATTGCGTTATTACATAGGTTTCTAAGTGTGCAGTTAGTATTTCTGGCATATCGTTTAACATACATCCCAGCACTTTCGTGATTATTACTGTCAGCTCTTGGTTTCAGATCAACTGCAGAAAGGTTCACCAGGCTGGTCTTCAAAATGGAGGGATATTGATGAGAAGAGGTGGAGAAGGTTGAACTTGCAGTCGTTAAAAGTTAGAAGAATGACGCAAATTTATTGATAAACCAAAGATTCTTGTGTTCTTACAGATTCGATACTGAGACATTGTTTCACTGTGCAAGGGTCTGTAACCGGAGATGAAGGGGAATACAGTTACCAGACAAGCTAAGAGAGAAAAGCTGGGCTGTAGAGACTGGAGGATGTTACGGAGTTCAGTGGTTTGAGATCACTGTTGGTGGTTAGAGATCAGGTGGTTGTCGGGCTGAAAGATGTCAAGTGGAGTTACAGGATTATCAGTTCTGAAGGATTTACAGAGATCGGGAGGAATATAGGGACTAGAGATTACACAGTAGTAGTTGGAGCTACAAAAAAGTTTTAGAGAAAGGGAGGGTTATAGGCACTGGAGAATAGACAGATGGGGTGGTATTTGGAGCTACAGGAGTTTATAGAGAAAAGGAAGGACTGGAGGGACTGGAGATTACACGGATTGGGGTGGTATTTGGAGCTGCAGGAGTTTATAGAGACTGGGAGGATTGTTGGTGCTGGGAATTACACTGACATGGACAAGAGTGGAGGGGAGGGTTGAAGGGGCTGGATCAGTTCAAACAGCCAGGGAGAAGTGTAGGGATTGGAGGAGCCAGAGATACTGAGGGTTGTAGAACTGCAGGAGTTCAGACAGTTACTGAGGACTGTGAAAGCAGGTCTGCAGCATTCCCATCAGTTACACAGAGATGTGGAATGCTGTTCTGGAGGGGGTTACAAAAATCGAGAGGGTTGCAGATACTGGAAGATATTACAAAGAGAGTGAGCTGTAGTATTTGAGGAGGTTACAGCGACAGGGTGCATTGAGGAGTTGATGGCTGCTACAGGTGTTAAACATGCTGCAAGGGATCAATAACCTTACATTGATCAGGGGGATTGGAAACTCTGGAGATAAAGAATGAGAATTACAGTAACTGAAGAATATCACAGAGATGGGGAGTAACATATGAGTTAGCGGAGTTATAACATGAGATGGGCTGTATTCAATGGAGTCAGGGAAGATACAGGGAGATCTGAAGGGACTTGAGGTGATCAAAAGGACAGTGAGGCTTCTCACTGTCGGATTGGGTCAGTTTACGCAGGCAAGGGGTATTTTATGGAATTGTGCTACTTACAGAGATTAAAAGAGTTGTATAGGATTGAGGAAAGAACAGAGATATGGAAGGCTGTAGTTAATGAAGACTTTTGTTGATGTCAGATGCTGAAGTTCTGGAAAGTATACGGACTGGTAAGCTGTACAATCTGTCAGAGTTTACAGAGACAGGAACAGCAATAGATCCTGGAGACACAAACACAGATAGGGAGTATTGCAGACACTGGAGGAGCTTTCTGCTTTAGGGATGGTTGTAGGGGAGTGTAACGTTTACACAGATAGGGGTGTACGAGCTGGAGAAGGTTATGGAGATGATTAGATTGATGGGGAGACCGGAGGAGCTTACATTGACAGGGCGGGTGATAGTGATGGGAGGATGTTACATAGATAGTAAGTCTTGTAGAAACTGATCAGGAGAGTCACAAGCATTGGAGCTGGTTCCACAGATCGGGGGTTTTACAGTGTCCTGGGAGGATTACGCAGATAGGGAGGTTTGTAGGATGTTCACATTTTCAGAGTGTTTCAGGAATGGAAAAGGTTGCACAGTAAAGGAGGGATGTTGGAGTGTGGGAGTCACAGAGACCCGGAGGTTTGAAGGGGTTAGGGCTGATTATGGATAGATGGATACATTTAGGGACAGTAATATGGAATGCAGAGGGAGAGTTTGGATTAGATTCCCTGCAGCATGAGAACAGGTACTTCGGCCCAACAAGCCCACACCAACTCTCCAAAGAGTAATCCACCCAGACCCACTTCTCTCCGACAATGCACCTAACACTATGAACAATTTAGCATGGCCAATTCACCTGACCTGCACATCTTTGGACTGTGGGAGGAAACTGGAACATCTGGAGGAAACCCACGCAGACACAGGGAAAAGGTGCAAACTCCACACAGACAGACAGTCACCTAACGCTGGAATCAAACCTGGGTCCCTGGCAGTGTGAGGCACCATCGCTCACCACTGAGCCACCATGCTGCCCAAATTGCAGAATTACACAAAGAGAGAGTGTTTGAGGTGCTGGGAGGACTGTAGAGAGTGGACGAGCAAACAGTGATGTGGAGTGCTGCTGTGGCTTGAACAGGGTCTGGAGGTGTTCATATCGGTAAGGAGGTCGGTAGGGTTGGGAGAAGGTTACTGTGGTCGTGTGGTACTATAGGCCAGGAGGCAGGAGTGTGATCGGACCTGCAGAAGGTTACAGTGATATCATGTTTTCTTGGCGCTTGAGGAAAGTACACAGATGGGTATTTTGCTCCAGGCTGGAGGATTTTACAGAGACGGCGTTACTGTAAGTATTGTGCAAAACTACAGAAATGGGAATTATTGTACTGAGTGCAGGATGAGATCATTGAGATTGGGCATGTTATTGACATTGGAGCAATTTACATACAGGGAGAGTCGTCAGCAATGGAGGAGGTTTCAAATATACAGCGGGAATTTGGGAGGGGTGGAGGTGACAGAAATAGGAAAATTTCTGGGAATTACAAGCATTACAATTACATTGGCACAAACAAGTTAGACCGAAAGGCATGTTTCCTTGCTGTATGACTCTATCACATGACAAGAGAGAGTATGAGAGGGAGAATATAGTACAGAAAGATCCCAGGTTTCAATACCATCTCCTTGAGGGAGGCCTGCTTTCCCCTCTGTTGTACTGATCCTCACTAAGACAGCACAGGCCTGAATTGATAACTGTCAACTTACTGTATTGACATAGGAAGGCTCAGTACAGCAGAGATGTAAATTAACAAGACGGTGGGGTTTGAGCCTGAGACCATCATGCTCTGTGTTTACCCTTCAACACTGTATCTGTGTCATGTCTTCTGGACTAAAGTTCAATCCCTTAAATACACTCTGCTCTGTTCACTGTGAGTGATCTTACCTCACTGAAGGATTTACTGAAGGCTCCAGATCTCACTCTCCATCTCTCGGGCTGACCAACTGTCTTCAGTGTGGTGATGGACGAGACAGGAATTGGGAATTCTGTTGAGTCAAGAGCATCCTGAGTATCTACAGGAGATAGAGAAACAGACAGAATGGGAAATTAGACTGATGCTGTGAGGGTTACACATGGAGAATGGCACCACGTCCCACAGAGATCTGGAAAATCCCAGTCTCCATCCCTGGTCTGAGATGCCTCATCTCCCTGGAGTGGAGAATTCTGTTGGCTTAGGATCTGGAGTAGCTGCAAAAGGTGTAGTCACCGGCATCAATTAAACCCTCACAGTGACAGATACCACATGGAGAGAGACTGTATGATATCACCAGAGAGCAGGGGGGTATCAGGATCAAACCATGGTCAGGAAGAAGGTGCACTGGGATCAGTACTCAGGGATAAGGGAGCTATCAGTTGACCAGGCAATGACCTCGTGTTACTCTCACTAGACAGTTCATCCAGAATTTAATGCCAGAGTCAGGGATACACATCTAACCGCTTAATAATACCCTTTCAGTAAGCAATTCTGTTTTCGGCTGCCAGTCTGGCCTACACATGAATCCAGACCCAGGGCAATGGGACTGACATTCAAATGCCCACTGTCATAATCTGGCAAGCCACTCAGCTCTCAGGCTGCTCAGGGTGGGCATGCAATGTTGGCCAGCCAGAGACAGCAATATCCCATGAGTGATTTAAAATCAACACTGCTGGGAGCAGTTTCCTGGCCAATCATTTCGGTGAGTTTATGGACAGGGCTTTAAACTGACAGAGAGGATGCAGGGACAGGGTTCAGGTGAAAGGAGCTTTCCAAATACAAAAAGAAAATGTGAAGCCTCAGAACAGCATGGGAATGTGGCTGAAGACAAGCAGAAAGGAACAGGAAGGGGCAGAGTTTAACTAAAACTGTACATCAATGAAGTGGTTTGTGACAGGACATCGTGGGGAAGAGGTAATTATAATGTTGTTTTGATTTGGAATGGACAAAGTATCTACAATAACGTAATAGCCTTGTGACACAGAGATAATTGAGACTTAGTCACCAGACAGACGTGATTACAGGGTGAACAAAAGGTAGAACATAAGTATTCAACAGTAAACAACCTTACAGGATCTCAGGCAGAATGCAAAAGCGAGATGGGAATCCTGACACTAATGGATAACAAAGGCATTACAGAGAAAGCATTTGGCCTCAGATTATGCAGCTGAATCAGCCTGAATACACATTCTGGGTGCTATGTGTCAAAAACACAAGCAGGAGAACAGTTTTTATGCTGGTAAAAACAGTGACTGCAGATGCTGGAAACCAAATTCTGGATTAGTGGTGCTGGAAGAGCACAGCAATTCAGGCAGCATCCAACGAGCAGAGAAATCGACGTTTCGGGCAAAAGCCCTTCATCAGGAATAAAGGCAGTGAGCCCGACGCGTGGAGAGAAAAGCTAGAGGAGGGTGGGGGTGGGGAGAGAGTAGCATAGAGCACAATGGGGAGTTGGGGAGGAGATGAAGGTGATAGGTCAGGGAGGAGAGGGTGGAGTGGATAGGTGGAAAAGGAGCTAGGCAGGACGGACAAGTCCGGACAAGTCAAGGGGACAGTGCTGAGCTAGAAGTTTGAAACTAGGATGAGGTGGGGGAACGGAAAATGAGGAAGCTGTTGAAGTCCACATTGATGCCCTGGGGTTGAAGTGTTCTGAGGTGGAAGATGAGGCGTTTTACCTCCAGGCGTCTGGTGGTGAGGGAGCGGCGGTGAAGGAGGCCCAGGATCTCCATGTCCTCGGCAGAGTGGGAGGGGGAGTTGAAATGTTGGGCCACGGGGTCGTTTGGTTGATTGATGCTGCCTCGGAGTCTCAGAGGGACCTAAGGGGCAACCTTTTCACGCAGAGTGTGGTGTCTCGGAGATGCTGCCTTGCAGTATTTCATTGCTCATCCCTGCATTAAACAGGAATTCATTAGAAATTGTATCAAAGGTGGTGTGATAATTTTTTAAGACTTAAGTCTTTGTATAGTCAGGGACAGACACATTGGCAAGAGTGATATTATCCGAGATCCTCCTTGAATGTTTTTGTCAGTGTTTCTTTGAATAACACATTGTGCAAATAGCTAGGGATGTAACTATCTCAGATCGACCATTGGGTGATGAAGCTGAGTGAGTGAGTAATATCACACCGAGATCCTCCAAGAAATTATACTGGAATTCAAAGAGATTATGACATTTTAAAGTGACCATAAATCACACCCGAGCATCAGTAACAAAGTCCATTATATGATATTGAGAGAGAACTGACCAAGGTAAACAGGGGAAACAGACTGAAATGTCAGGCTGTAAATGAACAGTGGAAAACATTTAGAGCCAGACAGACCGAGAGACGTACAGCACATAAACGGACACTTCGGTCCAACTCGTCCACGCCGACCAGATATCCTTTCCTAATCTCGTCCCATCTGCCAGCACTTGGCCCATATTCCAATAAACCCTTTTTATTCATATACCAATCCAGATGCTTTTTGAATGCTGGAATTGTACCAGACTCCACCACTTCCTCTGGCAGTACATTCCCTACAAAACCACACTCTGCGTGAAAAGGTTGCCCCTTAGGTCCTTTTTAAATCTTTCATCTCTCACCTTAAACCTACGCCCTCCATTTCTGGTCTCCACTACCCCAGGGAAAAGACCTTGTCTGTTTGTCCTATCCATGCCCCTCATGATTTTATAAACCTCAGAAATGTGACCCCTTAGCCTCTGACGCTCCAGAGAAAACAGTCTCAGTCGTTTCTGCCTCTCCCGATATCTCAAATCCTCCAACCCTGACAACATCCTTGTAAAACTTTTCTAAACACTTTCAAGTTTCACAACATCCTTCTAATAAGAAAAAGACCAGAACTGCATGCAATATCCCAAAAGTGCCCTAACCAGTGTGCTGCACAGCTGCAACATGACCTCCAAACTCCTACAATCAATGCTCTAACCAATAAAGGAAAGCATACCAAACACCTTCTTCACTATCCACTTACCGAGGTAACACTTACGGGGGCATGGGCGTGGACATGGATTGGACGATGGATGTGGTGGGCGGGGGGGGCGGTGTTGAACGGATTTGGGGACGGGCTGGAGGGTGATGTCGGACGTGTCTGGCAGGTGGGAGCAGGTGGCTGGTGGAGGGTGGGATCAGATGGTTTTGGGGGCAGGATTTGCTGTTGGGTCGGTGACGTTGAGAGTCGGGTGGGGGCGGTGTTGGATGGGTTTGGAGGTGAGCGGGGTGTGTTTTTGGGGTCTGACAGGGTGTGGGGGCTCACTCATGGCTTGCTGCTGCCTAGTCACCTGAACAGGGAGCAGACTGAACTGAAAACACCGAGCCCCAGAGGAAAGGTATTGAATCGATTAACCGAATAATCAATTAACCAAACGAAATAGTGCCCGCCCATCTCGTTCAGATAATTGAGGTTCCTCTGTAAACCATCTAGACTATACCCTAGTGTCGTGTGAGTTTTACCTTCACCCAATCAACCCCTGCTCGATCCTGCTGAATGGCCCCAATATTGGCCCAGTTCCAGTTTAAGACCTAAATCTGTCAACCTGCCTGATCTTTTTCCACAACTATGTTAAAACAAAGACAGTTGTGGTGACTGGACGCAATGTGCTCTCCGACAGATACTTCAGTCACTTGCCTGGTTTTCTGAGGAGAGGTCCAGTGTTGCACCCGCCTGAGTAGCATAGAGCCCTCTACGTCTTGATTGAGGAAACCTTCTTGGACACATTTTACAAATTCCACCCAGTACGGGCCTTTTACACTCTGGGTGACCCAGTCAATCCAGGGGAAGTTAAAATCTCCATCCAATACTACTCTATTATTTTTATAGGTACCTGCAAACTCACTACATATTTGCTCCTCTCGTACCTGCTGGTTATTTGAGGGTCGAGAACATGATCCCAGCAGACTGATCATCCCCTCTTTGTTTCTAACTTTTAAATTTATGGCCTCATTTGATGACTGCTTATCAGAATTGTCTTGATGAACAGTTGTTATGTCCTTCCGAATCAAAAGGACAACTCCCCTCCTCACTTACTTGTCCTTCTGTCACACCTGTAGTTTCTTTATCCTGGAACACTGAGCTGCCAGTCCTGCCCTTCTCTCAGCCATGTTTCTATTATGGCTATAATATCCCAGTCCCCAGAGCTAATCCATGCTCTGAGCCCATCTGCCTTACCAGTCAGGCCTCGTGTGTTGAAATAAATGCCCTTTAAACTAGATATCTTTCTCCTCCCTCGACTGTACCCCTGGATATCCTGAATAGGTAACTTGCTCTTGATGGCTGATGTATTTCCCCTGACTTTTCGATGGTCCCTCTCTCACTCAGAGTCTCAACTCCCTGCCAAACTAGTTTAAATCCTCCAGGGTAACACTAGCAAATCTCCTCCCTGGGATACTTGTGCCCCTTTGCTTCAAGTGCAAACCATCCCCTTTGTACAGGGCCCCTCTACCCCAGAAGAGATCTCAATGACCCAAGAACTGAAAACCCTGCCCACTATACCAGCTCCTCAGCCACACATCCATCCGGCCTACCTTTCTATTTCTATCCTCACTGGCACTTGGCACTGGGAGTAATCTGAAGATCATTAAGGTCAATATCCTGCTTTTTTAACTTCTCATCTGACTCCCTGTACTCATTTCACAGGGCCCCAACCATTTGACTACCTCTGTGATGTGGACCAATGTGCACAATGACCTCTGGATGTTCACTCTCCCCCTTCATAATGTTCAATAATGACTCAGAGACATCCTTGACCCTGGTACCTGGGAGGCAGCACACCATCCTGAGCTCTCCTCTGGAGGCACACAGTCTCCTGTCTGTCCCCCTCACAACTGTGCCTCCTATCAGTATCACGATCATTACAGAGGATCTGGCAAACATAGACTGGGAGGAACTCCCTGCAGTTGGGTCCATGTTAGAAAAGTGGAGTATTTTAAAGTGATGCAGTGAGAACGCTGGGGTAGTGTGCTCCTTGAAGAGTGAATATTAAAGGCAGCAAGTCCAGGGAATACTGATCAAGTGATATCGTGAGTTTGATAAAGAAAATACAGTGCAATAAAATCAGGTGAAGCCCTTCACAAGTATAGAGAGTGCAAGGGGATTGTGGAAAATGAGGGACAAACAATGGTTATGAAATATATTTGGCAGATACGATTGCGGAAAAGCCACAGACATTTTATCAGCATCGTGAGAGTAAGAGGATTCCCAGTGAAAGAGGAAGGCCTGTGAGAATCCAAAGGGACAATCTGTGCATGGAGCCAGAGAAAGCAGGTGAGGTCTTCAATGAATACTTCCCATCTGTATTCACACAGGAGAAAGGCATTGTAGCTGGGGATTTCAGTTGGGATGCTGAGGTTCCTGAACATGTTAAGATCAATAAGGAGGAGGTATTAAATGTTTTCACAGGCAGAAAGGTGGAGAAATCTCCAGTTCCCAATGAAATGTATAGAACATAGATAGAACATAGATCAATACAACACAGAACAGGCCCTTCGGCCCACAATGTTGTGCCAAACATTTTTCCTAGCTTAAGCACCCATCCATGTACCTATCCAAATGCCACTTAAAAGTAACCAATGATTCTGACTCTGCCACTCCCACAGGCAGCGCATTCCATGCCCCCACCATTCTCTGTGTAAAGAACCGACCCCGGACATCCCTACTGTACCTCCCACACTTCATCTTAAATTTATGTCCCCTTGTAACACTTTGTTGTACCCGGGGAAAAAGTTTCTGACTCTATCTATTCTTCTAATCATCTTATAAACCTCTATCAAGTCACCCCTCATCCTTCACCGTTCCAGTGAGAAAAGGCCTAGCACTCTCAACCTATCCTCGTACGACCTATTCTCCATTCCAGGCAACATCCTGGTAAATCTTCTCTGCACCGTCTCCAAGGGTTCCACATCTTTCCTAAAGTGAGGCGACCAGAACTGCACACAGTACTCCAAATGTGGGCTAAGCAAGGTCCTGTACAGCTGCAACATCACTTCACGACTCTTGAATTCAATCCCTCTGCTCATGAACACTCATACACTATAGGCCTTCTTATAAGGTCTATCCACCTGAGTTGCAACTTTCAAAGATTGATGAACATAGACCCCAAGATCCCTCTGCTCCTCCACCTAACTAAGAACCATACCGTTAACCCTGTAATCCGCATTCTTATTTGTCCTTCCAAAATGGACCACCTCACACTTGACAGGGTTGAACTCCATCTGCCATGCCTCAGCCCAGCTCTGCATCATATCTAAGTCCCTTTGCAGCCGACAACAGCCCTCCTCGCTATCCACAACTCCACCAATCTTCGTATCATCTGCAAATTTACTGACCCACCATTCGACACCCTCTTCCAAGTCATTAATAAAAATTACAAACAACAGAGGACCCAGAACTGATCCCTGCGGAACTCTACTTGTAACTGGGCTCCAAGCTGAATATTTACCATCTACCACCACTCTCTGACTTCGACCGGTTAGCCATTTATCTTCGCAAATGGCCAAATTTCCCTCTATCTCATGTCTCCTGACTTTCCACATGAGCCTACCATTATCAAATCCATGTACACCACATCCACTGCTCTACCCTCATCCACATGCTTGGTTACCTCCTCAAAGAATTTAATAAGACTTGCAAGGCAAGACCTACCCCTCACAAATCCGTGCTGCCTCACCCTAATCAAGAAGTGCATTCCCAGATACTCATAAATCCTATCCCTCAGTACCCTTTCCATTACTTTGCCGACCACTGAAGTAAGACTAACTGGCCTGTAATTCCCGGGGTTATCCCCATACCCTTTTTTGAACAGGTGCACAACATTCGCCACTCTCGAGTCCTCTGGTACCACCCCTGTTGACAGTGAAGATGAAAGGTTCATTGCCAACGGTGCTGCAATTTCCTCTCTTGCTTCCCACATAATCCTAGGATACATCCCGTCAGGCCCGGGGGACTTGTCTATCCTCAAGTTTTTCAAAATGCCCAACACATCTGCCTTCCTAACAAGTATCTCTTCTAGCTTACCAGTCCGTTTCACACTCTCCTCTTTAACAATATGGTCCCTCTCGTTTGTAAATACTGAAGAAAAGTACTCATTCAAGACCACTCCTTTCTCTTCCGACTCAATACACCGTGTCCCACTACTGTCCTTGATCGGACCTACCCTCGTTCTCGTCATTCTCATCTTTCTCACATACGCATAAAATGCCTTGGGGTTATCCTTGATCCTACCCGCCAAAGATTTTTCATGCCCTCTCTTAGCTCTCCTAATCCTTTTCTTCAGCTCCCTTCTGGCTATCCTGTATCCCTCCAACGCTCTTTCTGAAGCTAGTTTCCTCAACCTTATGTAAGCCTCCTTCTTCCTCTTTACAAGACATTCAACCTCCCTCGTCAACCAAGGTTCCCTCACACTACCATCTCTTCACTGCCAGACAGGTGCATACACGTCATATCCGTTCCTTGAAAAAGTTCCACATTTCCACGACATCCTTCACTGACAGCTTATGTTCACATCTTATGCTCCTCAGATACTGTCTTATAGCATCGTTTTTACCCTTCCCCCAATTGTAAAACCTACCCTGTTGCACACACCTATCTCTCTCCATAACCAAGGTGAAAGTCACAGAATTGTGGTCACCATCACCAAAATGTTCACACACTAACAAGCCCATTACTTGTCTCGGTTCGTTACCAAGTGCCAAATCCAATATGGCCTCCCCTCTGGTCGGACAATCTACATACTGAGTTGGAAAAGCTTCCTGGACACACTGCACAAACACCGCTGCTGGTATCCCAGGCTGCTATGTCATTCAGAGAAGGACATCTGCCCATCATCACGTGGTCTGCACGACATAGCCACAGCAAAGTATTTGCCTCCCAATTACCCTCTTCAAAAACCAAGCAAGTTACTCAGTTCAAGGGCAGCTAGGATTGGGCAAGAAAGGCTGGTCAGCCAGAGACACCCACATCCCATACCTGATTTAATAAATAATCCATTCGGATGGTCCCACTAGAACTGTGCTGGGACCAGGGTCCTGGCTGATCATGTCGGTAGGTTTATGGACAGGGCTTTAAACTGACAGAGAGGATGCAGGGACAGGGTTCCGGTGAAAGGAGCTTTCCAAATCCAAAGAGAAAAGGCGAAGCAATGGAACAGTATGGGAATGTGGCTGAAGACAAGCAGAAAGGAACAGGAAGGGGCAGAGTTTAACTAAAAATGTATATCAGCGAAAAGATTTGTGACAGAAGATTGTGGGAAAGAGTAAGTTATGTTTTTTTAATGGGCAACGTCACTGTAATAACGTAGATGGATTTGTGACACGGAGAAAAAAGAGATTTAGACATCAGGGAAACATGGATACAGGGTGAACAAAAATATTCAATGGTTCACAATCTTGCGGAAACTCAGGAAAAATGATTAACACTAAAAATAATGGATACCAAAGACATTACAGAGAAAGCATTTGGCTGCAGATCATGAAGTAGTGTCAGTCTGAATGTAAATTACTACTTGCCAAGGACACAAGCAGCAGAACAGTTTTAGCCACTGAACAGTATTCCATTGCTCATCATTGCATTACCAAGGGACTCATTGGAATTTTTTAACAAAGATATTGTGATAATTTTGGAAAACTTCAATATTTCTATAATCTGGGACAATCACACGGTCAAAATTGATATTGGAATAGGACTTCGGTTCATTTTTTTTCAGTGTTTCTTTGAAAAACACATTGTGCAACTGTTAAGGGACATAACTATCGCAGAGCGACCGTGTAATGAAACTTAGTGAATGAGTAATGTCACCTGCAGAGATCCTTCGGGAAATTGTGATAAAGTGCATTTTAAAGAAATATAAAGTTTTAAAGTGACTCACAGAAAGGACAAGCTACAACTAGAAACAAAAATAGCCAATGACATGAGTTTGAGAGGATAACTGACCAAGGTAAACAGGCTAAACAGACTGAAATATGTGCTTGTAAATGAACAGTGGAAAACATTTGAAGGGACAATGCAAAATACTCAACAAAAGAACATTCCATTGAAACAGTAAAAACCTCAGCAAGAAATCCCCACTGGTCCCTCACTCAGATCAAAAGGAATCATACTAGATTATGAGGCTGAGAAGATCACCAAAAAGTACTTAAAATCCTGAAGTCAGAGTGTGTTTTAGGAGTAAATGTTAATGGATTACAATGGGTCTGCTCGTAGGAGGAGGGCTGTGCGAAGGGGAGCCACGGTCAGGGTTCATTGACACGATAGGAACAGGGAGAGGTGAAGGTGCTGGAGGTGGTGAGAGTGTTACAGGGAGTGGTCAGCGTCTGAACCGTGTTACAAAGCCAGGACGGATTGCTGCAGCTGGAGGGGTTTGCAGAGGTAGGGAGGGACATATGGATTTTTATTTATTCATTCCTGGGATGTGGGTGTCACTGCCTGGACTAACATTCTTTGACCCAACTGCTAATTACCCAGAGGTTAGCTCAGAGTCAGCCATATTGCTGTGGGTCGGGAGTCAAATGTTGGCCAGACCAGGTTAGAATATTTAATGCCCTTCCTTAAAGCAAGTAAGTGACGAGAGGAGTTCTTCCTCCTGATCAACAATATTTTTATGGTGGCCCCACAAATATCTCGTACAGATACAACATGACATCCCAACTCCTACTCTTAATGCTCTCCCCAATGAAGGTAACCATCCCGAACGCCTGCTTCACCAGCCTGTCTACCTGGGACACCACATTCAAAGAACTGTGTACCTGCATCCCTGGGTCTCTGACTGATAACACTACCCAGGGCCCGAACATTAACTGTACAAGTCCCACCCTGGTTTGTTTCACCAAAATGGAACACCTCACCTTTATCTAATTAAACTCCATCTGCTATTCTTCAGCCCACTATCCCAGCAGTACTGTCCATCCTGTTGTATCATAGATAACCTTCTTCACTGTCCACGTTACCACCAATTTCAGTGACACCCAAAACAATTACTTACCAGGAAACCAATATTCCCATCCAAACCATTTATCCAAATCACAAACAACAGTGGACCCACTCCACCGCTGGTCACTTGCCTGCAGTCAGAAAAACATGTCTCCCACCACCCTCTGTCTCCTCCCATCAAGTAATTTTTGTATCCAGTTCATTAGCTCCTCCTGAATGCCATATCCTTTTTACACTGATCTGAGCTTATTACCCAGTTTACTCGACAGAACACAGAACACACAACAGTTCAGCCCAAGACCCTTTGGCAATGAGGCTATGCCAACCTTTTATCCGACTGTAAGATCAAACTAATCTACATACCTTCATTTTACTACTATTCATGTGTGTGTCAAAGAGTCTATTAGATGTCCCGAATGTGTCTAATTTTACTACCACCATTGGCAGTCCATCCAACCACCTAATATTCTCTATCCTCTTATCCATCTTCCAATCTCCTTAAAATTATGCCACCTTGTAATAGCCATTTATGCCATAGGAGAACAAGTCTCTGATTATACACTCTCTCTGTGCCTCTCATCACCTTGTTCACCTCTACCAAGTCACCCCACCCCCTTCTTCATTCCAATGAGAAAAACCTTAGCTCCCTCACACTTTCTCCATAAGAAATGCCCTCCATTCCAGGCAGCATCCTGGTAAATCTCCTGTGTACGCTCTCTAAAACTTGCACATCCTTCATGTAAAGATGGGACGAGAACTGAACACAATATTCCAAGTGTGGTCTCACCAGGTCGCTATAAAGATGCAGTAAAACTCAACGGCTCTTGAAATCAATCCCCTTGCCAAGGAAAGCCAACACAACATATGCCTTTTTAACAACCCTATCAACGTGCGTGGCAGCTTTGAGGGATCTATGAACATGGACCCCATGATCTCTCTGTTCCTCCATAATGCCAAGTATTTCGCTGGATTCTATATTCAGAATTGACCCTCCAGAATGAATCACTTCACACTTTTCCAGATTGAACTCCATCTGCCACTTTCAGCCCAGCTCTGCGTCCTACCAATGTCCCATTGCAGCCTACAACAGCCCTCCACATTCCCCACGACGCACCAACCTTCGTGTTATTGGCAAACGTACTAACCCCCTCTCCAAGATCCACATCCAAGTCATTTACAAAAATCACAGAGAGCAGAGTGCCAGAGCTGATTGTTCCAGAACACCACTGGTCACTGAGCTCCAGGCTCAATACTGCCAATCTGCTGCCACCCTCTGTCTTCTCTGGGCCATCCAATCCTGTATCCAGACAGACAGATTTTCCTGCATCCCAATCATCCTTCTTTTCTGAATGAGCCATCAACGTATTCTGTCATATCCTCAAAGAATTCAATAAGGTTTGTGAGGCATGACCTGCCCCTCACAAACCCATGCTGTCTCTAATTTAACTATGTCTTTCCAAGTTGTCAAAAATCCTTTCTTTAGAGTCCTCACCAATAATCTGCACACCACAAACATTAGACTAAATCTGTAATTCCCAGAATTCTACCTGTGTAATATGGTCCTGACGCTACAAATCTTCTCTCCTCTGCCATGTTCCCCAGAAGGGCACTGGAGGGTGGTGGGGATTACAGAGTCAGGGAGGGATATCAGGACAGGAGGATTTTGCAGACATTTGGAGGGTTGCAATGCCAAAAGGAGGCTTCAGTAATTGTGAGTTTTCGTGGTGATGAAGGCATTTCAGGAGGGAGGGAAGATTGTAGAGAAATGAGAGGTTTCACAGTTTATGTGTTTCCTTAAGAGTTCAAGAGGTTACTGAGTCGGGGAGGTTTAAGCACTGGAGGTTGTTACATAAACATGTGGTTTTGGTTGCAATGGCAGGAAGAGGATTCAGGAAGCTGGAGAGTATGTGGTCTGAACGAAGTTACACAAATGGGAAGAGTTGTCAGGAGTGGAGGTGTTTACAGAGACAGCAATGGTCTGATCTGGAGCAGAGGACCCAGACTGGGAGGGACGTGGGGACTGGAGGTGGTTTAACAGGGAAGGAGGACCATAGAGCCATAGGAGGCTAAAGGAACATGCAGCGCTGTAGGGCTGACGGGTTCATGGAGTTGGGAATGTTGGGAGGGATAGAGAAGTTTACAGGGATAATGATGTTTGTAGGCCAGGGCTGTATTACACAGACAGGGACTGTTTTAGGGAGCTGAGCAGATTACAGAGATAAAAAGATGTGTATCACCTGGCAGATCAAAAAGAGATATGGAGGGTCATCGTGACTGAACATGTTTATAGATATAGGAATGCATGGGTTCTGGGGGTTATTTAGACATGGAGGCTGTGGAATCTGGATTCTTTTTTTGAGATTGAGTAGCACGTTTGGTTGGAGACAGTTTCACAGATAAGGGAGCATAGCACAAACAGAAGGAAGTTCCTGCGGTAGGGAGGGTTCGAGTGGAGAGTGATGTTTACACAGATGGGGGTAAGAGCTGGAGAAGATTATGGGGATGAGTAAACGTTTGGAGATACAGGAGGAGCTTACATTGACAGGGTGGGTGATAGTGACGGGAGGATGTTATATTGTTAATGAGTCTTGCAGGAACAGGACTGGGAGGAGCACAGGCATTGGAGTGGGATCTACAGATCGGGAGTGTTGCAGAGACCTGAGAGGATAACACAGATAGGGATGGTGGTAGGGTCTCCACAGACTGATGGCGTTTTAGGGACTGGAAGAGGTTTGGTCGATAGGGAGGGCTGGAAGAGCTGCAGGAGCTTATGGAGAGTTGAAGAGTTGGAGCAGTTCACAGAGGGAGGGTTCTCCAACAGGAGTAGGTCACAGATAGTGAGGGATGTGTGGCCTGAGAAAGTTAAAGAGAGGGGAGTTTTCGGGACTGGAAAATATTAAACTTAAAAGGGCAGTTGAAGAGACTGTAGCAAAAAATGCATGGAGAAGGTTACACAGATAGGGGGGTGAGTACGGACTGAAGGTGAATACACAAACATGGAGGGTTGTGTTGTTAGACGGAGCTTAGAGGGATAGGGACTGGTGTAGGGATTAACACAGATAGGGAAGGTTGTGTTTTTGGAGAAGGTTACACTGATACAGACAGTGTTAGGGAGTGTTCAACGGGCTACAGAGGAGCTCAGAGAGAATGTATTATGGGGACTGGAGGAGATTACAGACACAGAGATGGCTGTCGGTTTGAAAAGAGGTTCTACAGATCCTCAGTGCTGTAAGACTGGAGGGAGGTTACAATAATAAGGGTTACCTACACTTAATGACTTTTTTGATATAGAGAAAGTCTCAGAACGGGATTGTCAAAAGGAAGTACAGACAGTCCAGATGGGTTTACAGAGAGATAAAGGTTTTTGGGTTTTCAGGATGGAACAGTGATTGGGAGTGCTGTAACAAATGTCAACAGTTATAGGTAGGGTTCTAAAAGCAGGAAGAGATGACAGTCATAGCAATCATGGTTAAGGACTGGAGAAGCTTACATCAGCAAGGAATGTTTTAGAAACTGTTGGAGATTACACATATAAGGAGAGTATTGGGGATGAGCTGAAAATGTGTTGCTGGAAAAGCGCAGCAGGTCAGGCAGCATCCAAGGAACAGGAGAATCGACCTTTCGGGCATCAGCCCTTCTTCAGGAAATGATTTTCAGCTCTGATCTCCAGCATCTGCAGTCCTCACTTTCTCCTCGAGTATTGGGGATGAGGCAAGGATCAAGAGACAGGGATGGTTGACAGGACTGGACAATAAACTGAATAGAATCTCCACAGTCTGGAAATAGGCCATTCGGCCCAACAAGTCCACACCAACCCCTCTAAAGAGCATCCTAACCAGACCCATCCCTCTCCCTGTCCAATAAACCCTGCATTCCTCATGGTGAACTCACCTAAACCACACTTGCCTGAATACTACAGTCAATTTATGACGGCCCATCCACGTATCATGCAAATGTTGGACTATGGCAGGAAACCAGAGCACCCGGAAGAAACCCACACAGTCGGGGGGAGAACATGCAAAGTCCATACAGACAGTTGGCCAAGGCTGGAATTGAAGCCAGATTCCAGTCACAGTGAGGCTGATTATACAGAGCACTGCAGAGATTGGACGAGGTCACAAAGTTCACAAGGGTTTATTGGAACAGGAGGAAAATATAGTCAGGAACAGGAGAAGCTTTATAGATGATGGTGTCCATGAGAGGGACTGGAGGAGGTTAACGCAATAGGGAGGGTTGTGCATTCTCTCGACAATTACAGGTAGGGACGGTTGGGGAGACTGGATGAAGTTAGTCATACTCAGAGTTGTACACACACTGAGTAATGGCAGATGGAGTTTACCTCTGATCACTGTGAGGTAATGCACTGTGGGAAGTCTCATAACCGAAGGATATACATCATGAAGGGTAGGTCCTCCTGGAGAACTGAGTAACACCGGGACCTTGGTGGGCAAGTCCCTGGATGACTGAAGGTGTCAGCACAGGTAGACAGGGTGGGGAAGGCACCTGAACTGGGAGCAGGAGGGGGACCCACATCCTGTTGGGGCGAATTGTTTGAGCTGCTTGAGAGGATATAATCTAATCTGGCAGGGTGTTGGACCTTAAACAGTGATAAGGCCAGAAAGAAGATTGAGGTTGGTGCACAAGTTAAAGACAGCAATTTCAGCAGAAAAGGGCAGGCAAGAACATAGCAGGAAATGGGGGAGGGGGAACTGAGGATTAAACTGCATTTATTTCAATGAAAGGGGCCTGCCAGCTAAGGAAGATGAACTCAGGGCATAGATTGGAACATGGGACTGGGATATTATAGTTATTACAGAAACAAAGCTGAGGGAGGGACAGGGCTGGCAGCTCATTGTTTCAAGGTGGAGATGCTACAGGAAGCATCGAAGGGGAGGCAAAAGAGGACGCGTGGTGGTGGTTTTTCATTACGTGAATCATTACATCAGTACCTAGGGAGGATATTCCTGTGGGATCACCCAGCGACGCTATGTTAGTGGAACTGAGAAATAAGAATGGGTCATCACTCTGACACGATTGTCCTACTGACCCCGAATAATCAGTGGCAGACTGAGGAACAAACATATCAGGAGATCTCAAATATCAATCATAATAATAGGGCTGTTATGGTTGGGGTTTTTAAACTTTCCAAACCTAGACTGGAACCGCCAGTGTTCAGTGTTTGCAAGGGAGGAATTTGGTAATTGTGTTCCAGAAAACTCCCAATCAATATGTAAATGGCCTGAAAAGAGAAAGGGGCAAAACCTGACCTCCACTTGGGAATTAAGGTAGGGAAAGGGACTGAGGTGTGAGTGGGAAAGCATTTTGCCAAAGTGACTCAAGTCTATTAGCTTGGAAATAGCGATGGAAAAGGACAGGGCTGGTCCACAGGTTCAAGTTATACAATGGGGCCAGGAATATTAGCCAGGAACTCTCAAAAGGTGATTGGGGAGTCTATTTGCAGGGAAAGGGAAGTCTGGCAAGTGAGGAATATTTTAAAAGTGAGATAAATTGAGCAATCACCACCTGTTTGTGTGCAGGCCAATGCTGACTGCATTCAGAAACACTGGCTGTCTACTGAGGGTCTGGTCAAGGAAAAGGGGGCACGTGTCAGGTATAGCCAGCTGGATCAAGGGAATCCCTGAGGATCACAGGGACTTTAGCAATACACTTTGGGTAGAAATCAGGATTGCAGAAAGTGTACATGCAGAGAATGATAAGGAGAATCCAAAAGTGATTGTATAAATATATTGAGTAAAAGAGTAACTCGAGACAAAATGCTGTCTCTTAAAGATCAATGAGACCACTGATGTGTGGAACAGTAGGATATGGGTAAGACCTTAAACACATTTTTCCCTACAGAACTTACTGTGGACAAAGACTGGGGAACTCAGGGAACAAGAGTAATACATTAGACCACATTTGGAGTTCTCTGTAATTCCAGTCTCCCGGCTATAGGAAGGATGGTGTGAAATTTGAAAGTGTTCAGAAAAGATTTACAAGATGTTCCCAGGGTTGTTGCTGAATAAGCTGGGGTTATTTTCCCTGGAGCATCGGAGACTGAGTGGTGACCTGACAGAGGTTTATATAAACATGAGGGGTATGGATTTGGCAAACATTCAAGGTATTTTCCCAGGGTTTGGAGAGTCCAAAACTGGAGGGCATAGGTTTAAGGTTAAAGGGGAAAGGTTTAAACGGCACTGAAGGGACAGCTTTTTTATACACACAGAGCTGAGAGAGAAAGTAGCAGATACTGATACTATGACAACATTTAAGAGATATTTGGATGGGTGTATAAATAATAAGGGTTTAGAAGTACATGGGCCAAATGCTGGTAAATGGGATGGATTTATTTACATCTTCTGGTCAGCATCAACGAGTTGGACCAAAGGGTCTGTTTCCATGCTCTACATCTCTATGACTTGAAAAGAGTGCATGTTATAGAAGGTTTTAAAACACAAAGCTATGGAAAAACCCAGGACCTGATTAAGTGCATCACAGAACATCGTGGAGCCCCGAGCAAAGATATTTGTCCCATTGATAGCCATGTGTGATGTGCTGGAAAGGCTGGAGGGTGGCATAGTGGACAGTGAAGACGTTGTAATCGAGGATAAAGCGGATGGCCCTCAGGACAACTCCATACAACCCTGTTACGGTGGACACTGCAAGACGTGTCAGATTGTGGATATAGATACCACTATTACGTGTGGGAACACCTCCCACCTTGTACATGGCAGGTACTCATGTGACTCAGCCAACCTTGTCTATCTTATACATTGCAGGCAAAAATGCCCGGAAGCATGGTACATTGGGGAAACCAAACAAAATCAATCTAAATATCAGGGCATAGACAGAGAACACAGGGGGCTAACACCTTCACATATTGTCTAGCTATCACCATTGTTAACAGCTAACCCGAGAATGCAACTTTAAAAAAATGTTTTGTGATTTACCCATGAAAGAAGTGAAACTATCACTGTATTCTAAACAATGAAAGGCTTAACAGACAATCAATTTTTCAATGTATAATGTCAGTTGCATCACACTGTAAATTTTTGCTATAAATCTGTGTTACGATCGAGCCCTCCACTCTCACCTGATGAAGGAGCGTTGTTCTGAAAGCTTTCAATTAAACCTGTTGGACTATAACCTGATGTGTGATTTTTAACTCTCTTCAATATGGTAGATTGATTTGTGACACAGAGATAAAAGAAATTTAGACACCAGAGAGACGTGGTTACAGGGCGAACAAAAGGTGGACATAAATATTCAATGGATCACAACCTTGTGGAAACCCAGGAAAATGGGTAACGCTAACAATAATGGATAACAAAGGCAGTACAGAGAAATCATTTGACCTCAGATCATGAAGTAGAGTCAGTCTGAATGTAAATTCTGGCTACTACTTGCCAAGGACACAAACAGCAGAACAGTTTTACGCCATCGAACAGCATTCCATTTCTCATCACTGCATTACACAGGAACTCATTGGAATTTTTTAACAAACACTTTGTGATAATTTTGGGAAACTTCAATATTCCCATAATCTGGGACAGTCACACTAACAACAGTGATATTGGAAGATTAGTTCAGAGAATTTTTTTTTCAGTGTTTCTTTGAATAATAAATTGTGCAACTGGCTAGGGACATAACTATCTCAGAGCGATCGTTGTGTGATGTAACTTATTGAATGAGTAATGTCACCTGGAGAGATACTCAGGGAAATTGTGATAAAGTTCAGTTTAAAGTAATATAAAGTTTTAAAGTGAATCACAGAAGGACATGCTACAACTCGAAACAAAAACAGCCAATGACATGGGTTTGAGAGGAGAACTGACCAAGGTAAATAGGCTAAACAGATTGAAATATGTGCCTGTAAATGGACAGTGGAAAACATTTGAAAGGACAGTGTAAATCACTCAACAAAAGAACATTACACTGAAACAGACAAAACCTCAGCAAGAAATTCCCACTGGCGCGCCTCACTTAGGACAAAATGTATCATATTAGATTATGAGGCTTAGAAGATCACCAAAAAGTACTTAAAATCCTGAAGTGAGAGAGTGTTTTAGGAGTAAGAGTTAAAGGGATTGCAAAGGGTCTGCCAGCAGGAGTTGAGCAGTGGGAAAGGGAATCAGTGTCAGGGTTCAATGTCACAAATGGAACAGGGAGAGGTGAAGGTGCCGGAGGTGGTAAGAGTGTTACAGAGAGTGGTCAGGGCCTGAACGATGTTATAAAGCCAGTACAGTTTGCTGCAGCTGGAGGGGTTTGTAGAGGTAGAGAGGGACATATGTATTTTTATTTATTCATTCATGGGATGTGGGAGTCACTGTTAATTACCCAGAGGACAGCTCAGAGTTAGCCATATTGCAATGGGTCTGGAGTGACATGTTAGTCAGGCCAGTTTAAAATGTCAGATGGTCTACACAAAAGGAGGTCAGTGAACCAGATGTGTTCTTCCCACTGATCAACAACGCTTTTATTGTGACCTGACCAATGTCTTGTACAGATACAACATGACATCCCAAATCCTATGCTCAATGCTATCCCCAATGGAGGTAACCACCCCAAACGCCTGCTTCACCAGCCTGTCTACCTGTGACACCACTTTCAAAGAACTGTGTACCTGCATCCCTGGGTCACTGACTGACAACACTACCCAGGGCCCGAACATTAACTGTACAGGTCCCACCCTGGTTTGTTTCACCAAAATGGAACACTTCACGTTTATCTAATTAAACTCCATCAGCTATTCTTCAGCTCACTATCTCAGCAGTACTGTCCATCCTGTTGTATCACAGATAACCTTCATCACTGTCCTGTTTACCACCAATTTCTGTGTCACCCAAAAAACTTATTTAACTTACTTAACAATATTCCCATCCAAACCATTTATCCAAATGACAAACAACAGTGGAACCACTCCACCGCTGGTCACATGCCTCTAGTCAGAAAAACAACAGCTCTCCCACAACCCTCTGTCTACAACCATCAAGCCCAATTTTCTGTCCAGTTGACTAACTCCTCCTGAACGCTATAACGTTTTACATTCATCTGAGCTTATTACCCAGCTTACCATACGACATGTAGAACACAGAACAGGACAGAACAAGACCCTTCGGCCATGATGACATGCCAATCTTTTATCCGACCATAAGATCAAAAATAAAAGTGGCAGATAGAGTTTAGTTCAGGTAAATGCGAGGTGCTGCATTTTGGGAAAGCAAATCTTAACAGGACTTATACACTTAATGGTAAGGTCCTAGGGAGTGTTGCTGAACCAAGAGACCTTGAGGTGCAGGTTCATAGCTCCTTGAAAGTGGAGTCGCAGGTAGATAGGATAGTGAAGAAGGCGTTTGGTATGCTTTCCTTTATTAGTCAGAGTATTGAGTACAGGAGTTGAGAGGTCATGTTGCGACAGTACAACACATTGGATAGGCCACTGTTGTAATACTGCGTGCAATTTTGGTTTCCTTACTATCGGAAAGATGTTGGGAAACTTGAAACGATTCAGAAAAGATTTACAAGGAAGTTGCCAGGGCTGGAGGATTTGAGCAATAGGGAGAGGCTGAACAGACTTGGGCTGTTTTCCTTGGAGCGTCGGAGACGAAGGGGTGACATTATAGAGGTTTACAAAATTATGAGGGACATGGATAGGGAAAAAAGACAAAGTCTTTTCCCTGGGTTTGGAGTGTCCAGAACTAGAGGGCATAGGTTATGGATGAAAGGGGAAAGATATAAAAAAAACTAAGGGGAAACTTTTTCATGCAGAGGGTGGTATGTGTATGGAATGAGTTGCCAGAGGAAGTGGTGGAGACTGGTATAATTGCAACATTTAAGAGGTATTTAGATGGGTATATGAATAGTAGGGGTTTGGAGGGATATGGACCGGGTGCTGGCAGGTGGGACTAGATTGGGTTGGGATGTCTGGTCAGCATGGACAGGTTGGACTGAACTGTTTCCATGTTGTACATCTCTACGACTCTAACTTCCATACCCTTCATTTTATTATCATCCATGTGCCTATCCAGAAGTATATTAAATGTCCCTAATGCATCTAATTTTACCGCCACCGCTGGCAGTGCATTCCACTCAGCCACCACTCTGTATGTAACGAACCTACATCTGAATTCTCCCCTTAACCATCAACTAATCACCCGAAAATTATACCCCCTTGTAATGACTATTTATATGAGGGTTAAAAAAATCTCTCTCTATTGACTCTATCTATGACTCTCATCACCTTGTTCACCTCTACCAAGTCACCCCTCATCCTTCTTCACTCCAATGAGAAAAGCCTTCGCTCCCTCAACCTTTCTTCATAAGACATGCCCTCCAGTACAGGCAGCAACCTGGTAAATCTCCTCTTCACCCTCTCTAAAACTTCCACATCCTTCCTGCAATGAAGGGACCAAATCTGAACACAATATTCCAAGTGGGGTCGAACTAGGTCTCTATAGGGCTGCAGCATAAACTCACAGCTTTAAAACTCAATCCCCAAACTAATGAAATCCCACACAATATATTGCTTCTTAACAAGCCAATCAGCTTGGGTGGCTACTTTGAGAGATGTATGGACTTGGAACCCAAGATCCCTCTTTCCTCCACACTGCTAAAGATCCTGCCTTTAACTCTGTATTCTGCATTCAAATTCAATCTTCAAAATGAATGACTTCACACTTTTCCCAGATTGAACTCCATCTGCCATTTCTCAGTCCAACTCTGCATCCTGTCAATGTTCTGTTGCAACCTACAACAGCCCTCCACACGATCAACCACTCCACCAACCTTTGTGTCATTGGGAAACTTACTAACCCCTCTTTTAATCACACATCCAAGTCATTCCTAAACTCACAAACAGCAGAGGTCCTGTAACCTCTCCCTGCAGAAAACCACTGGTCACTGAGCACCAGGATGAATGCTTTCCATCTATCATCACCCTCTGTCTTCTGTGGGCCAGTAATCCTGTATCCAGACAGACAGGTTTCCCTGTACCCCATGCCTCTGTACTTTCTGAATGAGCCATAAAGATGTTTTGTCACATTCTCTAAAGATTCAATAAGACTTGTAAGGCATGACCTGCCCCTTACAAAACCATGCTGACTATCTCTAATCAAACTATGGTTTTCCAAGGAATAATAAATCCTGTCTCCCAGAGACCTCTCCAATAATCTGCATTCCACAGACATA
The DNA here is from genome assembly GCF_047496795.1 of Chiloscyllium punctatum. Taxonomy (NCBI): domain Eukaryota; kingdom Metazoa; phylum Chordata; class Chondrichthyes; order Orectolobiformes; family Hemiscylliidae; genus Chiloscyllium; species Chiloscyllium punctatum. Next base: position 87,153,124 of record NC_092754.1, read on the forward strand.
AGACTGACAGGTGTGCAATTCCCAGGATATTCCCTTTCCTGAACAAGGGAATAATATTTTCCTGCCTCCAATCATCTGGTCTGACTCCAGTGGACAGTGAGGCTGCAAAGGTCATCACCAGGTGCTCAGTAATCCACTCCCTCGGTTCCTGTAGTAACTTTCGACGCATCCAGTCTGGTTCAGCGACTTATCTGTCCTTATCTTTTACAAAATTCTCAGCACATCCTCCTTCTTAACATCCACCTGTTCACGTACATTAGCCTGTTTCACGCTGTCCTCACAAACGACAAGACCCTTCTCAGCAGTGAATACTGAGGCATAGTATTCATTAAGGGCTTCCCCTACCTCCTGTAACTCCAGGCACAAGTTCCTTTCACTATCCCTGACCGGCCCTATCCTCACTCTGGCCTTGCTCTTGTTCCTCGCATAAATGGAGAATGCCTCACGGTTTTCCTTAATCCTTCCCAACAATGCTTTTTCATGCACCCTTCTAGTTGCCCTAAGTCCATCTCTTGGTTCTTTCCTGGTACCTTCAGAGAATCCCTACTGTGTGGAAACGGGCCATTTGGCCCAACACCTCCATATCAACCCTCCAAACAATATCCAACCCAGCCCCATTCCCCCACCCTATTACTCTCCATTTGCACTGACTAATGCACCAAACCTACCCATCCCTAAACACTATGGGTAATTTAGCAAGGCTAAGCCACCAAACTGGCACATCTTTGGGCTGTGGGGGGGAAACCGGAGCACCTGGAGGAAACCCACAGGGATAATTCGCAAACTCCCCACAGACAGTCGCCTAAGGCTGTAATCGAAATGGAGTCCGTGGTGCTATGAGGTAGCAGTGCTAACCACTGAGACACCGTGCCATCCAATGTAACTCTCTGGAACCCTGTCTGATCCTTGCTTCCTCGACCTTAAGTAAGCTTCCTTCTTCCTCTTGATTAGATGCTAAAGTCCATGTAGACAACGTTGACTGCTCTGCCTTCATCTATCTTTGGCCACCTCCTCGAAGAGTCAATCCTGTTTGTGAAACGTGGTTTTCCACTCACAAAGCCATGCTGACCATCTTGAATCAGCCCTTGCCTTTGTAAATGTAAGGAGGTCCTTTCCCTCAGAATCTCCTCCAACAACTTCCCCATCACTGGGCTCACTGGGCTGTAATTTCCTGGCTTTTCCCTGCAGTCCTTCAGTGATGGGACAGCGTTAGCCAACCTCCAGACTTCCAACATCTATCTGTGCCTGTTGATAATACACATATCTCTGTAAGGGATACTGCAATCTCTTCCCTAGCTTCCCACAATATTCTAGGATCGACCTAATGAGCTACTGAGGACTGATCTACCTTTATTTGTTTTAAGATTCCAGCACTTTCTCTTCTCTGTTGAGGATTCTTTCCAAGACATCACTATTTATTTCCCCACGTTCCCGAGCTTCCATGTCTTTCTCCACAGTAAATACTGACAACACTATTTTGTCTAATATCTCACCCATCTCCTCTGGTTCCACACATGGGTGACATTATTGATCTTTAAGGGGCCCTATTCTCTCCCAAGTTACTCTTTCGCCCTTATTGAAACTTTCATAAAGGCTTCTGATAATTCAAATACACCATATCCCCTATACCAGTACACCCCTCCTACACCCTTACAATTCTGCCATTTATATTCACACCAACAAATTCAATCCAACAGGCTCGTTGCTGTATCAGTCGGCATGGAGACCACTGTCACACACAGTTACTGTATTGCCCTTGCCATAAGTACATTCAGTGTCCCGACTGTCACTATATTGACATTCCCATCACTGTTTGGAGCCTACAAAAGAATTCCTGATAGAGGTTGCTGCTACTTGCTTATTCTCAGCTCTACTTTTCATATTCAGATCTACATGACTGTCTCATTAATGCATTAACCTCATGCTTCCTTCATAACGTGTTGGCTTTTTGCCTAGTCTGCCTATTGGGACTAGATTGGGTTGGGATAGCTGCACAGCGTGGATGGTTTGGACCGAAGGGTCGGTTTCCATGCTGCGCATCTCTCAGACTCTATGACTCTATCCCAACAACCCTTCAGTATTCACTTCCCAGCGATGGTCATTCTGCAGCTTCATTTCCAGAATGACAGTTCCATCATATCTGTTCACTGTCATTCCATCTTCCTTATGGCGAATACAGGGAGTCATTCCTCAGTAGTGGGGGGTTGAACAGATGAGTAGAGTTTACAGAGATAGGGAGGCTTACGGGGGCTCAAGCATGTTAAGAGTTATACAGAGTTACATCTGTTCAAGAATGTCAGTGGGACAAAGGGATTTGGGGATTGAAGGAATTTACAGAGATCGAGGGAGCTGGATTAGATTCTGGAGATAGGGATGGAGATAGGAAGAGGCAGGCAGACTGAGAAGCACAGACAGGGGGCTGTTTCATCTCGGAGATTATTGTGTATACTAACAGAGATATGGAAGGTTGTCTTGACTGAAGACATTTACAGATATAAGAAGGCTTCTGGGCTCTGGAGGCTACATAGATAGGAAGGCAATGGAGAATGCCAGGTTACTGGGTTGGAGACAGTTACACAAATGGGGAGCGTTGCACAAACTGAAAGAGGTTCCTATGGTCGGGAGGGGTATGGTGTCGGGAATGAGGGTGAAATTTAACAAGATAAAGATCAAAGAATTGGAGAAGGATAAGGAGATTACAAATTTTTCACAGCTAAGGAAGGGTTGTAGGAGCTGGAGAAGGTTACATAGGTAGGTACCGATGGGGTGGTTAAAGACAAATACATGGAGGGTGGTATTGGTGGGAGAAGCTTACAGGGATAGACAGGCCTGTTAGGGTTTACAGGGATGAAGGAATTTAGTATCTACTGCAGAAGGTTAGGGATTAGGGTGTTAGGGACTGGAGAACCTGACAGAGACAGAGACAAAGACACATAGAATGATGCGGCATAGGG